>NC_135235.1:716174603-716522937 GCF_051348905.1 Ranitomeya variabilis | reverse complement strand
CGTCTTTGACAACATCGGAATTGGTGGGAAGGCATAAGCCAAGTTGAAGGTCCATGGATGAAAGAGCATCCATTCCCAGAGCCCCCTGCACGAGGCTGAAGGTGAATTATGTTTTTGACTTTGCGTTTTGGGCATTTGCAAACAAGTCGACCTCCGGGGTTCCCCATTTCGAGGTTAAGGTTAGGAAAACCTCCTGATTCAGGCACTATTCTCCAGGATATATGTCCTTCCTGCTGAGGAAGTCTGCTTTGGTGTTGTCTGAACCCTTCAGATGTACTGCGGAGATTGAAAGGTGTTTCTCCACCCAGAGAAATATTCGTGCTGCCACTAGCTTCAGACTGGTATACTTCATGCCCTCTTGATGACGAAGATAAGCCACAGTCATCACGTTGTCAGAGTAGACACGAATATGATGGCCTTGGACTAGAGATGAGGCAGCTACCAGCGCTTCCTCTACTGCCTTTAATTCCCTCAGGTTGGAGGATCTGGAACTTATATCTGAGGGCCATACACCCTGAGAATGTTCCACCACGGCACTCCAACCTGTTCGGCTGGCATCTGTGTGAAGTACTTTAAGAGGGAGCTGATCACAGCTTACCCCTGGCCGAAGGTTCTGGCCCTTTAGCCACCATGACAGGGCTGACTTCACATGTCCGGGAAGAGGGATTCTCCTGGACAGGGTGTTCTGATACTTTCGAGAATATAGGAGAACGTGAGTCTGGAGGGTCCGTGTGTGTGCCTGGGCCCAGGATACCGCCTGAATGCATGAAGTTAGGGATCCTAGAATGAAAATGGACTCCTTCAGGGTTGGGGATCTTTGTTGTTTGAATCTGGAGATTCTTTGGCAAAGGTCACGCTGACTATCTTCGGGAAGGACATCCTTTTCTCTGAGAATCCCCAGGAATTTCTTCCTTGTGGATGGCTGTAGGTCCGACTTTTGGAGATTCGGGATCCAGCCCAGGGACTCGAGAATATCTAGAGTTTTTGATACGTCCTGGTTCAGCTGAGATGTTGAAGGAGCCATGATAAGATCATCTAGGTAAGGGACCAGGCAGATTCCCTGAAGACGGAGAAAGATGACTGCTTCTCTCATGATTTTCGAGAATACCCTCGGGGCCGAGGATACTCCGAAGGGAAGGACACTGAACTGGTAGTGAGTGATCTTGTGGTTGTGGGAGATTGCGAACCTGAGGAACCTCCTGTGATCCGAATGGATTGGAATGCGATAATAGGAGTCCCTTAGGTCTATCGTTGCCATCACCCAGTCTTGCCCAATAAGCCGGATTGCGGTCTTGACTGACTCCATCTTGAATCTTCGATACTTGATAACCTAGTTCAAGGGTTCCAAATTCATGATCAGTCTGCATTTCCCGGAGGGTTTCCTTATGAGGAATAGGCGAGAGTAATGACCTCTGCCTAAGTCCTGCTGAACAGTAAAGGGACCAGCCCAGCTACTCACGGCAGGAGGGTAAACGCTGGGATCTGCAGATGAAGCAGAGGGTTTGTCACCGTCCATGGTCGAGCTGTATAGTCACAGAGAGACAGGGGGACAGCGTCTTACCTGGAGGCCCAGACCAGGATATGAAGGTATCGAAGTCCCCAGCGATATCATGTGCTCCTTACCCTTTGGTCCATAGGGACGCTTGAAACGACCCTATCCTGTCGGCGATTTACCCCAGTGGCCACCGACCTCATGGAATGCAGGGGACAGCATGCGTTCCAGCGCAGAGCCCCAGGCCGCGAACCGGAAGTGCGCTGACATCACATCCGGCCCGCGCGAACCTGGAACTCCACAAGAATGTTGGAGAGCTCAGCGAGGACCCCGGCAGCACATCACAGCCCCGCTTTGCCCCTGACAGAGGTGCGGGAAGGCGGATCCGAGTCCAGCGCAGCGATGGAGATGGAACGCAGCACATGGAGGAGAGGATCACCGCCCGACCTCGGCTGCACGGCGGTAAGAAAAATCTAGGTGCTCTGTTCATGCCCCACTGGGGGACAGGAAAAACACTGGAGATAGCAGGAATGGGAGGGTTACTTAACCTCTTTATGTTCCTGTCCCCCATTAGGGCGGGGAGACATCCTCCAAGGTGACTGTCGTGTAAGGTGACTAGAGAAAGAGGCCTTACAAGATTTGGGAATGTTTAGCTTCCAAAACACAAGACCAAGAGGAGACTTAATAGCTATCTACAAATATCTCAAGGGCTGTCACTTTGTAGAAGGATCATCTTTATTCTTATTTGCACAAGGAAAGACTAGAAGCAATGGGATTAAACTGAATGGGGAAGACAGATTAGATATTAGAAAAAACTTTTTGACAGGGTGATCAATGAGTAGAACAGGCTGCCACGAGAGGTGGTGAGTTATCCTTCCATGGAAGTCTTCAGCGGCTGGACAGACATCTGTCTGGGATGATTTAGTGAATCCTGATTTGAGCATGGGGTTGGACCAGATGACCCAGGAAGTCCCTTCCAATTCTATATATATAAAATTATCCCTTGATTAGAAGATTCACTAAAGATTCACTAAACTTCATTAATTCCAAATGTAAAACTATACCCATAATTCACCCCTGAAGGTTAGTCAGAAGGTGACTAATAGAAAAACATATACCCCACATCTCAGTATATAGGGTGAGGTGATGTATACACACTCGCTCTCCAAGCTTCTCATTTCTATGGGTTTCGTCATCACCAAGGACGACTTCTCAGGAGACTATTTAATATTGACCTATATTCAAGTGAGACTAGACGAAGAAAACCCTAAAATCATGTTATCCGAAACAATCAGAAAACTAGACACATATTGGTAGATTCCAGACTTCAAACTATATACTTCGTAAAGTTTATATACTCCAGTCTCAGGAATAGATAGTATGTGAAAATACAGTATATACTGCTCAGGGAACACTTAACTTCCTGAGATAATTTCCATATTCATACTAAATAATTGCACAGATCTCCCACACATTATGGCTGCACATATCCCTAGTCTTTATAATGATATTGCACTCATTCCTTGACAGACTGCAGCATGGCCATTAGTTAGAAGCTGCTAATGATCTTTGGACCAGGTAAATTTTCCCCGAGTGGTATATATTGGGCCGTCTGAAAAATAAGTTTAGTCTAGGGCAATTTGTCTGCACTACTAATTGACAGCTGTTACAATACCAAACTAGAGCAGTCCCTATAGGAGGAAAAACACCATAATTATACTGTATTTTCATATGCTTTCTATTCCTCACTGACAGCCACTGAAGTGGCTTCTAAACTTACTAAGTATATAGTTTGAGATCTGGGATCTGCCTATATGTGGCTAGTTTTCTGACTGTTTTGGATAACATGATACATGATTTTAAGGTTTCTTTTGTCTACTCTCACTTGAATATAGGTCAATATTAAATAAAGTCTCCTTATGAGTCGCCTTTGGTGAGGATGACGAAACCCATAGAAATTAGATGATTGGACAGTCAGTGTGTATACGTCACCTCACCCTATATATTGAAATGTGGGGTGTGTTCTTTCTATTAGTCACCTTCTGACTAACCTTCAGGGGGTGAATTATGGGTATAGTTTTACATTTGGAATTAATAGGTTTTGTTTTATTCTTTAGTCAGCAAACATAAGGAATGACTCGACAACCTCTTTAAGAAGATCCAATTTTGGTTAAAACGATTTCAACATTCTGAACAAAAATGAGGCTTCTCCCCTATGTGACATCTCTGATGTTTATTAACAGTTGATTTCCAAGTAAAATATTTCCCACATTAAGAAAATGAAGAAGGCTTCTCCCCTGTGTGCGTTCTCTGGTGCATTACAAGATGAGCTTTCTGGTTAAAACATTTCCCACATTCAGAACAGGAAAAAGGCTTCTCCCCTGTGTGAGTTCTCTGGTGGCAATCAAGAACTGATTTCCGGTTAAAACATTTCCCACATTCTGAACAGGAAAAAGGCTTCTCCCCTGTGTGAGTTCTCTGGTGACTAACAAGATTTGATTTCCGGTTAAAACATTTCCCACATTCTGAACAGGAAAACGGCTTCTCACCTGTGTGAGTTCTCTGGTGGTTAACAAACTTTGATTTATGTGTAAAACATTTCCCACATTCTGAACATGAAAAAGGTTTCTCCCCTGTGTGAGTTCTCTGATGGCTATCACGATTTATTTTCCATTTAAAACATTTCCCACATTCTGAACATGAAAAAGGCTTCTCCTCTGTGTGAATTAATTTGTGTATAACAAGACTGCATTTCTGGATAAAACATTTCCCACATTCTGAACAGGAAAAAGGCTTCTCCCCTGTGTGAGTTCTCTGGTGACTAACAAGATTTGATTTCCGGTTAAAACATTTCCCACATTCTGAACAGGAAAATGGCTTCTCACCTGTGTGAGTTCTCAGGTGGTTAACCAAGTGTAATTTATGTGTAAAACATTTCCCACATTCTGAACATGAAAAAGGTTTCTCCCCTGTATGAGTTCTCTGGTGGTTAACAAACTGTAGTTTATGTGTAAAACATTTCCCACATTCTGAACATGAAAAAGGCTTCTCCCCTGTGTGAATTAATGTGTGTATAACAAGACTGCATTTCTGAATAAAACATTTCCCACACTCTGAACATGAAAAAAGCTTCTCCCCTGTGTGAGTTCTCTGATGGCGATCAAGACTTATTTTCCATTTAAAATATTTCCCACATTCTGCACAGGAAAAAGGCTTCTCCCCTGTGTGAGTTCTTTGGTGGTTAACAAAATCCATTTTCCGTGGAAAATGTTTCCCACATTCTGAACATGAAAATGACTTCTTTGCTTTAGGAGTAGTTTGCTTTTTAATGCCTCTTTTGTGACTTTGATTTTCCTTAGTAGTCGGTAATGAATCAGAAGATGGCACCTGTTCCATAGAATCAGATGACAGATCTTTGCTGTGAAGGAATGATGGTAAATCTGGAGTCATAGCATTGACTTCAGTTGTATGTTGTAGGATCTCAAGATCATCAGATTTAAAAATTGAAGATGTCAGCTGTCCCTCTGATCTCCTGGTACAGTCATCTGCTAAGATAAAAAAAATTATTTTTTTAATAAAATATCCTTGAGTTTTAAATTTGTAAACATTTCTTCTTGGCTTGCCATTTTTATGGACAGTTATGTAAAAATTTTTAATTTATCAAGACAATGACAGTTCACAGTCTAATAGAAAACCTTATAGGATGAACCAGTAGTGCGTGTTGTTCAACTGTTTATTCAATATTTGGGAGGCAGAATGAACAAAGAGAAACCAATCAATGTTAATTAGGAGAAAATAATACCAATTCTCATCTCACAAAAATGCCCCCACTCAGGTCCATCATCTGTCAATGGAAAAACCAGAGACTCCCACACTATTAGTGGCTCAAAACCTGCTGGACAGCAACAAAGTTTCTATAAACCAATCCAGCAAAATCCGCTCTCAATTCTGAGTCTTGCAGGGTGCTCAAAGAACATTTAGGATACTTGTATTTAGCAATAGTATAGTGAGAAGAACCTACTAAATTTATGGTGGTGTGTCTCCTGGAGCACAATCTGGGCACTAAGTGTTGAGTAAAAAAATGGAAAATGTGTAATTTTCACTCACCAACATCCACTGTGTGTTAATTTCCGGAAAGTGTCTAGAGTCAAAATATTCACTCCTCAAGTAGATTATAACCCTCAGTGAATTAATTTATAAAATAGAATCACTATCGGGATTTTGACTATTCTGGTTTTCTCTCAGTTATATTAGGGCTTCTGCATATGGGGTGTCCAATGTCATCTGAGATCTGTTCCTGCTGTCCAGCTGGAGTAATCTGCTCCCTACTTCAGCCAATTGGAAACTACCACACCCTACTAAAGCACATTGCCAGAATCTGCCAGATACAGTGTCGTTCTCCTCACATTTGGCTTGTGGAATTGTTTCCTGTTGCAACCGTGGCCCATTTACTGACTACTCTTGTGTCTTCTCATTCTGTATTCTGTCCTTCTGGTTCTGATCCAGCTACCTGACTATTCTTGCCATCAAACACCACAGAATAGCAGATAACACCTTGGTCCAAGCCTAGGGGTCCCAGTGTAAGTCCAGATCTATGTAAGGGTGCTAAAGGGGGATGAGCAAGGCAATCCTTAGGATATGAAAAGCAGAGAAGATAATACCAAGCATGTTCATGGTGGATATCTGGATATCTTTTGAGATGCCAGGTGACCCAATACATTGCGTCTGCAAACTATTCCAGCTAGATCTGCATTCAAATAGCTAAGGCTGGTTTCACATTTGCGTTGGGCAGAGCTGCGGAGGGCTGCGTAGTTCCTCCGTTAAGCCCCACCCACTGCCGCACCTCTTCCATTCAGCTCCGCCTACATCAGCATACGTCCTGTGCACCTATCTTTACCATTTGGCACGCAGGCCATGCGAATGAATGCAGATGCCTCCGCATGCGTCTTTGTGACGCTGTGCCGAACTGTGTAGAACGCAACATGTTGCATTTTGTTGCGGTCGGCACAGCATCAAAATGACGCATGTGGAGGCATCCGCTTACATTCGCATGGCCTGCGTACCCAATGTTAAAGATAGGTACGCAGGACGCATGCCGACGTCAGCAGAGCTGAATGGAAGAGGTGCAGCAGTGGGCAGGTCTTAACGGAGGAACTACGCAGCCCTCCGCAGCTCTGCCCAATGCAAATGTGAAACCAGCCTAAATGGCGCTCCTTCCCTTCTGAACACTGCCATTTGCCCAGACAGTAGCCTACAATCGTATGTAGGGTATTGTGCGAAGTTGGAAAATAATTTGTAAGATCCATTTGTTTTCTATTATCCTTTGTGAATAATTCCAAAGTTATCACCACATAAAGTGTCACACGTCAGATTTAAAAAAAAACAAAACACAAAACTCGCTGCGGGAAGAGGTTAAATCAGAGTATTTTGGACACTACTGTAGTCGAATACTGTGACTATAAACAATTACACATCTACTGAAGTGATCAAACTCAACAGTCTTCATCAGTAATAAATGATTAACTAGTGGTGATAGTGGTGAAAAGTCTCTGGGGTAATTAGTGTATGGGTCTCAGTGACTTCACAATCTAAACTATCGTAAGGTCCAATATTTTCTGTCAGATGAGTTTCAAGAAGAAATATTACACATTTATAGAGAAATGTGGATAATAGTGCAGAGCTGAGATGTCTTAAAGGGAACCTGTCAGCAGGATTGAACACAGTAACCTACAGAATGTGACATGTTGGCGCAGTTATATTGATTACAATGATACCTTGGTTGATGAAATCTGTCTTGTGGTTATTGTTTAATCTGTATTTATAGTTTTCAGTTATTGAGATTCTCGTGCTTTGGGGTGGAGCTGTGGTCGGCCTGTGGGCAGGGCTTTATGTGGTGCTCTGATTACATATGGATCAGTATTGGCTTATGACAGGTTCGCTTTAAATTTCGATCTTATACATTTGGAAGAGGAGATTAAGAGCTATTTGTAAGACTATCAGGGAGTTACAGACTCATAAGTGAGGCAGGACAATCCCACCACAATAAAACTAGCATACAGAATGAACAGGTAAAAAAAGACATGTTTTTATTCTATGTTACATCCCCAACAACAATGCATGTACGAGGGGAGAACTCCAACAGTAAACCAGAGATGCACTCATTTATGGTGGACCATTGGAGCTACTATGAGTCCTGACCAGAAGATTAGAGAAAATCATTTCAGGAGAGATTGTGCAGTAATCTGAATTACTTCTGATCGAAAACAATGTAAGGCTACATTCACATTAGCGTTCACATGCGTCATGCGCCCCTATATTTAACATGGGGGCGCATGGACATGCGTTGCACTTGCGTTTTGTGACGCATGCGTCGCTGTGGTGCATGCGTCAGGGCGCAGAGGACGCAGCAAGTTGCAGTTTTTCTGCGTCCAAAAAACATGCAAAAGTGGACGCATGCGTCACAAAACGCTGCGTTGTGCATGCGTTCACATTTGCTTTGTGCGTTGCGTCGCCGACGCTGCGGCGCACAACGCAAATGTGAACGTAGCCTAATTTATGATGTGGAGTGATTCCATGAAACCAGGGCTTGAGCCATGTCAACACATCTCCTGCAGGCGTGAATAAATGCATATTACATCCGTCAGCCGCGCACAGCTTAGAGATAAATCATGGCACAGGAGTAATGTTTTTCACAATCCTCCTTGAAATTAGTTTTAATACAAATTGAAAAGTCAGGATAAAAAGAAACTCTGCTGTGATTGTACAGAAGTTCACACTTGGCCCGCACTGCACATTTAATGCTGTCGATCATAAAAGCAAAGTTTGGTCAGAAAGACTGTACCTGGTCTTGAAAGGACCATATGAGCACATTCAGCAGCACAGAAGCGGGAGAAGGTAGATTCATCCAATAAGATACCAGGATTCTAGGAAGCCAACAGCATCATTACCCTCCTCTTTCTCTTACAGGCCCATAATGCTTTTTTTCAAGTGATTTTCTAACTTATCAGCACATTCTACGTGCTCTGTCATTTGGCTTTGTAGTTTACAGATCTGGGCAGGTAATGGTCAGCATCTTCTAATCTCAGGGGGTAGGTGAATCCTCCAGGCGGTAAGTTCTATATATGAAAGGGCTTTCAATGCCCAAAGTGATTTGAACAGTTTTGGGTGGAGGAGAATGTTATGGTCTAGAGGCAAAATGGTGATCATGGTAATATGGCCGGACTACACCACCGATAAAGCAGCTACAGCTAGTGATGAGCGAATATACTCGTTACTCGAGATTTCCCGAGCATGCTCAGGTGACCTCCGAGTATCTTTTAGTGCTCGGAGATTTAGTTTATCGCCGCAGCTGAATGATTTACATCTGTTAGCCAGCATAAGTACATGTGGGGGTTGCCACATGTAATCAAGCTGGCTAAGAGATGTAAATCATTCAGCTGAGGGGGAGGAAAACTAAATCTCCAAGCACTAAAAAATACACCCGAGCATGCTCAGGAAATCTCGAGTAACAAGTATATTCGCTCATCACTAGCCACAGACGATGACTGAGAAGAATCTGTGACTTCTCTGCATTTAGTGGTTTCTACTCACCTGGGTAGCCATATGTAGGAATCTCCTCTTTACACCGCTCATCACCCATCACATTTGTCTCTGTAGTATTAATATGGGTCAGATCTTCACCCTGAAACAAATATTGTTAAAGTCACAGACAGATGGAGAAGTCACATTTATGATCAGCTCTAATCCTGCCATCTCCACTGCTCTCATTGCCCAAGTATAAGACATAATACTGGTGAATAAAACAAGACTGAGCACAAGACCTTCACTCCCGTCTACACATCAAAGGGGAGATCTCATGACACCTTCTCTCCATCTACCTGATAATCTTGAGCATTGGGATCTCCTTGTTTATAGTCCTGTGGAAGAGGAAGGGGGCATCTCTCTAGTTTTGCCCTCTTACTGGATGGATCTGGAGGAAACAGAAACAGGGACTGAACTCATTCTTTACATACAGATAATTATATGTGTATTTAGTCCGGTCTATTACCTGGTGATGTGAGGGGCTGGGGAACCTCCATCATGACATCTTTGTGTGCTTGTAAATATTCCCACTCCTCCATGGAAAAATAGACAGCGACATCCTGACACCTAATAGGAACCTGACATATACATTGATACCATCATCCCCCCGATCCCTTCATATTGTTACTGTATAATGTCCCAGCATTCCCAGCAGTGTCACCTCTCCAGTCAACAGCTCAATCATCTTGTAGGTGAGTTCTAGGATCTTCTGGTCATTGATGTCCTCATGTATCAGGGGGTGAGGTGGAGGCCCCATGATTGAGGGATGGGGAAGACCCCTGAGCCCAGACACAGGGTCCTGACAGCGCTCACTAGGGGTTTTCTTCACTACTGTGTAATCCTGGTTATGGAGAAACATTAATAAATCTCACTACAAACATTTCCAGAGTCCTCACCTCTCCTGTTCTGTCCATTTGTTATTTCCATAGATAAGAATGATGTAATGTGACATCATCAGAATCTCTCACCTCTCCAGTAAGCTGGAAGAGGATCTCTAGGGTTAGGTGTAATATCCTCTCCGCCATCTTGTCTCTGTCCATATCCATCCTTGATGGGTAAAATCAGGAAAATTTTCTTATATAGAAGATTTTCACAGAGAGGATCCGATATTTGTAGAGACCTGAATGAGAAGAAGATGAGATGATGCAACATCATAAAAATGGGGTGTAATAATACAATTACTGGAGATAATAAGGGAAACATATGAGGAGATTTATTATTTTACAGTATTTAGTTTTCTTCTTTATATATCTACTAATAAAACCTGTATATTTTAGGCCACAGACAACAAGCAGTTTCTTCCTCGGAGTCGGCAGCTGAATACATTTCTCAGACTCATCTTCCATAATGCTAATTCTCGTCTCATTTTCCAACACTGCAATCGGCATTAGCAATACTGCAGGAGATATTTATTACACGTGACTTGAGAAATAACTATTTCTCCAGTCACCTTCCACGACAGTAGTATCGGAGGATGTCTCCCTGCCCTAATAGGGGACAGGAAACAAAGATGTTAAATACCCTCCCCTTCCTGCAACCACCAGTGTTTTTCCTGTCCCTTATGGGGCATGAAGAGGTTCTCAGATAGTGCTGCCGTGGCTGGCGATCGGATCACTGTTACCTTAATGGCCGGGCAGTCGAGGTCGGGGGTTTCGCTGTCCTCCTCCGATGGCTGCTCCCATCTCCGCATGCATGCGCGACTTGGGACCCTCTATCCCGCCCTTCCTGCACCTCCTTGTGGGGCAAAGCAGAGCAGTGAAGCTCTCCGGGGTCCTCCTGTAGCTCCCCGGCTTTCTCTCCTCCCTGCCCGCTGCCGCCGGAGGCCGCGCGACGCAAACCAGAAGTGACAAGTCCGAACTTCCGGTTTAGCCTCCATGCGCCGGAGCCCGCGCCGGCCGGCGTTCCCTGGGAGGAGGAGGAGCATGAAATTAGCTGGCGACCTCGATGTGCATATATTCCTGGTCGGGGGAAGCCTCCAGGTAAGGCCCCTGTCTATGTGCCTTCTGACTGGTGAATGACTGACCCTATGGACGCGACAAACCCCTGCACTCTGCTTCTGCAGAGCCCAGCGTTCACCCTCCTACTGTAGGTAGAGGATGAGGTCCCTTGCTGTCCAGGATTTTTTATTAAGTGACTTAGTCCGCCTTTCTCTTTCTAGGGAGACAAGGTCTCTGCCCCTAAAAAAAGATAAGATGCCCAGCCGCAAGTGTGGTACAAGTGCAACCAAGCTTCCCTCAGCTTATAAGAAAAAGCTCTGCCAACCATGCACGGATGAAGTGCTGCATAGTGAACAACCCTCCCTCCTGGACAGCATCAGAACCCTCATCAAACAGGAGGTCCAATCCTCTATGGCGGCCCTGTCTCAGGCACTGACACCACAGCCGCCTCCTCCTCCTAAGAAAAGGAAGATGGCTCCATTCAGGATGACATGTTTGGAGGGTTAAAGCCTAGGACCCCGAAAGGGTTTCCCATACATGAGAATATTGAGAACCTTGTCTTTCATGAGTGGGGCCTACCTGAGTAAAGTTTGAGTGTCCCATCAGAATTGAAGAATAGTTTCCCTCTGGAGGGGGACTGTTCTTTATGGGAAATGCCTTAGGTAGATGTACAAGTGTCCAGGGTAACCAAAAAAACGGCTCTACCCTTTAAGGATTCCTCGCAGCTCAAAGATCCTATGGATCGAAAAATTGAGAGCTTACTAAGGAAATCCTGGGACACATCTACTAACCTGCTAAAGACAAACGTGGCCTCCACTTGTGTGGCCAGATCCCTATTTTTCTGGTTACGTACCCTAGAAAATCACCTTTCTCAGGGGACATCTAGGGAGGAAATTCTAAATTTCCTACCATTACTTCAGAAGGCAACAGGGTTCCTGGCGGATGCTTCAGCTGAGTCGATTCGAGTAGCCGCTAGGTCTGCAGTTCTCCCCAGCTCCACTAAGAGAGCTCTATGGATTAAGTCCTCGGCCGGTGACAACTTCTAAATCCAAATTGTGCCGTATTCCTTTTCAGGGACATTATATGTTCGGGCCAGCCCTCGATGACATCCTAAACAAGGCTACAGATAAAAAGAAGGCTCTTCCGGAGCAAAAAAAGTTTGAGGAAACGCTTTTTTCACCCCCCCCCCCCCCCGTGAGCAAGTCCCCCGGAGGGATTACAGGGGTAAAGGTAAATCGGGTCGGTGGAGTTACCCTAAAGGGGGTAAAGCTAGGAACATCCTTGTTCCCCAGCCCCAGCAGACTCCTGAGAAACAATGACTGCTCTCCGGTCGGAGGCCGACTCAGGATTTCTTTCCCAAATGGCAGGCCATCACCACAAATCAGTGGGTCCTGCGAACCATTCGGGAAGGCCTAAGGTTAGAATTCGAGAGTCCTCCTCACCGCCTAACAATTACCTCCCTACAATCTCCACACCTTCAGGGATCCCTCAATGCAGATGTTCTCGATCTACTTCAGGCAGGGGTAATCTCCCGGGTACCTCCTCAGGAAATAGTAGAAGGCCACTATTCTCATTTATTTTTTGTGAAAAAACCCTCTGGGAAATATTATACACCTGAAACCCCTAAATCAGGTAATCAAATACCAGAGATTCAAAAGGGAATCAATCAAATCAGCAATCCCGCTAATTTGCCAGGACTGGGTAATGGCTACGTTAGATCTGAGGGACGCTTACTATCATGTGTCGATACATCCCCACCACAGGAAGTTCCTCAGATTTGCAGTGGCCCAAAACCATCGAGTCAGCCATTATCAGTTCAATGTCCTTCCATTCGGAGTCTCATCAGCTCCACGGGTCTTTACCAAGATCATGTCAGAGGCAGTGGTCTTCATCCGACATCAGGGGATCTGTATCATCCCATACCTGGACGATTTTCTTATTATCGCTCCATCTATTCCTCGTCTAAATCAGGATGTGGCGAAAGTCCTGGATATCCGGAAATCACTGGGATGGATTCCAAACTTGGAGAAGTCAGACCTCCATCCATCTCCAAGGAAAAAATTTCTAGGAGTTCTTCTGGATTCAAGGGAAAAAATGTCCTTTTTACCCAGGGACCGCCAAGACGAACTCGTCCACAGGATCTCCAGGTTCAGGAGCCAGAATTCTCCGACCCTAAGGGACTGTGTCAATCCTGGGTTTGTTGATGTCCTGCATCCAGGCAGTCTCCTGGGCCCAGGCCCACACAAGAGTCCTTCAGACCCACATCCTGATGCATTCAAGGGGACGCCAGAATGCTTTAACCAGGAGGATTCCCCTTCCCAATCACGTAAAATCCTCCCTATCATGGTGGCTGACCTCCCAGAACCTTCAGAGAGGAGTCAGCTGGGATCAAATGCCTCTGAAGGTGCTCACAACAGATGCGATCCAGAGAGGTTGGGGTGCCATAATAGAAGGTTCCCACTTCCAGGGGCTGTGGCCCCCAGGCAGCAAGTCCAGATCCTCGAATCTGAGAGAACTGAAAGCGGTGGAGGAGGCGCTAAAAGCTGCATCTGTCCTCATCCAGGGTCACCATGTACATATAATGTCTGACAACACAACTACGGTGGCCTACCTCCGGCACCAAGGGGGAGGCACGAAATACACCAGCCTAAAAATCAACCGCTGCAAGGATTTTTTCCTGGGGAGAAAGACATCTCCTGTCCATCTCAGCAGTGCACATAAAGGGGTCAAACAATGCCCAGGTGGACTTCCTAAGCAGGAGAGATTTCCATCCTGGAGAATGGTCTTTGAACCAAGAGGTGTTCCTATCCCTAGTCCGGAGATGGGGGAATCCCAATGTTGATCTGTTTGCCAACAGCCAGAACACACAGTCGAGCACTTTCTTCTCCCTCAACCTCTCAGGCGGGGCACAGGAACTAGACGCCTTCTCCCATCCTTGGAAGTTTGCTCTGGCATACGCCTTCCCACCAATTCCCATGTTGCCAAGAACGTTACAGAAGATCCGGGCGGATGGAGTCACAACAATTCTGGTAGCACCGATGTGGCCAGGAAGAAGCTGGTACGGCGTACTAACACATGTCTCTGGAAGGCCGAATACTTCTACCTCAGATAGTAGATAATCAGCAGGGACCACTGCTACACCAAGACCTACACAGGCTGAAACTGGCAGCCTGGTTACTGAGGCAGAGAGTCTGAGAGCTAGAGGACTCTCAAATGACATCATTCAAACCCTACAAAAAAGTAGGAAACCAATAACTAACGCCATCTATGACAAGGTTTGGAAAAGATTTTCATCCTGGTGTGCCCCAAACAAACCTGATCCATTCCATCCCAACATCGCTCAAATATTAGAAATTCTCCAAAAGGGACTGGAGTTAGGGCTCTCACCTAACACCCTAAAAGTTCAGCTGTCGGCACTGAGTTCCTTCTTTGATCAGGATTTAGCAGGCCACCGTTGGGTTAAACGTTTCATGACATCTGCGACTAGGACTCGTCCTAGGCTCCAGGTCCAGACCCCCCCTTGGGATTTGAACCTTGTACTAAATAGTATGACCAGGGACCCCTTTGAGCCCTTATCAGCCATCAGCCTAAAAATCCTGACCCTCAAGACTGTCTTCCTAGTAGCAATCACTACCGCTAGGCGTATAAGGGAGTTACAGGCTTTGTCAGTACAGGAGCCATACCTAACCATAACCATGGATAGCATAATCTTTAAGCTAGACCCTGCTTTTATGCCTAAGTTGGTCTCAGACTTCCACAGAAGTCAAGATATTGTCCTACCCTCATTCTGTCCAAAACCCTCTAATCCGAAGGAAGAAGCCTTTCACACCCTGGATGTCCGCAGCATGGTCCTCTTCTACCTCCAACAAACGGAGGGTTGGAGGATAGACCAAAACCTTTTCGTCGAGTGGTCAGGACGGAATAAAGGCAAGAAAGCGGCTAAAAGTACGATCGCTAACTGGATCAAACAGGCCATTTGTCTTGCATATTCTTCCCAGAAACTTAGACCCCCGGCATCGCTGAAAGCTCACTCCACCCGTTCAGTCTCGACGTCCTGGGCAGAGAGGGAAAGCATCGTCTAAGCAGATATGAAGAGCTGCCACCTGGTCGTCAATCCATACATTCACCAGGCATTACAGGCTAAATTTCAATAGGGACTTATCGTTTGGCAGACGTGTTCTGCAGGCAGTTGTCCCTCCCTAAAGAAATTAGCTGTTGGTATCACTCCGATACTGCTGTCGTGGAAGGTGACTGGAGAAAATAGAATTAGACTTCCCGGTAATTCGGTTTCTAGGAACCTTCCACGACAGCACTAATTTCCCTCCCTATCTGATATTCTTATTGGATGATTCCTGCACTTAAGTGGTAACTATACGTGCTACTGTGTCCAGAAAAAACACTGGTGGTTGCAGGAAGGGGATGGTATTTAACCTCTGTTTCCTGTCCCCTATTAGGGCAGGAAGACATCCTCCGATACTGCTGTCGTGGAAGGTTCCTAGAAACCGAATTACCGGTAAGTCTAATTCTATTTTCATGATGAGACTTTTATAAAAGCTTTTTTGTTTCCACAAACACAACGGACAGATATTATCTGATCTCAAAGTCTCCATGTACAGTGTTATGGGGTTTATTTCGGGTCTTAGGATTTCCTACATTACAAGAAAAACACCAGAAAAAAAAAATATATATATATATTAAAGGGAAGGTACGGCATTTGTAGATCATTAATAAATCAATGTAATGTAGCATAACATGCTGGTATAACCAAGTTTTGATTGCATTTGAAACATATTTCGTGTGTTATAGGAGTTTACAGAAGGCACTTGAGGCTGACATCTTGCTTTCACAGTAGCAGCACAACACTTTCAGTGTCATAACACGGCACCCCATGGTCAGAGGAGAACAGACTGACACGAACCCTATCTATTCTAATAAAATTGTCACTGCTGTGAACTGGGCACGCCTCTGTAGGCTTCACAATTCACAGTAGTGGGAGTGTTCTGCTGTAGAGATGAGCGAGTATACTCGTTCCTCAGGGTGTTCCCGAGCACTGCTCGGGTGATCTCCGAGTATTTGTTAGTGTTTGGAGATTTAGTTTTCATCGCCTCAGCTGCATGATTTACGACTGCTAGCCAGGCTGAATACATGTGAGGAAAGCCTGTTTGTTAGGGAATTCCCACATGTATTCAGCCTGGCTAGAAGCCGTAAATCATGCAGCTGAGGCCACCAAAACAATCTCCGAACACTAACAAATACTCGAAGATCACCGAAGCAACGAGTATACTCGCTCATCACTATTCTTCTGCCATATTCATGGAGCCCTCAGATCTGCTAACATAAGCAGTACTGCTTCCAGCAGGACAGATCCTAGAATGACGGCTGAGGGAAATAAACTGCAGGTGAAAAGTACAGGCAGAATATCAGAGACATCAAGGAGGAACAGTGTACCATTAGCATTATCAGAACAGGAGCTGTCAGCTGCTGGGCAGGAGTTGTGATTCATCTCTCAGTAAGATAAGGAGCTGCAGGTCTGCAGTGAATGGCCAGACATTGTGGAGGGGGGTGAGAGAATCATGTAATCTGGGTGAGAGAGACTGATGGGAGAGAGACAGTAACTGCTGGTGATGGCAGATCACAGGGCAGTCATACACAAAATGGCCCTGCCCTGTGATGCTACTCTTCATTCTGCCCCAGGGATACTAGACAACCCAAAAGGGGAGGATAATGGTGAGGTCAGAAGTTACTGCCACAATGTTTTAGCTAAAAGTAAAGCTTTTAAGTCTTACTACAGCTGCTTGAGCGGGCACACACACCTCTCTGGATTGCCCCTCGAGCCACGGTCATCACTAATTTCAGGTAATTTGATGGCCGTCTAATTGGGCGATGTTGCACTACATTATGGTAGTGGAAACATGCAGCAAATAATGATGATGTTATAGCTATCTGCAATCTTGTGAGCCTTATGCCTGCATTTGATTTGTAGGATTATATATGCAGCAACAGTGCCATACATATTTTTAATAATTCTACGGTATCTTTATCATGTTACTAATTATGGCAGAATATTCTGCGCTCCTATTAAGGAAATTATGTTTTTTCACATTTACATTCTTGGGGTTTCTAGGAGGTGTGTGCCTTGATGCATAGCAGCAATTTACACATGGTTTGTTCCTACATCTGTGCCAATACCTGTTTGTAATTGTTTTAATAATAAAGTTTAAAATGTTGTTGATATTTTCTGGACTGGTATATCTTTTTTGCTTTGTTGCAAATGTTTTTTGATATAGCTGCTTAAGGTCTAAAACGGAAAATGCTCCCCCAAGTGGTAATTTTATATATTTGTAAGGCTAGGTTCACATTGCGTTAGGGCAATGCGTTTAGCGCTAGCGGATTGCGCTAACGCAATGTATTTGTAGGGGTCGCGTTTAGGGATCGCGCTAATGTCCCCGCTCTCGCAGATCCCCGATCTGCGAGAGCGGGGAACGGACCTCGGGCGCGCCGCGGACGCTGCAAGCAGCGTCCGAGGCGCGCCATAAAAGAACGGCACATTGCTAGCGCGAGCCGAAAAAGGCACGCGCTAGCGATGCGCTTCAGGCAGAAACAACATTGCTGTCAATGGGTGCGCTAACGGACCCGTTGCACGGCGTTAATTGCGACATTTTCGCCGTGCAACGCTGTCCGTTAGCAATTACCCACTAATGCAATGTGAACCTAGCCTAAGAAAATATATAATATTTTTCATATAGAAATGTTTGCAAACATTGCATTAATACAATTTAATTACTATTTTAAAGCTTAATTTCACAAAAAAAAAACAAAGTACAAGAAAACTGGTGGCACCCTCCCTTTAAAATGTTTCTAAAGAAAATTGGTTCCAACAATTCTTGTAAAAAGAAAAAAAAAACATGGAAAAAGCAGAAGACATTTTATTTTTCACACAATAAACAATTGCTTTTTTTTTTTTTTTTAATTAACTCTTTTGGGCCCCAGAACATAGATGTATACCGCAGGGACGGCACAGGTGCAGTTGCAACAAAAGCCCTGGCAGTTTAACCACTTGCAGCTGCCAAAAGCAAGCATGGCATTTAAAAAGGTGCGACAGAGTTTGCCTGAATGCCCTCCTCCCCCAAGTACCCGATAGTATGAGGCGGCCTAGTTACTACGATACTTACATGCCTCATAAATTGTTGTCTGGGCCTGCAATGTGCGAAGGTCTATTAGGCTGGGCCAGAGGCAGTGTCCAATAAGTTACCTTTTAGCACCCTCAAACACAGACTAAAGTTACATGAAAGCACTGATTTCGAGGGGTTTGGTTGACTATATAATGTATTTGATGATGTCAGGGCAGAGAAGGATCTGGCATCCTGAATTTCAGAGTGTAGTGAAATCTGTATATGTGTGGATGTATGACCAAAAGTAAATTAACATCTATCCTGAGGCTGCAGCTCTCACAAAGGTCGCAACATATGTTATCCTGAGAAAGGCAGTTTCCTGGCTCCAGTAACCCCAGGGGGTTTTGCTGTGAACACACAGAATTTGAAACACTTCACACCTTCTGACTCCTTTGAACAGACATGCCAATTGCAGCATGACACTGTTTATTTACTCTGAGAAAGAAAGATTACAGGAAGAGTGTTCAAAGAAAAATAATGTATCCATTGGTAAAATAGCCAGGATCCAGTCACAAACCAAGGATTAGAATATCAACTTGAGAGGCTGGTCTAGAAAGCTGACCTCCAGGTTGACTCTATAAATTAGGCCTTTACACATAGAAAGCTGTTCACAGTGAGGGACAGCCAAGCTGGTGTGATCCGTTCCATATCCCCCCCATGGGCAGAATACCAGACTGTAAAGTTCGATATTTCTGCAAGTTTGCTCCCTTTTATTTTATAACTGTTTACATATTTGTATGTCACTTTATTTACATATTTTGATCTTTCATTGTAAGCACTGTACCTTTTCTATTAAAGCTTAAAACCTTAATAAGCCTTGTATGCGCTAAAGAATCCATAGCCTTAGAGCAGTGGTCCCCAGCCTTTCTGACCTTGAGAGCCACAGTCAACTAAAAGAGAGGGTTGTGAGCCACATTCAGCACAGAGAGGGTCGTGAGCCACATCCAGCTCCCAACCCCTTCAAAGTAGGGTCAACCAAAGCCCCCATTACGGGTATAATCACTCCAAAGCAGTAGACTGAGATCTAGGGGTTCCCACAATACTCCCATTCAGTATTCTCCCAGCAAGGACTCCCAACACACTGTCACATCCAGCTTTGAGCACCTCCTCTAACATGTAGTACCATCCTCCAGCGTACCATACCTAAAACATCTCTAAATCCCAAAGACCAGTAAATGTGTATCCAGATCTGCACTTCTGTGCAGGGCTACTCACAAAATTCACCATTTTGAGATGTGCTCTTCATACCTGTTTGCTAGACCTGGACCTAATGCAACAAGTTGGCAGACAGTCGCGAGCCACATTTCATGGGACCGCGATCCACATGTGGCTCCCGAGCTACAGGTTGGGGAGCCCTGCCTTAGAATGTATGACCCTGATGATTGGCAGACAGTAGCAGTAAGATTTCCAGGACTCATTGCCCGTGTGTTCAGCGAATGGTGGCAGCGTGAATGAGCGGGGGGTGTGAACTGTGTCCGGGTGTGAATTATGCTCCCATTGCAGCATAGGACAGAGGTTGAATGCTGGACTGAGGGAGAGGAGATAGATTAACCCTTGCAGGCGCAACCCCAAGTCATGTGCTGAGAAATGGTACGTGACACAGAGGCTAATCCGTTTGCTCTTCCTGTAGGTAATCCCCGCTAGAGGAGTCTGGAGGCGACTTTCATACAGACCACAGGAAAGCTGGAATATTTCTGTGTATGGGGGAGTCGGGAGAGATAGCCATCTGCCAAATGACCATTCAGCCAACACTTATCTCATGTGTATTAGTATTACACTGACAAGCAGTGATGATACATGGCATTAGGGTATGTGCACACGTCCGGATTTCTTGCAGAAGTTTCCTGAAGAAAACCGGAAATTTTTTGCAAGAAATCCGCATTTTTTTTCGCGTTTTTTTTTTCCGCTTTTTTCGCGTTTTTTTAGCATTCTGCAAGCGTAATTAGCTTGCAGAATGCTAAAGTTTTCCAAGCGATCTGTAGCATCGCTTGATAAACTGACTGACAGGTTGGTCACACTTGTCAAACATACTGTTTGACAAGTGTGACCAACTTTTTACTATAGATGCTGCTTATGCAGCATCTATAGTAAAAGATAGAATGTTTAAAAATAATAATAAAAAAAAAAAAAAAAAATATTTAAACTCACCCAGACGATCTCCTCAGCGGCGTCCGTTCCTCTTCCTATAGCTGGTGTGCGCGCGCAGGACCTTCCATGATGTCGCGGTCATGTGAGCGGTCACGTGAGCGGTCACATGACTGCTCACGACCAAATGACAAGACAGTGACGTCATCACAGGTCCTTCACCGCACACCAGCTATAGGAACCGAAGCGGCAGCATGCAGCGGTGAGGCGGGAACACTGCGGGGGACATCGAAGGTGAGTATAGGACTATTTTTTATTTTAATTCTTTTATTTTTGACCAATTATATGGTGCCCAGTCCGTGGAGGAGAGTCTCGTCTCCTCTCCTCCACCCTGGGTACCAACCACACATAATCTGCTTACTTCCCGCATGGTGTGCACAGCCCCGTGCGGGAAGTAAGCAGATCAATGGACTCCTAGGTGTGCGGAATCCCCGCAATTCCGCATTTTTAATTAACATGTTGCTTTTTTTTCCGCGATGCGATTTTTTCGCGGAAAAAAATCGCAACATTTGCACAAAAAATGCGGAATACACTGTAAATAATAGGAGGCATATGTTAGCGTTTTTTTCGCGTTTTTATCACGTTTTTATAGCGAAAAAACGCAAAAAAAACCCGCTAAAAATCCTGAACGTGTGCACATGGCCTAACAGTAGTACAGTGCATCACCAGAGCTATCAGAGGCTTGTATGTTGTATGATCACACTAATCAGGTGTTTAAAAAAGGTTTAAAGTGAAAAAAATCATAGTTTTAACAACCATAAAAAACATAGTTACTTACCGATATCTGTATTTCTCTGAGCCCATGACGGCACCACAGAGAGAGGGGATCCATCTCACAGGGACAGGAAACCTACAGATAAAAAGGCGGTACCTCTCTCCCGCATCCCGCAGATGTGACCTTTCAAGTTCCATGCGGTCATATGCAAGTTTTCTACTTGCGGATGAGCCACCGGCCCTTGGGACAGCAGATCCAGGATGTCTGGGAGAACCAAAGGGTGCGAGATGGACAATGTCCTCAGCCACGAAAACCATGTCCTCCTCTGCCAGAAAGGGGCTATTACGATCACCCTGGTGTTGTCCTCTCTAATTTTCCTCAGCACTAAGGGAATCGGCTATTGGCAGGTAGGCGTAAGCGAGATGGTAATTCCACGGAATCGTAAAGGCGTCTAGAGCAACTGGGCTCCCTCAGGGATCGATTGAGAAGAAAGCCTCTACTTTCCAGTTCTGGCTGTTTGCAAACAGGTCTATTTCTGGCCAACCCCAATGTTCTGTGATCTGATTTAATACTGTCTGGTTCAGCTACTACTACCCCTGTCTCACTTGTGTTCGACTTAGGAAGTCACCCGCCCGATTTGCTCTACCCTTTATGTGAAGTGCTGACAAAGAGCCTAAACTGGCCTCTGCTAGATGAACTTTGTCATGTCCATCAGAGACTGAGATCTGGTGCCCCCCTGGTGGTTCAGATATGCTACTAACACTTGGTTGTCCGAGAACACTCTTACATGGTGGGACTGAAGGGGGCTTACAAAATGAACGAGGGTGAGCTTTACCGCTGACAGCTCTTTCATGTTTGATGAAGCTAATTTTTGTTCCTCTGATCAAGGTCCCTGGGCTATCTGATCTCTCAGGCGAGCTCCCCACCCCCAGGGGCTTGCGTCCGTGGTTAGGATTTGGGATATTGGCCACACCCAGGGATTGCTTGTATCCATCCACCATTCTAAAGAACGGGCCGTTCTTGACGAGATGATTAACCACCCTTCTAAAATTTCCGCCTAGAGATGTTCCTGCTGCTAATATTTCCCATTGTAGTACTCGGATGTGGCTTTGAGCCCACTGGACCACTGGAATACAAGCTGTCATTGATCCTAGCAGTGACATTGCCCTCCATAAGGTGGTGACAGGGAAGTCTCTCATACATGATGTCAGCTGTATCATGTTCTGAATTTTTCCCTGTGGGAGAGGACGTTCTTGTTTGTTTGAGTCTAGAATTATTCCCAAGTATTCTTGCACCTGACTCGGTATGATTCGGGATTTGGGTAAGTTTAATAGTCAGCCTTGACTTGTCAGTGTTCTCATAACTTTGTCTAGCTGTTCTTTGCAGTGATGAGGGGAATTGCCTATTACCAGGAGGTCATCCAGATATGGAACTATCAGAGCATTTTGTTCTCGTATGATGGCCATAACTTCTGCCATTATTTTGGTAAATACCCTCAGGGCAATGGCCAAGACGAATGGGAGAGCTCTGAACTGGTAATGCTTTAATTCCCCCTGAATTGTGACTGCCACCCTGAGAAACTTGTGATGGTCCTTGTGGATGGGTACATGGTAGTACGCATCCTTCACGTCTAACAGTCATAAAACAAGCTGGAAAAGCATTCTTACAGATGATTTTATTGTTTCCATTTTGAAGGGTTGAGTTTCTAGAAATTTGTTCAACTTTTTTAAGTTTACTATTGCCCTGAATGTCACATCCGGTTTCTTCCTCAAGAAAAGAGGGGAATAAAGCCCTTTGCCTCTTTCTTGGGTGGGGACTTCTTGAAGCACATTCTTCTCTACTAGACCTAGAATTTCTTTTTGCAGGGCTAACTGTTCATCCTTTGCTGACCTTTGTGGATTTATTATGAAGGAAGGGGGTGGGGGAGAATGAAACTTTAGCTATAGGCCTAGTTTTATTAAATCCAAGATCCACATACTTCTGGATATCTTTTCCAAGGCTGGGAGAAAGTAAGCCAACCTTCCTGTGACCTGGGGAACACCTTCATTGGGGTTGTTTTTTGTTGTCAAAGGGCCTGTTGAACATGTCTAGGTAGCTGGTGAAGATGGCATGGTTCCAATCATTGTTGTTGGCTCCATGGAAAGCCTAAGGAACATCCGAATACTCCTGGAATATCGGGTAACATACCTGAGGGAAATAGAGCAGCTAAGACTGGACCGGCTACAGATTAAGGCCGGGGTCACACTAGAGAGTTTTAGGGACGTATGAGAGGCGCAGAAACAACGCATTGCACACAGACCAATGATTCTCACCATCTGCACAGCTTTTTTTTTATCCCATTGAAAAACATTGTACTGTACATCACAGTGTGGATCTGCAGCGTTTCTGCGTGGAAAAATCTGCTGCTGATCCACAGCAAATCCGCATCATGTGCACATAGCCTAACACCCCCAGCCCATAACACTACATACAGTGCAGCACAGCACAGTGTAACACCCCAGCCCATAACTAGTGTTGAGCGATACCTTCAGATATTCAAAAATATCGGTATCGGATTGGATCGGCCGATATCCCAAAAAATATCGGATATCACCGATACCCGATACCAATGCAAGTCAATGAGACCAAAATATCGGAATTAAAATAAACCCTTTCTTTCCTTGTAGATTAATTCTACATGAAGGAAAACAACTAAGAATAATGTAGGATGTATTGGGGGAGGTGGAGGAGACATTAAAGGCATAGAGGTTTAGCCCAATCAAATGGAAAAGCAGGAATTATTTATTTTATTTTTATTTTTTAAGACGTTCGGAGTTACAAAGATATTGACTGTTAAGATTTTTTAAATTTAGTCAGATATTTATGTTTCACTACTTCCATGCTGTTCACCTTTTTTACTTCTCCCACACTTTCTTCTTAATCATCCTCAGCAGCATCTTTTTCATCAACTTCTCCTTCACCTTATTCATCTTCACCTTCTTCCTATTTTTATTTATTTTTTTTTTAATTCTTTTTATTCAACTATTATTCTTCTTCATATTCTACTTCTTCATATTCTTGTTCTTCTTCATCATATTCTTATTTGTGACAGGCATTCCTGTAGTGGTTATAAAAGTAAAAGTTTGAAGATTACACCTTCTGTTCTGCCTGTCACAAAAGATTTACAACAGCATTTGTCTGCATTCAGTTTGGTCTTTAGCAGCAGGTTTTTTCCAGGGGCACCACGAGGAGGAACAGACTCACCCCCATACACTGCTTAGTCTTCTTCTGCTTATAATTGAGATATCTTTTGCTCTGATTTTTAGTCTTATGGGTCGTCGTCTCCAGGGTCGTCGTCTCCTTCAGGGTGGTCTTCAGGGTCTTCGTCAGGGAGATCCAGAGTGATTAGCAAGAAGGTACAAGAAGGCTGAGGAACTGCTGAGAACCAGCTGACGGTACTGGAACCCGGATGGCTACCCGAAGGTACAAGAGCCAAAGGAACTACTGAGGACCAGCTGACGGTACTGGAACCCGGATGGGTAGCAGACGGTACAAGAGCCAATGGAACTACCGAGGACCAGCTGACGGTACTGGAACCCGGTTACTAAGCAGGAGGTACCCGTGCCAGAAAGCACTACCAAGGACCACCAGACGTTGGTGGAACTCGGATACCCAGAAGGAGGCACCTAAGCCAAAGGCTCTGTCTGGAACCAGCTGATGGTACTGGAACCAGGGGGACCTATTCAAGATTGTCTTCCAAAGAACCAGCTAATGGTGCTGGAACTCAGATAGGCAGCAGAAGGTCCACAGGAAAAAACAAAATTGCTAGGCCTCGAGCTGGCCATAGTTACCGAAAACCCACAGTCCTACGGGGGAGCTTGTAATATTGGCACTACGGAACCAGCCTTGTTTGCCAGTTCTCGCAGTCCACATAGGAAGCACCTAAACTGCAGGCACCATAGAGTTGGCTAATCCGACAGGACAATGTATTGGAGGCAAAGTGACCTTGACACTACCCGAAAACAGCTGGCATGCTGGAACCAGTCTGGGCAGGAGGGAGTACCCGTGCCAAAGACACTTCTGAGCAGCAACAGGTGGTGTTGGAGCCCAGGGATTACATGAGAAACAGAGTGTAGGCTGAGGCCTAATTGGAGCAAGTTTAAAATCTGTAGTGGTGTCAATGTGGAGGGAGTAGGAGAAATTGCCGCACACACAGCTGACATTACTGAAACCCAATAGCAGAGGAGCAACTGTTGACGGTGCAGATGGCACTTCCGAGCAGCAACTGGCGGTGTTGGAGCCCAGGGATTACAGGAGAAACAGAGTGTAGGCTGAGGCCAAATTGGAGCAAGTGGAAAGGGAACCTGTAACCCTCCCCCCCCCAGGCATTTGTAACTAAAAGAGCCACATTGTGCAGCCCTAATGCTACACAAGGAAAAGGTGGCTCTTACTTATGCTCCTGGCACACGCTGAAGTAAACACTTCTAAAATGTGCCGCCTCATACCGTGAAACCGTCCCGGAGGCGGGACTTTCCTTCTTAATGAGACGCAGCACAGCCATCATTCATACCCCCTTGGTGCCGCCTCCTCAGCGTTGTTGGAATCTGTCCCGGAGCCTGCGCTGTCATGTTATCCCTTGGGCATGCGCAGTTAGCGCTGCCCATCTTCTGACATTTGTTGTCAGGCTGACTGCGCCCGTGGGGCCGCGCTGCCCGAGATCACGCCCCGCAGTGTCTTCTGATTTATTCACACTGCGGGGCTGGGATTCATGGGCATGCGCAGTGCATATCTTCGCCTCTCATCTCCTTCCGCCTTCTTCAGACTGTGCGGCGTCAGCTGATCCCTAAGCGCATGCCACGGCGATAAGGTTCCCTTTTATTTCTGTAGTAGTGTTAGTGTGGAGGAAGCAGGAGAAATTGCCGGATACACAGCAGGGGATCAGCTGGCGTTACTGAACCCCAATAACACTGGAGCAGGTTTTTACTGTGCAGACAGCACTTCCGGGCAGCAACTGGCGGTGCTGGAGCCCAGGGTCAATGATAGAAACTGAGTGGAGAACTTGCCACACACACAGCAGGGGAGCAGCTGGCGTTACTGAACCCCAATAACACTGGAGCAGGTGTTTACTGTGCAGACAGTACTTCCGGGCAGCAACTGGCGGTGTTGGAGCCCAGGGTCAATGAGGGTGTAGGCCGAGGCCTAATTGGAGCAAGTTTAATATCTGATGTAATGTGAATGTGGAGGGAGCAGGAGCAATTGCCGGAAACACAGCAGGGGAGCAGCTGACGTTATTGAACCCCACTAACACAGGAGCTAGTGTTTTTCTCTGTGCAGACGGCACTTCCGAGCACCAACTGGCGGTGTTGGAGCCCAGGGAATCCAGGAGAAACAGAGTGTAGGTTAAGGCCTACACTCAAGGCAGTTTAATATCTATTGTAGTGTGAGCGTGGACCGAGCAGGACACATTGCCGGATACACAGCTGGGGGATCAGCTGACGTTACTGAAACCCAATAACACTGGGTCATGTGTTGACTGTGCAGACGGCACTTCTGAGCAGCAACTGGCGGTGTTGGAGCCCAGGGATTACAGTTCAGGTGGTAGAAACATGAACACAACAGGAGACCTGGATACTGTTGCCAACCAATTATTTAATCTGGAAGAGGAGTGGCAAATTCCTGCGAGATCCAGGCCTTTTTCTTTTTCAGAAAAGTAAGCAGGTCAACGTTATCAGAGGATAGTCGCATGCGACGGTCCGTTAGAACACCACCTGCGGCACTAAAGACGCGTTCCGATAATACACTAGCAGCAGGGCAAGCCAGCACCTCCAATGCATGCTGGCTAAGTATCCAGCTTAGAGACCCAAAACTTGAAGGGGGAAGCGCCATTTGGGAGTACACTGAGAGGGCAAGACATGTAGTCTGTCACCATCTGACGGACACGTTGCCTCCTGCTGACTGGAGCTGTCTGTGATGGTGTAGACATTTGTGGTGGGCACACAAAACTTTGCCACAGTTGGGCTATACTGGTCTTGCCTTGTGCCGAGGCACTGCTTCTGCTCCCTCTTTGTGCAGAGCTTCCTCCACTGCCTTGACGCACTGAGCTGCTTTGTAAAGCACTAGCAGCAACTGCTCTCGATTGGACTAGAGAAGATGGACTGCACCAGTGTGTCTTGGTACTCCCGCATTTTACGCTCCCGATTCAACGGTGTTATGAGGCTTTGAAAGTTGTCCCGGTAGCGAGGATCTAGGAGGGTGTACACCCAATAATCAGCCGTGTTGAGAATGTGGGCGATGTGGCGGTCGTTTCTCAGGCACTGCAGCATGAAATCAACCATGTGCTGCAGACTGCCAACTGGCCAAGAAACGCTGTCCCCTGCTTGAGGCGTGATCTCTGCATCAACCCACCCTCGCTCTACATACTGACTACTGGAGAATTGTGTAACTCCCTCCTCTGGACAGATGTCTTCCTCCTCATCCTCCTCACAAAGTGTCCCCTGCCTAGGCCTTTGTGAAGAACCACGGTGCGCAGACTGTCCAGAAGCAGATGGCATTTGTGACTCCTCATCCTCCACAACCTCATCCCTTAGCGCTTGCAGTGCTTTTTCAAGAAGGCAGATAAGGGGGATAGTCATGCTGACTAGTGCATCATCTGCACTCGCCATCCCTGTGGAATCATCGAAGGCACGCAAAACATGGCAGATGTCCTTCATAGTGGCCCACTCAGTGGTTGTGAAGTCTGAACAGCGCGCAGTGCGACTTCTATGCGCCTGATGCAGCTTATACTCCATTACTGCTGGCTGCTGCTCACACAACCGCTCCAACATATGTAATGTTGAATTCCACCTGGTGGGTAGGTCACATATGATGCGATGTTCTGGAAGGCGGAATCGGAGCTGCAGAGCTGCAATGCGCGATCTTGCCATGCTGGAAAGCGGCAAGTGAGCACACTCTAGGCGGACCTTGTGCAGCAGTGCATCAAGATCCAGATAGTCCCTCAAAAAACTCTGCATGACCAAGTTGAGCACATGTGCCAGACATGGGATGTGAGTGAGGTTGCCTAGGCCCAGAGCTGCCACCAGATTTCGGCCATTGTCACACACTACCATGCCTGGCTGGAGATTTGCTGGCACAAACCACACGTCGCTCTCCTGCCTGATGGCATTCCAGAGCTCCTGCGCTGTGTGGCTTCGATTCACCAAAGAAATTTCAATACGGCCTGTTGACATATGGCCATGGCTGTGCTCATATCGGTCGTAACAGATAAGCGTTCACGGGTCCATGTGGAGGTGGACTGTGACAGCTCCTGCAGCACTGATTCAGAGGAACTGGAGTATGAGGAGGAGTCAATGTGTAAAGACTGGATTCCTGCAATCCTTGGAGTTGGCAGCGCCACTCACGATCTGTACCCGGCTCCACAACATTTACCCAATGGGCAGTGAGGGGAAAGGTATCATCCCTGTCCATGGTGGTGAGGTGGACCTTGCTACTGATGGCGTTTAGCAGCGCATGTTTAATATTTCCCTCCACATGCTTTTGCAGGGCAGGGACGGCTAGCCTGCTGAAATAAAAGCGGCTAGGCACATTGTATTGTGGGACTGCCAATGCCATCAAGTTACGGAAGGTGTCAGTCTCCACCAGCCTGAATGACAGCATTTCAAGGGACAGTAGTTTTGCAATGCCAGCATTCAGAGCCTGTGCTCGAGGGTGGTTTGACGAGAATGGCTACCTTTTCTCCCATGCCTGTGCTACCGGATGGCTGTAGACTGGGCTGGGAGTGTGAGGATGACAGGGAACGTGGTGCTATGGGTGGAATTAGACTGGGTCTCTGGACAACAGTGCCAGAGGTTCTTCCATGGCGATCCTGTGAGGAAGCCGAACCAGCTGTGTGTGAGCTGTAGGAAGAGGCTGTAGGTGCCGCTGTAGGTTGGCCTAGGTCTTCAGTGTGTTTTTGTAACTCCACCGCGTGCTGGTCAGCACGTTTCCACATATTTGTGGTATTGAGGTTGCTGACACTTTTCCCTCTTTTGACTTTCTGATGACACAGCTTGCATTTGACAAAGCAAATGTCATCTGCAACTGTGTCAAAAAAGGACCAGGCACTGCAAGTCTTGGGAGCGCCCGTTTTCGCTTTTGGAAGAGGCATGCTCCTAATGGGTGCCTAAGTGGAGGCTACAGGCAACAGTCTTCCACCTCCTTCTCCCACCTTTGTGGGCCGTTCGGGGAATCTCTTCCTCAGAGCTGCTCCCACCACCTTCCTGTACCTCACGCCATGATGGGTCAAGGACCTCATCATCTACACTATCCTCTTCCAACAACTGCTTCTCCTGGGTAGTCTCGGCAGCACAGTACGCACCAGAAAGTGGCCCCCGAGTCTCATCATCAGATGCGTACTGAGGTGTGCTGACCGGAGGCACTGGCCATGTCCTTTTCAGATTCAGAGAGACAAAGCTGTTGGGCATCACTGCATACTGCCTCTTCTTCCATTTTTCGAATGCTGCTTGGTTGGCCCCCTCTTTCCAAGCCAAGAGATTCAGAGAACAGAAGTAGAGATGGCTCCTGTACTGGGCTCTGACTGCCTGGGCAATTTGGCCAGTGGTGAAGAGACAGATGGGTGCTCTTCAGTGCTCTGTGCCTGAGAGGATGTGGCACTAATTGAAGTTGATGCGTTAGCTCCGACAACGGCTTCAATTTGTTCGTCCCGCAGCAGTGGGGTACGGCGAGCTCCTACAAAGCTGAGCATGAAGGACTGTTATCTGCTAAAACTGGGGGATGATGAGTCACCGCTGCCCGCAGCAGGCACAGAATCCCCACGTCCTCTTCCTGCTCCACCTCCACGCCCACGTGCCTTACTCCCTGCCTTCTTCATCTTGGTAATTCTGATAAAGATAGGCAGAAAAGTACTAAGGGCTTAGTGTGCTTATTCCTGAACAGCTGCTAACAGGTATAAGAAATAACAGGTATTTTATGAAGTGTGGACTAGACTTTAATATGAGCTAATGTGGCCTACACAACTGTAAAGTGGAGTGTTTGGTGAACTTTATTAACTTTTTGTTTTTTTTCGCAGAACAGACTACAGTGTGAGCTGAACTCACACAGAGACCTTGCAGACAGCCGTGAACGGCACTGCAAGGCCAACAAAATGCTCCTATATGTACTCCTATATAGTGTCTTTCCACAATCTAGCAGGAAACGGATGGAAACCCACTAATAGGATAAATCTGGAACAATGTGCAGCAGGCAGCACTAATTCAAAAAAGGACAATGGAACAGTATGAGGCAGTGAGGAATGCTGAGCTGACTACAACCAGCTGTGGCTGCAGAACAGACTACAGCATGAGCTGAACTCACACAGAGACCTTGCAGACAGCCGTGAACGGCGCTGCAAGGCCAAAATCAGCTCCTATATGTACTCCTATATTAGGGTTTTTCCACAATCTAGCAGGATACGGATGGAAACCCACTAATAGGATAAATCTGGAACAATGTGCAGCAGGCAGCATTAATTCAAAAAAGGACAATGGAACAGTATGAGGCAGTGACGCATGCTGAGCAGACTACAACCAGCTGTGGCTGCAGAACAGACTACAGAGTGAGCTGCTCTCACACAGAGACCTTGCAGACAGCCGTGAACAGCACTGCAAGGCAAACACCAAGGTTACTTACCGGTAGCAGGTTTTTCCGGAGCCCATGACAGCACACCTGAGAGAGGGATCCGCCCAGTCAGGACAGGAAACCTACTGAAATAAAAGGGCGGTACCTCTCCCTCGCTTCAGTTGGTTTTCAGAGCATGAGAGGCCCCCTTGGTTAGTACATGGTAATCCATCACCACATCATAATTATAACAAAATACACCCAGCTAAAAAGTGCACACCAAAGGGTGAATAAGAAGGGAGGGAATATACAGCTGCTGTCATGGGCTCCGGAAAAAACGGCTAACGGTAAGTAACCTTGGTGTTTTCCCGTCTCCCATGACAGCACACCTGAGAGATTTTGAGAAAGAACCACCTTAGGGAGGGACCACCGCTTGTAGCACCCTTCTACCAAAGGTAAGGTCAGACGAGGAGGATAGATCTAGCCGGTAGTGTCTAAAGAAGGTAGACGGAGATGACCAGGTAGCGGCCTTACAAATTTGATCTATCGATACCTCTGCTTTTTCTGCCCAGGAAGTAGCCACGGCCCTGGTGGAGTGAGCCTTGATGCCATCAGGGATCGGGGTGCCACAGGAAGCATAGGATAAGGAAATAGCCTCCCTAATCCACCTAGCAATAGTACCCTTGGATACCCCATATCCCTTCCTACTACCCTGGAAGGCTACAAATAGGGATTGATCCTTCCTCCACTGACTAGTCAAGGATATGTACTGCAAAATAGTTCTCCTCACATCCAGTGTATGAAATTTCTCCTCCCCTGGGTTCTTAGGATTATTACAAAAAGAGGGTAACACAATCTCTTGACTTATATGGAATTTAAGTACAACTTTCGGAAGGTATGCCGGATCTGGTCTGAGTACTACTCTGTCATCAAAAATTTGCGTGTAAGGAGGGGAGACAGACAGGGCCTGCAAGTCGCTCACTCTACGGGCTGATGTTAATGCTACCAGAAGCACCGTTTTAAGGGTGAGTATCTTTATTGATGATTCCTGCAAGGGTTCAAATGGACCTTTGGTTAGGGCATCTAATACCAGATTTAAATCCCACGGGGGAACTCTCTGAATTTCCACTGGTCTATACCTACTACAGGATTTAATAAAGCGGGACACCCACCTATTGGAGGCAAGATTGCAATTATATAAGGCTTCTAATGCCGACACCTGAACCTTAAGCGTATTAGTTGCCAAACCCCAGTTGTAAACCCGCTTGTAAAAATTCTAAGATAGTACCCACAGGAGCCTTATCCCCCAAAGGTTGCCCCGAAAAATCCAGAAACTTTTTCCACGTTGTACCATAAATTCTCGATGTTACTGTTTTTCTACTTTTTAATAAGGTGGAGACTAACCCTGGCGAAAACCCCCGCCTACTCAGTAATGCCCTCTCAAATTCCAGGCTGCAAGATGGAAGCCCTTCACCTGAGAGTGGCATATTGGGCCCTGGGTTAGCAGGTCCGGAATCTCTGGTAGAATCCAAGGATCGGTTATAGACATTTGTCTCAGGAGGGAGAACCAAGGTCTTTTCGGCCAAAATGGAGCAATCAAGATTACCCTCGCTTGCTCCATTCTGATCTTTCTCACCATTGCTGGAATCATCGCTATCGGTGGAAACACATAAGCGAGACTGAAATCCCATTGTATTTGCAGAGCATCTACCGCGAAAGGATTCTCCGTCGGGTCTAACGAACAGAAACTGTCTACTTTCCTGTTTACAGTGGCAAATAAATCTATTACAGGTAAGCCCCAAGCCTGCACTATCTGTTGAAACACCCAGGGATTTAAAGACCACTCTCCCTGCCTCAGTGTCTTGCGACTTAGGTAGTCTGCTCTCGTATTCTCGACTCCCCTTATGTGGAGAGCAGAGAGGGATAGTAGATGGCGCTCTGCTAGTTGTAGGAGGACAGACGCTGACTTCATTAGAGAAGGGGATCTCGTCCCCCCTTGGTGGTTGATATATGCCACCACTGCGCGATTGTCTGACATGACTCTGGTATGGTGACCTTGATGGATGGGAAGGAAGTGTTTCACAGCTCTTTCTACAGCCCATAATTCTCTTAAATTTGACGCCTGCTGTGATTCTAGATGGGACCAGGATCCCTGGATTGAGAGAGTTCCTAAATGTGCCCCCCATCCTGTACCGCTTGCGTCTGTGGTGATGACCTGCTCTACCGGAGTTATCCACTGGACCCCCGACGTTAAATGATCTCTTATGGCCCACCATTTTAGGGAATCTGTTACCTCCAATGAAAGACGTAGCTTGCCCTCTAAATGCCCTTTTAACCATCTTTGCGCAGACAGGACCTCCCACTGCAATAGTCTTAGATGGAACTGAGCCCATCTTACTGCGGGTATACAGGACGTCAGAGAGCCTAGCAAGGACATTGCCTTTCTCAATGTCATTACAGGGTGTTGAATTGCTGCTTCCACAAGATTTTGAATTTTGACCAGCTTGTTTTCTGGTAGGAGACAAAGCTGACGCCCGGAGTCCAGAACCAGGCCCAAAAAGGACTGAATCAGCTCCGGCGTCAACCTTGATTTGGCGAGATTTATTTTCCACCCCAACAATTCTAGTGTCGCCATAACCTCTTTTATTTGTGACAGGCAGTGCGCTGCTGAGTTCCCTATTATCAGGAAGTTGTCTAGATACGGAACTATTACCACGTTCCGAGAGTGGAGGAAGGACATGACCTATGACATCAGCTTGGTAAAAATTCTTGGCGCTATTGACAGGCCGAATGGGAGGGCAGCGTACTGATAGTGCCTGAGACAACCTTGGACATAAACGGCTACCCTTAGGAATTTTTGAAAGTCTCGATGAATTGGGACGTGATAATAGGCGTCCTTTAAATCGATAGCTGCCATGAAACACTGTGGAAACAAGAGTTTTATCGCTGTATTCACAGACTCCATTTTGAAGGAACAGTTTACTACCGATTGGTTGAGATTTTTTAAATTGACGATAGTTCTTAGTGACCCGTCTGGTTTTCTTATCAAAAAAAGAGGGGAATAAAAACCTTTTCCCTGTTCTTCCCCCAGGACTTCTACCAGAACATGTTTTGATACCAGCTCCAATACCTCTGTTTCCAAGGCTAGCTGCTCTTCCGGGGTTTTTCTTTGGGGTGTTGAAACAAAAGTCTGTCGCGGTGGATAAACAAAATCTATTTTTAGGCCGTCTTTGACCACCTTCAGAGCCCAATGACTGGGGGAGATGTTTACCCAGGCTGGGAAAAAAGACGAAAGCCTCCCCCCTACTGGCCTGGCGTCATTGGGAGGCCTTTAAACATATATCCAGATCCCCTTCTGTCTCTGGAGTCCCAACTCCTTCTATCTCCCGGGGGGTGGCCTCTACTAAATTTGCCCCTCCGAAAATAAGGCCTTCTAAAGTCCACTGGAAAGCGAGGAAAACCCTTTTTACTGTCTCCGGCTTTTTCCATAATGTCCTCCAACTTTTTACCAAAGAGGAAATGGCCATCACATGGTATAGAACAGAGTCTATTCTTTGAGGGTAAGTCTTCCGGGCACCCCTTCAACCAGAGAGCACGTCTAGCCGCATTGGATAAACTTGCAGCTCTAGCCGCCAGCCTTACGGAGTCTGCTGAAGAATCTGCTACAAAGGCTGCCGCTCCTTTAGCCATAGCTACATTGGATAAAATTTCATCTCTTGGAGCTTTAGATTTTAACTGCTCCTCTATTTGCTGTAACCAGACAATAAGGGAACGTGAGACACAGGTTCCTGCAATTGCCGGTTTTAGACCACCTGCGGTTGCTTCCCAGGTGTGTCTTAGGAATCCGTCCGCTTTTTTATCTAAGGGGTCCCTTAATACACCAGAATCTTCTAAGGGAAGGGATAGTTTTTTAGAAGATTTAGCTACTGCGCCATCAATTTTAGGCACTTTATCCCAAGTCTCTGAATCCTTCTCCTCAAAGGGGTAAAGTCTTTTAGAAGCCGAGGGCAGATTACCCGATTTCTCCAGCTTTCTCCATTCTTTCTCTATAAGGGCCTTTACTTTGGAGTTAACAGGAAAGGTACGTTTTCTTTTTTCCTCCAAACCCCCGAACATAATGTCCTCCAGAGATTTGGCTGTTATCTCATCCTTTAGGCCCATTGAAGCTCTAACGGCTTTTACCAGCTTGTCCATGTTCTCGGTAAGAAAGCACAGACGGCCCCCAACATCGCTATCTGAAGAGGAGCCAGAGGACCTAGAGGAGGAGGAGCAGGGAGACAATGGTTCTTCCTGACATTCCTCATCAGAATGAGAAACCTCGGATACAGAAACTGGTTCTAGGTCTCTACTACCCTTTTTCTTAAGGGCTGCTTTAACAGAGCCTTCTACTTCTGCTCTAATTATTGCTCTAAGACTAGAGGCAAAGTCAGGGGTCTCTTCCTGGATAGTCTTTTGGATGCAATCTATACAAAGACTCTTCTGCCACTGCACTGCCAACGGAACTCTACAGAGGGCACATTCCTTATCTTGGAGCTAGCCTTCCTCGGCGCCTGCCAAGTAAACAGAAAATGTAGCCCATTACCACCAGGGTGACATTCACGTAGATCACTCACCACCCGCTGACCACAAACGGTACCGGATTCCGAGGCGGACTAGGAGCACGGGGAATGTTTCTCCTGGAGGTAGAAGAATCCTGAGACGACCGACCAGGACGATTGCCACTCCTTCCACTCGAGCGGCTATCCATTTTAGTACGCTGGTGAGCAGGTGTATCACCTGAAAAGGGCTCTTGCTGCTGCTGCTGTAATGGCTGCTGCTGCTGCTGAAGCTCCATACGATCCTCCATCTCTGGAACAGCTGTATGGGAATGAGCGTCGTTCAGCGTTGTTTTACCCTTAATAAAGGGTCCTCCTCAGTGCTCCCCACCTCTTCCGGTGACCATTAAGCTCCTCTCCCCCTCCCGAACACTGCCGGGAAGCCTGTAGCGTTACCGGCGTTCTTTCCATGGGCGCCGCCATCTTGGATCCGGCGCGCCGGTCTGACGTCACGCAGGCACGCCCACTCCCAGCGTACATTGCACGCAACGTCAGCCGCGCGCCCGGAAGTCGCCCAGCTGAGGGGGAGAGAGCGGCGTGGTAGACAGAGAACGGCCCCAGGAGTCCGGACTGTGCTGGACCGACGCCCGCACGTGCGCAAGAGCCCCACGGGATCTGCGAACGGCGCTACCGTCTCCTGAAGGCTGACATACAGGCGCCCTGCCTGTGCTTCCAGTGCTGGGACAGGAGCGGGTAAGTGGATCTTCTATCAAAAACCGCCGTCTTCAGCACAAGGGTTCCCATCAGGACAGGAAACCCAACTGAAGCGAGGGAGAGGTACCGCCCTTTTATTTCAGTAGGTTTCCTGTCCTGACTGGGCGGATCCCTCTCTCAGGTGTGCTGTCATGGGAGACGGGAAAAAACAAGGTTCTCATACAGCGGTAGCTAAATTAGCCTGGGTAAAGCACAATGAAGCAAATCGCTATCTCCAACTGGCCCTCAGTCAGAACACAGCGTCCTGTCCCTAACTGAATTCACAGCAGAGTGAACCCAAAATGGCGGCGACTTATACAGTGCATCATGACATCATTTCAGCAGCCAATCACAGCCATGCCAGTAGTTACATGACTAACATGCAGAACAGGATGTGCCCACATTTCTAATGATTCCTCATTGGCTGAATTAAATGAAACTGGCTCTTTGCATTATGGGAACTTCCGATTCCGGTATCCGATATTGAGAAAGTATCGGAACTCAGTATCGGAATTCCGATACCGCGAATATCGGCCGAAACCCGATATTTGCAGTATCGGAATGCTCAACACTACCCATAACACTACATACAGTGCAGCACAGCACAGTGTAACACCCCCAGGCCATAACACTACATACAGTGCAGCACAACAGTGTAACACCTCCAGCCCATAACACTACATACAGTGCAGCACAGTGTAACACCCCCAGCCCATAACACTACACACAGTGCAGCACAGCACAGCGTAACACCTCCATCCCATAACACTACATACAGTGCAGCACAGCACAGTGTAACACCCCCAGCCCATAACACTACATACATGGAAGCACAGCACAGTGTAATACCCCTAGCCCATAACACTACATACAGTGCAGCACAGCACAGTGTAATACCCCTAGCCCATAACACTACATACAGTGCAGCACAGTAACACCCCCAGCCCATAACACTACATACAGTGCAGCACAGCACAGTGGAGGATTCCCCAGGCCATAACACTACATACAGTGCAGCACAGCACAGTGTAAGATTCCCCAGGCCATAACACTACATACAGTGCAGCACAGCATAGTGGAGGATTCCCCAGGCCATAACACTACATACAGTGCAGTACAGCACAGTCTAAGATTCCCCAGGCCATAACACTACATACAGTGCAGCACAGCACAGTCTAGGATTCTCCAGGCCATAACACTACATACAGTGCAGCACAGCACAGTGTAAGATTCCCCAGGCCATAACACTACATACATTGCAGCACAGCGTAGTGGAGGATTCCCCAGGCCATAACACTACATACAGTGCAGCACAGCACAGCGTAGGATTCCCCAGGCCATAACACTACATACAGTGCAGCAAAGCATAATGGAGGATTACCAAGGCCATAACACTACATACAGTGCAGCACAGCACAGTGGAGGATTCCCCAGGCCATAACACTACATACAGTACAGCACAGCGGAGGATTCCCCAGGCCATAACACTACATACAGTGCAGCACAGTACAGTGTAACATGCCCAGGCCATAACACTACATACAGTGCAGCACAGTGTAGGATTCCCCAGGCCATAACACTACATACAGTGCAGCACAGCACAGTGGAGGATTCCCCAGGCCATAACACTACATACAGTGCAGCACAGCACAGTGGAGGATTCCCCAGGCCATAACACTACATACAGTGCAGCACAGTACAGGGTAACATTCCCAGGCCATAACACTACATACAGTGCAGCACAGCGGAGGATTCCCCAGGCCATAACACTACATACAGTGCTGCACAGTACAGTGTAACATTCCCAGGCCATAACACTACATACAGTGCAGCACAGTGGAGGATTCCCCAGGCCATAACACTACATACAGTGCTGCACAGCGGAGGATTCCCCAGGCCATAACACTACATTCAGTGCAGCACAGCGGAGGATTCCCCAGCCCATAACACTACATACAGTGCAGCACAGCACAGTGTAGGATTCCCCAGGCCATAACACTACATACAGTGCAGCACAGCACAGTGTAGGATTCCCCAGGCCATAACACTACATACAGTGCAGCACAGCACAGTGGAGGATTCCCCAGGCCATAACACTACATACAGTGCAGCACAGCACAGTGTAGGATTCCCCAGGCCATAACACTACTTACAGTGCAGCACAGCACAGTGGAGGATTCCCCAGGCCATAACACTACATTCAGTGCAGCACAGTGGAGGATTCCCCAGGCCATAACACTACATACAGTGCAGCACAGCACAGTGGAGGATTCCCCAGGCCATAACACTACATACAGTGAAGCACAGCACAGTGGAGGATTCCCCAGGCCATAACACTACATTCAGTGCAGCACAGTGTAGGATTCCCCAGGCCATAACACTACATACAGTGCAGCACAGCACAGTGGAGGATTCCCCAGGCCATAACACTACATACAGTGCAGCACAGTACAGGGTAACATTCCCAGGCCATAACACTACATACAGTGCAGCACAGCGGAGGATTCCCCAGGCCATAACACTACATACAGTGTAGCACAGTACAGTGTAACATTCCCCAGGCCATAACACTACATACAGTGCAGCACAGTACAGTGTAACATTCCCAGGCCATAACACTACATACAGTGCAGCACAGTGGAGGATTCCCCAGGCCATAACACTATATACAGTGCTGCACAGCGGAGGATTCCCCAGGCCATAACACTACATTCAGTGCAGCACAGTGTAGGATTCCCTAGGCCATAACACTACATACAGTGCAGCACAGCACAGTGGAGGATTACCCAGGCCATAACACTACATACAGTGCAGCACAGTACAGGGTAACATTCCCAGGCCATAACACTACATACAGTGCAGCACAGCGGAGGATTCCCCAGGCCATAACACTACATACAGTGTAGCACTGTACAGTGTAACATTCCCAGGCCATAACACTACATACAGTGCAGCACAGCGGAGGATTCCCCAGGCCATAACACTACATACAGTGCAGCACAGCGGAGGATTCCCCAGGCCATAACACTACATTCAGTGCAGCACAGCGGAGGATTCCCCAGCCCATAACACTACATACAGTGCTGCACAGCGGAGGATTCCCCAGGCCATAACACTACATACAGTGCAGCACAGCGGAGGATAGTGGAGGATTCCCCAGGCCATAACACTACATACAGTGCTGCACAGCGGAGGATTCCCCAGGCCATAACACTACATACAGTGCAGCACAGCGGAGGATTCCCAAGGCCATAACACTACATACAGTGCAGCTCGGCGGAGGATTCCCCAGGCCATAACACTACATACAGTGCAGCACAGCGGAGGATTCCCCAGGCCATAACACTACATACAGTGCAGCACAGCGGAGGATTCCCCAGGCCATAACACTACATACAGTGCAGCACAGGGGAGGATTCCCCAGGCCATAACACTACATACAGTGCAGCACAGGGGAGGATTCCCCAGGCCATAACACTACATACAGTGCAGCTCAGCGGAGGATTCCCCAGGCCATAACACTACATACAGTGCAGCACAGCGGAGGATTCCCCAGGCCATAACACTACATACAGTGCAGCACAGGGGAGGATTCCCCAGGCCATAACACTACATACAGTGCAGCTCAGCGGAGGATTCCCCAGGCCATAACACTACATACAGTGCAGCACAGCGGAGGATTCCCCAGGCCATAACACTACATACAGTGCAGCACAGCGGAGGATTCCCCAGGCCATAACACTACAAACAGTGCAGCACAGGGGAGGATTCCCCAGGCCATAACACTACATACAGTGCAGCACTGCGGAGGATTCCCCAGGCCATAACACTACATACAGTGCAGCACAGTGGAGGATTCCCCAGGCCATAACACTACATACAGTGCAGCACAGTGGAGGATTCCCCAGGCCATAACACTACATACAGTGCAGCACAGCGGAGGATTCCCCAGGCCATAACACTACATACAGGGCAGCACAGTACAGTGTAACATGCCCAGGCCATAACACTACATACAGTGCAGCACAGTGTAGGATTCCCCAGGCCATAACACTACATACAGTGCAGCACAGCACAGTGGAGGATTCCCCAGGCCATAACACTACATACAGTGCAGCACAGCACAGTGGAGGATTCCCCAGGCCATAACACTACATACAGTGCAGCACAGTACAGGGTAACATTCCCAGGCCATAACACTACATACAGTGCAGCACAGCGGAGGATTCCCCAGGCCATAACACTACATACAGTGTAGCACAGTACAGTGTAACATTCCCCAGGCCATAACACTACATACAGTGCAGCACAGTACAGTGTAACATTCCCAGGCCATAACACTACATACAGTGCAGCACAGTACAGTGTAACATTCCCAGGCCATAACACTACATACAGTGCAGCACAGTGGAGGATTCCCCAGGCCATAACACTATATACAGTGCTGCACAGCGGAGGATTCCCCAGGCCATAACACTACATTCAGTGCAGCACAGCGGAGGATTCCCCAGCCCATAACACTACATACAGTGCAGCACAGCACAGTGTAGGATTCCCCAGGCCATAACACTACATACAGTGAAGCACAGCACAGTGTAGGATTCCCCAGGCCATAACACTACATACAGTGCAGCACAGCACAGTGTAGGATTCCCCAGGCCATAACACTACATACAGTGCAGCACAGTACAGGGTAACATTCCCAGGCCATAACACTACATACAGTGCAGCACAGCGGAGGATTCCCCAGGCCATAACACTACATACAGTGCTGCACAGCGGAGGATTCCCCAGGCCATAACACTACATTCAGTGCAGCACAGTGGAGGATTCCCCAGGCCATAACACTACATACAGTGCAGCACAGCACAGTGGAGGATTCCCCAGGCCATAACACTACATACAGTGCAGCACAGCACAGTGGAGGATTCCCCAGGCCATAACACTACATTCAGTGCAGCACAGTGGAGGATTCCCCAGGCCATAACACTACATTCAGTGCAGCACAGTGGAGGATTCCCCAGGCCATAACACTACATACAGTGCAGCACAGCACAGTGGAGGATTCCCCAGGCCATAACAGTACATACAGTGCAGCACAGCACAGTGGAGGATTCCCCAGGCCATAACACTACATTCAGTGCAGCACAGTGTAGGATTCCCCAGGCCATAACACTACATACAGTGCAGCACAGCACAGTGGAGGATTCCCCAGGCCATCACATTACATACAGTGCAGCACAGTACAGGGTAACATTCCCAGGCCATAACACTACATACAGTGCAGCACAGCGGAGGATTCCCCAGGCCATAACACTACATACAGTGTAGCACAGTACAGTGTAACATTCCCAGGCCATAACACTACATACAGTGCAGCACAGCGGAGGATTCCCCAGGCCATAACACTACATACAGTGCAGCACAGTACAGTGTAACATTCCCAGGCCATAACACTACATACAGTGCAGCACAGTGGAGGATTCCCCAGGCCATAACACTACATACAGTGCTGCACAGCGGAGGATTCCCCAGGCCATAACACATTCAGTGCAGCACAGCAGAGGATTCCCCAGCCCATAACACTACATACAGTGCTGCACAGCGGAGGATTCCCCAGGCCATAACACTACATACAGTGCAGCACAGCGGAGGATAGTGGAGGATTCCCCAGGCCATAACACTACATTCAGTGCAGCACAGCGGAGGATTCCCCAGCCCATAACACTACATACAGTGCTGCACAGCGGAGGATAGTGGAGGATTCCCCAGGCCATAACACTACATACAGTGCAGCACAGGGGAGGATTCCCCAGGCCATAACACTACATACAGTGCAGCTCAGCGGAGGATTCCCCAGGCCATAACACTACATACAGTGCAGCACAGCGGAGGATTCCCCAGGCCATAACTCTACATACAGTGCAGCACAGCGGAGGATTCCCCAGGCCATAACACTACATACAGTGCAGCACAGGGGAGGATTCCCCAGGCCATAACACTACATACAGTGCAGCACAGCGGACGATTCCCCAGGCCATAACACTACATACAGTGCAGCACAGCGGACGATTCCCCAGGCCATAACACTACATACAGTGCAGCACAGCGGAGGATTCCCCAGGCCATAACACTACATACAGGGCAGCACAGGGGAGGATTCCCCAGCCCATAGCATTACATACAGTGCAGCACAGCGGAGGATTCCCCAGCCCATAACACTACATACAGGGCAGCACAGCGGACGATTCCCCAGGCCATAACACTACATACAGTGCAGCACAGCGGAGGATTCCCCAGGCCATAACACTACATACAGGGCAGCACAGGGGAGGATTCCCCAGGCCATAACACTACATACAGGGCAGCACAGCGGACGATTCCCCAGGCCATAACACTACATACAGTGCAGCACAGCGGAGGATTCCCCAGGCCATAACACTACATACAGTGCAGCACAGCGGAGGATTCCCCAGGCCATAACACTACATACAGTGCAGCACAGCGGAGGATTCCCCAGGCCATAACACTACATACAGTGCAGCACAGGGGAGGATTCCCCAGCCCATATCATTACATACAGTGCAGCACAGCGGAGGATTCCCCAGCCCATAACACTACATACAGGGCAGCACAGTGGAGCATTCCCCAGCCCATAGCATTACAGCCCCTTATAACACACATGGTAACATGCACCCATCACCTCATTATATTCATGCTGGCAGCAGACCCTTATTATAGCCCTCACCCAGCCCACCACACTACACAGTAATGCACCACACAGCAGACACCTCAGTAACACACCGCCTTCCCTCACTGCACACAGACCATTAGATGCTTTTCGCATCTTACCATTATTTCCCGTCCAGAGGCTGCTGTGTGCAGCAGGAGGATGAATAGAGAAGCCCCGACGGCAGCCCAGCAGGAGGCAGCACCGAGCACATGTCCTGGCTGCAGGGGTCCAGGGAAGGGAAGGAGACCGGAAATCCTCCTGACAGGAAGTGCCGGCGTCCTAGCTGCCCAGCCGCCACTGGTCCTATAACACCATTACACCAGGTAGCAGCAGCCACTAAGATTCTGGTCACATGGTTATGACGTCACGGAAGGTCCTATAGCACGCTGTGCAATATTATCTACCAATTCGTCCTCCCACCACCAGGTGTCGCTGGATATCTTTACGATGACGCTCTGTCCACTGGGACATAAAAGGAGCGATGCGAAGGCGCCGGCGCCATTATGACCCGTGCGATATAGAGAGGAGAGTAGTTTAGCTGTATGAGGGCAGCCAGGAAAGTTGGAAACTTGTCTGTGACGTCCTTACCCAGCAAAGCTATGATAGACCGCACTCCTTGCTGTAATTGACGTTCGTGGGATTATGGTGTAGGGTTTTAGTGATTCATGAGGTAAAATTACCTCAGAAAAGATAGTTCCTGTGAAGAAGGAAAGTCAGAGCCGTGTCTCAGGAGATGTATATACGGCCAGTAATCGTGTCAGGGAAGCTTTAGTGTTACTTCAGGACTCTACAATAGTAGAAAAGCACACAATCTGAATTAATTTGGAAAGAAAGTCTCCTAAAAAACTCAATAATGTGTCGTAAATGAGGAAACTGCGAAGCTGAGGGGGTAAAATGCCGTAGAGAGGACAAAAAGTGATCGTAAATGATCAATAGCGACAGCAAATGATGGCGCAAAAGTGACTAAACACAAAAATAATGAGTAAATAATACATAGATCCCTCCAAGCACAAAGGCGGCAATGAGAGAAAATAACGGCGCAAAAGAAGGAAAACAGTCAAAAATATGCAAATTGTGTAAATTTCGTTTAAAAAAAATGCAACAAAGCAGAAAAATGATGAAACTGCAATAATGAGTTTATAGTTGGGAGGAGAGAAAACGCCACGCAGAGCTCCATAAAGGATCTGAAAATCATATTCAGTATAAGATCGGACTAAAACAAACGAGGCAGAAAAATGATCTTACAGCGCCGTAATACAAAATAAAAATGGCGTAATAGCGACTGCAGGAAAAGGAGAAATTCACATTTTAAGGTGCGCATTTTGCCTTCGCTGAGAGGCTAGTAATTAAATACATTTCAAAATATAAAGGAATAAATTGAGCATAAATAATAAAAATACCTGTGAAGCGCACTTATGTCATGAAACTAATCCTCCAGAGACCTTCTGCAAATCGTGTGTCTACGGCTGCTGTCCATGTATATACTTCCTGTACATATACCTTACATGTATGTAAGCAGGCAATTGGGCATGACTACTTGCACCTAAGGCCTCGTTCACACGTCCCGTGTTCATATGAGTTCATCCAGCAGAGGGCGCATCACCGCGACTGGAGGTAACTACAGTACATTCCCCTGCGCTCCATTCATTCACCAAGTTTTACAGTCAGGAGCACAGCTGCATTAGCAGAGCTCCTGGGTGTAAAATGATTTAACCCCTTCAGATGGATTTACAGCGTGGGACAAGACTGAACGACGGAAGGTATGGAATATTGTTGTTTGTTTTGTTTAACTTTATTTCAGGTGACAAGGGTCTTCAGGTGGATTAACCCCTTAGTGACAGCCAATTTGGTACTTCATGACCGAGCCAATTTTTACAATTCTGACCACTGTCACTTTATGAGGTTATAACTCTGGAACGTTTTAACGGATCCCGCTGATTCTGAGATTGTTTTTTCATGACATATTGTACTTCATGTTAGTGGTAAAATTTCTTCGATATTACTTGCGATTATTATGAAAAAAACTGAAATATGGCGAAAATTTTTACAATTTTGCAATTTACAAAAATTTGTATTTTTATGCCCTTAAATCACAGAGATATGTCACGAAAAATAGTTAATAAATAACATTTCCCACATATCTACTTTACATCAGCACAATTTTGGAAACAACATTTTTTTTTGTTAGGGAGTTATAAGGGTTAAAGGTAAGGTACCGCATTTGTAGATCATTCATTAATCAATGTAATGTAGCATAACATGCTGTTATAACCAAAATTTGAATGCATGTAAAACAGATTTCGTGTGTTATACCAGTAGAAAGAAGGAACTGGGGGCTGACATCTTGGTTTCACAGCAGTAGCACGACACTAGCAGTGTCATTTTACGGCACCCCATGGACATAGGAGATAATAGACCGGCGCGGACCCTATCTATAACATTGCAGCCACATCAGCAGTGAGCTGGGCACGCCTCTGTGGGCTGCACAACTCACTGCTGTAGGTGTGACTGGCCACCATTTTACTATAGCCCAGTGCTATCTGCCGAGCTACACTTGCTCTCTATCGCTGCAGGACAGAAGCGCTGACTGGAGCCGGAGAGTGGGGAGTGCGGGTGATTTACCTCCCTGCTCCTCTGTCTGTACTCCAGGCACTGCACGTGCTGAGCAGACATCCTCTGCTCTCACACACTGCCCTCCCTGGGTGCTTCTCCTGCTCTGTCTCTGCCTCCTCACACACACCCAGTGATCTCCGGTAAGGCTACGTTCACATTTGCGGTGTGCGCCGCAGCGGCGTCGCCGCAACGCACAACGCAAACAAAAACGCAGCAAAACGCATGCACAACGCAGCGTTTTGCGCCGCATGCGTTCAACGCATGCGGCGCAAAACGCTGCGTTTTTTGCAAACGCAGTTGCGTTTTCAACAAAAAACGCAGCGTTTTGCGCCGCATGCGTTTTTTGTACAGTGAGTCATTCTTCAACCCACCCCCTCAAAAAAAGGGTCTACACAATAGATAAGGGACCACCAATGGCTAGAAGAGGGTTGGTGTTTATGCAATTGTGTATATATACCTTGGCAGACATGAATTCCTCCCATTTTGCTGGTATTCATGATGGAGCGTCCCATGGACAGTGTTATCATGGATATGGAGATGGAATTAGCCTTTGCTCATGCCTATGCTGTTGCCTGTTGTCATCAAAGGGAAAGGGAAAAACGGAGATGGAGTCAACGCCGTTTTTGGATACACCCTATCTTGGAAGTCCGGGAGAGCCGTGGAGCATACCATAGCTTGTTTGGCGAACTGAATGAGAACCTGGAGAAGTATTTCGAGTACACCAGGATGTCTCAGGACAGCTTCCGGTATCTGCTGCGTCGGGTGGAAGGATCCATTGGCAGGCGGGACACACAGCTCCGGAGAGCTATTTCCGCAGAGGAGCGGCTTCTGGTCACTCTACGGTACGTAGCTGAATGACTGTGATATGTTCTTCCCCTTTTTTTTTTTTTTTTTTTGGGGGGGGGGGGGTTGGTATGGTCAATGTACTTTTATAAAAATTACAATGTACTTTAATGTAATTTATTTATCTTCTTTGCAGTTTCCTTGCTACCGGAGAGACATTGAGATCCCTTCATTTTCAGTTCCGGATTGGAGTCTCCACCCTTTCCGGAATTATTGCTGAGACCTGCCGCGCTTTGTGGGATAATCTCCGGGAGGAATTTTTACCCGTCCCTACAAGAGAAATCTGGGAGGAAAACGCACAGAAATTTGAGCAGGTGTGTTCTTTTCCAAACTGCATTGGCGCGGTGGATGGAAAGCATATTCGTATTACCAAGCCAGGGAAAAGTGGATCCATGTTCTACAACTACAAAAAATATTTTTCCACTGTGCTAATGGCAATTGCTGGTGCCGACAGCCGTTTTCTGGCAGTGGACATTGGGGCATTTGGCCGTTCAAATGACTCACGGACATTTAAGGAGTCGGATATGGGCCAAAAATTATATAACAACAATTTTAATTTCCCCCAGCCACGACCTCTTCCCCACACCGAAGGCCCTGCGATGCCATTTGTTGTGGTTGGGGATGAGGCATTCCAAATGTCTGGCAACCTATTGAAACCCTACTCCAGTCGGGGCCTGGACCATACCAAAAGGGTGTTCAATTACAGACTATCCAGGGCCAGAAGGACTGTGGAGTGCGCCTTTGGCATCCTTGTGTCCAAATGGCGGATATTAGGATCCGCCATTAATCTGAAAACTGAGACAGTGGATGAGGTGGTGAAGGCGTGTGTGGTTCTCCACAATTATATTCTGACCAAAGAGAGACTGAACATTGAACTGGATGAACCCATAGCCAACCCATTGCCCGATTACCAGGATCATCCTCTGAGGACAAGTGTTGAAATTGCACAGATGAGGGATCGTTTTGCGGCCTATTTTGTGTCAGATGTTGGCCGTGTGTCCTGGCAAGATACAATGGTGTAGTTTTTATGTTTTACTGTTGGACTTTATTCTGGATTTAAATACACCAATAAATCCCTGTATTGTGATTGTAGTAATAAAATAATTCTACATGCTGTGCAATAAATCCGTTTTGGTTGGTTTGTTTATGTCAAATTTGGCACCTACCTATAGTTCACTAATGTGATAACCCTCTTTTGAAAATGTTGTTTAATAAAAAATATTTCTAATTTTTCTACCCTTTTTCAATTAAATTTATGCCATAGCATCTAACATATTTATTTGTTTATAAGATCGCCGTGTATCGTTGTGTTTGACAGCAAAAACAACGATACCAGCGATGTTTTACACTGGTAACCAGGGTACACAACGGTTACCAAGCGCATGGTCGCGCTTAGTAACCCGATGTTTACCCTGGTTAGCAGTGTTAAATGTAAACATAAAAATAAATATACTCATCTTCGCGTCCCCTGGCGTCCGCTTCCTTCACTGACTGAGCGCTGGCCGTAAAGTAAATTCACAGCACAGCGTTGATTTTACCGCTTTGCTGTGAGGGACGTCACTCAGTCAGTGCAGGGAAGCTGACGCCGGGCGATGCGATTGTGAATGTTTTTTTTTTTTTTTTTCATTTTACACTGGTAACCATGGTAAACATCAGAAGTGCGCCCTGCACTTCAACCCGATGTTTACCATGGTTACCCGGGGACCTCGGCATCGTTGGTCGCTGGAGAGCTGTCACACAGACAGCTCTCCAGCGACCAAATACCGATGCTGCAGTGAATTGCATCATTGTCTGTTTTGCTGCAGCAATGTTAAGTGTGAAGGTACCTTTACGGTATGTGTCCACGGTCAGGATTGCATCCGGATTTGCTCATGTTTTTTCATCAGTATTTGTAAGCCAAAACCAGGAGTGGAACAATTAGAGGAAAAGTAGAATAGAAACATATGCTCCACTTCTGTATTTATCACCCACGCCTGGTTTTGGCTACAAATATTGAATTACAATCCTGACCAAATCCGGATGCAATCCTGAGCGTGGACACATACCCTTTTTCTTTGAAAACAACTCATACACTTTAGTGTTTGGAAACACTTGGAAACACCTCATACAGCAATGTGAGACACCCAAAGAAACGTTAAAAAAAAAAAATCCAAAAATACTGTCTGACGTTGCATATATGAGGTGTTTGAAGCACAAATAAATGGCGCACGGAGTGAATTGCCGAGAAGTGTACGTTAAAAGAAGACCAAATATTTTATTCAATAAAATAATTTTTTATTTGGGGGAAACAGAAAAAAAAGGGAAAAGAAAATTAGGGGGTATCCTAAACAGCCGAGGGGGGATCAACTTCCGCTACCACCGGTGACCGGTAGCTTTGAGTCCTGGAACGTGGACTGGGAGTGGAATAGGAGGAGGAGGAGGAGCCATAGTCAAGGAGGCTTGACGGCAGGTCCAAACCCCCCGCAGGGTACACTAGCGAGACCGCATCATCACTATGGGAGATAGGAGGCAACACAAGCCGCCTGCGTTTTTGGCTTGGTTGGCTCTGGCTGCTGTGGCTAGAGCCACGATGAGATGGTGTCTGTACTGGAGCAGCCAGAACCTGTGCCTCTGTGTGTGTGTGTCTGTGTGCCTCCTCTTATGTTTTTTTTTTTTTTTTTTTTTTTCCTGGCTTCTGCGGCATCTCCCCCAGAAGCACTCCTACGGGAGGATGAGGGCCTGGCAGGAGCAGGAGTGGGCCGCACACTAGTATGGTGCCTGTGGTGGCGTCGCTCGGCACTTGGACCAGGGTGGGGTGGCTGGAGTGACTCTGCAGCAGGAGTCGGAGTCATGCTAGCCAGCGACGGCACTACGGGCAGTGTCGCTGACTGCACGACCCGAGCCTGCTGCAGAGCCCTCACGTAAGAATTGTTGCAGTCCTGCATCACCGAAATCTGGAGTTCCGGCGTAAGGTTTTCCACCATGCCTTTAGCAATTGTGCTAAAAAAATGTTTTGCCGGATTTGAGAGCTCGGCTTCCAGGATTTCAAGGCGCCGTCCCATACTGGACATTTCATCTCTCAACGCCTTGAAACCGTTCTGGAACACCGTGCCCAAGTGCAAAAATTCAGGCATGACTGACCTGTCCGAGGCCCGCTGGCGCTGTCGGGAATACCCGAACGAAGGTGCGCCAGAGGCCTCGGGCAGGGGAAAACCTGACGTACCGGCAGCCGGTTCTCCAGATGATGGTGGTGCAGGCCTGCTGTCGCTGTGGGATGGCTGTGACGGCTCAGATGGCGATCCATGAAGTTCCGCTTCACAGGGGGGAGCTCGCTGGAGGGTGCTGCTGTGTGTCCTGTGAAAAGATAATGAAAAAATTAGTCTTCAATTAATAACCTATCACATACGCCAACTCCTGTCAAAAAAATTACATGACACATCAAAACATTACAATCCCCTGTCTCTCAGTCTGTGTGGCCTATAATAAATTGCTGATTGTTATCGCCAGCTGACCATTAGGGCTCACGATAACAATCATGGACATACCGACGGCAGAAAATGACTGTACATTCCCTCTGCCAAAGGCAATGCATACCCCTGTCATATTTTTAAAAAATTATTGTGTGAAAAACTAATTTCAAGATGCCGGCTATGTTGCAAAAATAATATAAAATTTAAGGTCTATAAAAGAATTAAAAAAAAATAAAAACCAGACTTTGCTGATCTGATCGCAGGAATGTCCATGACGTTAGGATCATGTGATCGAGACGTCATCATTATTCCTGCGATCAGAACTACACTGACTCAGAACGTAACCTGTCATGGACTACAAGGACTCTCGCTTAACCTAAAAAAATTACCGTGGATGGCCAATATGCTACGCTGACTACATTGATGGCCAATACACTATGTGCCTGGGAAATGTACTATGTGGATACGTGGCTAGAACGTGTACTATGTGGCTGCGATATAGTGGCCTGTAAATATACTATGTGTGTGGATGCATAATGTACGTGGCTGGCCAATGTACTATGTGGCTGTGCAATATGCTATGTGGCTGGGCAATGAACTATGTGGCTGTGCAATATGTTATGTGTCTGGGCAATGTACAATGTGCAATATGGTATGTGGACAAAATACTTACTGTCGGCGGCCAAGGATTGGTCTTAGGAACTGTAGTGCCCTGTTGTACTTGTAGGGCACCGACTTGGCCGCAGCAGCACCACTCCTCGATTGCTCCTCCTCAGCACGCAGCCCCTTATTGAAACGGTCCTTTATGGATCGCCATCTGGTCCTCAACTTTTTCACTGTGAATGCAAAGAAAAAAAAAGGTTACATATGTAGCATTTTAAATGGATAAAACAATCGTGTGTGATGTAAAGTTTACGCGTTGATAGCATCACACACGGTTGTGTTTATCCGGGCAAGATGGGTCATAGCAGCGTCTCAGCAATACTCACTAAAGGTGCCTTTGTCCTTCGCTGAGGCACTGTCAAAGCCATCCCACAGCGACTTTGCCACCTCTGCCCACAAACGCCTGATCACCACCTGGTCCATGTGCCGGGGGTCACGGCTGTCCCACAACGGGCCACGCTCCTGGATGCTGGAGATCAGGAGCTCCACATCTATACTCTCCCTGTGGTCCCGTTGTGAAACCTAGAAAAAATAGAAAACAAAAAGGTTACAAATAGGCAAATATAAACAACCATCATCAGCACCTGGCATGATTTGTACCTTTGCCCTATCCTTTGCCATTTGATGTATGTATATTGATGGTTTCTACACCTGTATTTTTGAATGTTTTTGTGCAGGGAGTTCAACTGTATGTTACCTTCCCCCAAATACTTGCTGCCCTGAAAAGCTATATGTAATTAAGCTTAGTAAACAGCCCTAGTGAAACCAGGTTGCTCCTAATGTTCCTCCCAGCAGGATGCTACTCAAAAAAAAAGATAAAAAAAAAACAACAAATACTCACTTGCCGGCCTGACGACACATCTTGGCACCGATCTCCCTGCTCCCGCTGTGTGCCTTCCCCCTCACTTGAAGAAGCCTGTAAAAAAATGTATACAAAAATTAGTGACAATGCTACAAATGGCAGCGAATAGTAAGCAACTGGACATAATTACTCACCGCACTCCCCCTCGCCGATTGGCTATGCTCAGAGTCACTCGCCATTATTGGAAGTTTGCTCTGCAATGAAAAAATGAGCAAAAAATCACATCCAAAGCTAACAATGCCACATACAATAAAACATTAAAACAACCACAATTGACTGTTGACTGATAGGACAATGCAAACTCAAAAAGCGCCACCACAACGCCATACATTGCAAGAGAATACAATAGAAGAAACAATACAAGAATAGACCCAAACAAAATTAAGCAAAAATAGACACCTATGTCCAAATTTAAAAAAATAAAAAATTAAAAAATAAAGAGGGAAAAAAAAGGCACAATGAAATAGCAAACTGCACGCCATACTTTACAATAGCAACAAGACATGATCCAAAACAACACCATATGGTGACATCTACCACAGAAATACATCTGAAAAAGGCGATAAATACCATTCTAGATAATAAGCAATAAACATTACGGGACAACCGCTGTTACAATATACAGCAACCAAAAGAAAAACCATAGTCAAATAGAAAAGAGAACACAAGAAATTTTTAAAAAAGGGCCCAAACAAAAAAAAAAAAAAATTTAACTACACACTTGGCTATGGAAACATTCAATACAGGAGATATATATATGGAAGCCATACAGAAAACGACGTAACCATAATACAATTTAACATATAATGGCATATAGCAGCACGGAACAATAATATACAAATGAAACATCATAAATGTAGCCCCCCGCCAGCAAGAAAAGACACTCAAGGAAAGAAAAAAAAAATGCCAACAGCATAACCATGAGCCTAGAAAACGCCATACGGTTACCCCAACTATAGAAGCCAGAAAAAGACATGCACCACAAATTTTACAATAAAAAATCTTACAAATAAAAGGCATTGAACATCCGCATGACACAAGAACAACCAAAAATAAATCCAAAACCAATCCAAACCCAGCAAGGCCGCACACAAGAAACGCCAGCATATATCAGAAACACATTAAAAAAAAATGTTAGTATTCAATAACAACCTACAGTGCCATAACCGTACAATATCACAGAGCAAACATTGCACAAATTAAATCAAAAACAAGAAATAAAACACAGAAAAAAAATTATGCAAAGAGAAATATATACTTACAGGTTTGGAAAGCAGGTTGCTCCTCTCTTCGGTCTGCTCTGTGTGCTCTGTGAAAGACAATGGCAAACCCCCCCCCCTTTTTTTATATATATAGTGCTTTTTTTAAGTGTCTAGACAAAGTCTAGACAATGTTTTGCATTTTTGAAAGAAAAACGCATGCGTCGTACAACGCATCACGACGCAAGTACTTGCGTCGTCTGCGTTGTCAATGCAAGTCAATGGGAAAAAAGGCGCATCGACGACGCAAACACGACGCAAACACGACGCATGCGTTTTTTAAAAAGTCTGCGCCACCCAAAAAATGCAACATGTTGCGTTTGCCGCGCCCTGGCAGGTGCGCCCTAACGCCGCATGCGGCGTACGACGCACCAAAACGCATGACAACGCATGTACATGCGGCGCCATGCGGCCCCAATGTTAAAGATAGGGCCGCACGACGCATGCGTTGCGATGCGGCGACGCCGCTGCGGCGCACACCGCAAATGTGAACGTAGCCTAAGCTGCACTCTCCCCCTGTGTCGCTCTCCCTCTCTGTGCGGCGTGGGGGGTCTCTATGCGTGTGTTTTTTTCATATTTTTTACAGAAGACACTGGCTTCGGGGAACAAAGTGACAAGTAACGGTGAGTATATACTATATATGTTATATGTACTGTATGTCTATATGTATGTCATGTATGTAATGTATGAATGTACTGTATGTATGTATGTAGTATGTATGTATGCAGTATGTATGTAGCATGTATGGAGTATTTTTTTTTTTTATATTCAACACATTAGCCGGATGATGGGACTACTACTGTCCCATCATTGGCTAATGTGTCAATCACTGTGTCAATCACTGTCAGTGATGCCTGCACTGACACAAAGACCCCCGGCAGGCCGTACAGACCCCGGAGACGCCGTACAGACCCCCCCGGAGAGGCTGTATAGACCCCCCGGCAGGCCGTACAGACCACCCACGGTCCCGCACAGACCCTGGAGAGGCCGCACAGATAGCCACGACCAATCAACGACCGGCACAGTCCGGCGGAAAAATGGCCGCTCCTTCCTCCCTGCAGTCAGTGCCCGCTTCATACTCCCCTCCAGTCAGCGCTCACACAGGGTTAATACCGGCGGTAACGGACCGCGTTATGCCGTGTTTAACGCACTCCGTAACCGCTGCTATTAACCCTATGCGTCCCCAACTTTTTACTATTGATGCTGCCTATGCGACATCAATAGTAAAAAAAAATGTAATGTTAAAAATAATAGAAAAAACCTGCTATGCTTACCCTCCGTCGTAGCGTCCTCTCCTCGGCAGTGCAAGCGGCAGGCTCCAGTGCCAAGGATGGTATGCAAGAAGGACCTTCCATGATGTCACGGTCATGTGACCGCCACGTCATCACAGGTCCTGCGCGCATCCAACCCTGGGACAGGAAGCTGCCGCGTGCACCGCACACAGGCGACAGGACTACAAGGGCTCCCTCGGAAGGTGAGTATATGTTTATTTTTTATTTTAACTCTTTTTTAACCTGTTACATACGTGGCTGGGCAATATACTTCGTGACTGGGCAATATACTACGTGGCTGGGCAATATACTACGTGGCTGGGCAATATACTACGTGGGCTGTGCAATATACTACGTGACTGGGCAATATACTACGTAGGCATGCATATTCTAGAATACCCGATGCGTTAGAATCGGGCCACCATCTAGTACCATATATGTATATATGCCATGCATGAGGCCACAGTAAAGTGTATCTTTATTTGGGACAAAAGGTAACTCACAGGTCATTGCAGATGATGATGATGAACATACAATTTGTCATTCCTCCTACGCAGTCACATACCAGGGAGGAAGCCACTCCAGCCAGTGTAATATTTATTTGGGTCACATGGTAACTCACATGCATTTACTTACAGCCCACAAACTCCACTCTACCTCTCTGCTGTCTGCTCCTCCCACATGAGTCACAGTCACACTTCACTGGCTGAATCTGAGAAGCTGCCAGGTGCCAGACAAGAAAGAAAAAAAAAAAAGACTCGGCTCACTCACGCTGCAGAGCCGACTCCTTTCATTCACAGCAGGGAGCCGGCTCTTTGTATCGGCTCGTTCACGAACGACACATCACTAACACACACCATTTCTTCCTCCAGTCCACCATGCTGCTGAGCCCACTCTCTTCTGCTCTTCTGTAAACTCTAGCTGTGTTTCTGATGCAGTAACTGCTGGTGATAGCAGATCACAGAGCAGTCACACACAAAATGGCGCTGCCCTGTGATGCTGCTCTTCATTCTGCCCCAGGGATATTAGACCACCCAAAAGTGAAATGGTGATGTCAGCAGTTACTGCCCCAATTTTTCAGCTAAGGCCGGAGACACACTGGTGCGAGAGACGGCCGAGTCTCGCTGGTTAAAAGCAAGCTGTGGCACCTGTATTCCGGAGCTGAGCGTGCAGCTCCATGTATTGCTATGGAGCCGCACGCTCCGCTCCAGAGTGCAGGTGCCACAGCTTGCTTTTAACCAGCGAGACTCGGCCGTCTCTCGCACCAGTGTGTCTCCGGCCTAACAGTAAAGCTGGTAAGTCTCACTATAGCTGCTTGTGGTCTAAAACGGAAAATGCTCCCCCTAGTGGTCAATATATATATTTGTAAGAAAATATATAATATTTTTCATATAGAAATGTTTGCAAACAGTGCAAACATTGCATTAGTACATTTTATTTACTATTTTAAGCTTAATTTCACACAAAAAAATACAAGAAAACTGGTGGCACCTTCCCTTTAAAAGTTGACCAGCAATTTCTCATTTCTACAACACCATTTTTTTTTAGGGACCACATCACATTTGAAGTCATTTTGAGGGGTCTATATGATAGAAAATAACCAAGTGTGACACCATTCTAAAAACTGCACCCCTCAAGGTGCTCAAAACCACATTCAAGAAGTTTATTAACCCTTTACGTGCTTCACAGGAGCTGTGGAAGGAAAAAATGAACATTTAACTTTTTTTTGCAAACATTTTACTTCAGAACCATTTTGTTGTGCAATTTCTCCTGAATACGCCGATACCCCATATGTTAGGGTAAACCACTGTTTGGGCTCACCGCAGAGCTTGGAAGTGAAGGAGCGCCGTTTGACTTTTTCAATGCAGAATTGGCTGGAATTGAGATTGGATGCCATGTCACGTTTAAAGAGCCCCTGATGTGCCTAAACAGTGGAAACCACCCACAAGTGACACCATTTTGGAAACTAGACCCCTTAAGGAACTTATCTAGATGTGTGGTGAGCACTTCGAACTCTCAAGTGCTTCACAGAAGTTTATAACGCAGAGCCATGAAAATAAAAAATCGCATTTGTTTACACAAAAATGATCTTTCCGCCCACAAATTCTTATTTTCACAAGGGTAACAGGAGAAATTTGATGACAAAAGTTGTTGTCCAATTTGTCCTGAGTATGTTGATACCCCATATGTTGGGGTAAACCACTGTTTGGGCGCACCGCAGAGCTTGGAAGAGAAGGAGTGCATTTTACTTTTTCAATGTAGAATTGGCTGGAATTGAGATCGGACGCCATGTCGCGTTTGGAGAGCCCCTGATGTGCCTAAACAGTGGAAACCCCCCACAAGTGACACCATTTTGGAAACTAGACCCCTTAAGGAACTTATCTAGATGTGTGGTGAGCACTTTAAACCCCCATGTGTTTTACAGAAGTTTATAACGTAGAGCCGTGAAAATAAAAAATCGCATTTTTTCTACAAAAATTATCTTTTTGCCCCCAAATTTTTATTTTCACAAGGGTAACAGGAGAAATTAGACCACAAAAGTTGTCCAATTTCTCCTGAGTACGTCCATACCCCATATGTGGGGGTAAACCACTGTTTGGGCGCACCACAGAGCTTGGAAGAGAAGGAGTGCCGTTTTACTTTTTCAATGTAGAATTGGCTGGAATTGACATCGGACGCCATGTCGCGTTTGGAGAGCCCCTGATGTGCCTAAACAGTAGAAACCCCCCACAATTGACCCCATTTTAGAAACTAGACCCCCCAAGGAACTTATATAGATATGTGGTGAGAACTTTGAATGCCCAATTGCTTCACAGATGTTTATAATGCAGAGTCGTGAAAATAAAAAATATTTTTTTTCCACAAAAAAGATTTTTTAGCCCCAAAGTTTTTATTTTCACAAGGGTAACAGGAGCAATTGGACCCCAAAAGTTGTTGTCCAATTTGTCCTGAGTATGCTGGTACCCCATATGTGGCGGTAAACCACTGTTTGGGCGCATGGCAGAGCTCGGAAGGGAAGGAGCGCCGTTTTGGAATGCAGACTTTGATAGAATGGTCTGCAGGCGTTATGTTGCGTTTGCAGAGCCCCTGATATACCTAAACAGTAGAAACCCCCCACGAGTGACCCTATTTTGCAAACTAGACCCCCCAAGGAACTTATCTAGATATGTGGTGAGAACTTTGAATGCCCAAGTGCTTCACAGAAGTTTATAATGCAGCATCGAGAAATTAAAAAATATTTTTTTTTTCCACAAAAAAGATTTTTTAGCCCCCAAGTTTTTATTTTCACAAGGGTAACAAGAGACATTGGACCCCAAACATTGTTGTCCAATTTGTCCTGAGTATGCTGGTACTCCATATGTGGGGGTAAACCACTGTTTGGGCGCACGGCAGAGCTCAGAAGGGAGGGAGCACCATTTGACTTTTTGAGCGCAAAATTGGCTGTCGTGTTTGGAGACCCCCTGATGTACCTAAACAGTGGAAACCCCCCAATTCTAACTCCAACTCTAACCCCAACACACCCCTAATCCCAAACCGATCCATAATCCTAATTACAACCCTAAGGATAATCACAACCCTAACCCCAAAACAACCCTAATCTCAACTCTAACCATAACCCTAATCAAACCCCTAAATCCAACACACCCCTAACCCTAATCCCAACCCTAACCTTAACCCTAATCCCAAACCTAACCCTAATCCCAAACGTAACCCTAATGCCAACCCGAATCCAAACCCTAATCCCAACTCTAACCCTAACTTTAGCCTCAACCCTAGCCCTAACTATAGCCCCAACCCTAGCCCTAACTTTAGCCCCAACCCTAACCTTAACTTTAGCCCCAACCCTAACCCTAGCCCTAACTCTAATTTTAGCCCCAACCCTAGCCCTAACCCTAACTTTAGCCCTAACCCTAAATTTAGCCCCAACCCTAACCCTAAATTTAACCCTAGCCCTAACTTTAGCCCCAACCCTAACCCTAGCCCTAAGGCTACTTTCACACTTGCGTCGTGTGGCATCCGTCGCAATCCGTCGTTTTGGACAAAAAACTGATCCTGCAAATGTGCCCGCAGGATGCCTTTTTTGCCCATAGACTTGTATTGCCGACGGATGGCCACACGTCGCGTCCATCGTGCACTGGATCCGTTGTGTTTTGGCGGACCGTTGTCACAAAAAACGTTCAATGTAACCTTTTTTTTGTACGTCGCGTCCGCCATTTCCGCTCATGCATGGCCGTAACTCTGCCCCCTCCTCCCCAGGACATAGACTGGGCAGCGGATGCGTTGAAAAACTGCATCCGCTGCCCACATTGTGCACAATTTTCACAACGTGCGTCGGTACGTCGGGCCGACGCATTGCGACGGCCCCGTACCGACGCAAGTGTGAAAGAAGCCTAAACCTAACCCTAAATTTAGCCCCAACCCTAACCCTAAATTAGCCCCAACCCTAACCCTAATTTTAGCCCCAACCCCTCTCTCCTGCCGGCCGGCAGATGGCAGCAGAGAGCGGGCGTACTGCGCATGCGCCCGCTATTTTCTTTCCATAGGAAGAAGCCGGCGGGCAGGAGGGGACGCAGGAGGACCCAGGGACACCGGTAAGTATAGCAGGGTCCCCGAATCCCCCTATTTCTCTGTCCTCTGATGTGCGATCACATCGGAGGACAGAGAATGACCGATCGCTTTTTCTTTTTTCTTTTTTTTTTTGCGACCGCCGGTAAACTGTTAATTACCGGCGATCGCAAAACAGGGGTCGGAAAGAACCGACCCCGATCATGTTCTTTGGGGTCTCGGCTACCCCCAGCAGCCGAGACCCCAAAGATCCTCCGGGTGCCAGCCAGCGGGCGCACTGCGCATGCGCCCGCCATTTTTTTGCCGGAAGAAGATGGCGGCGCCCATCGGGAGCCACGAGGAGCACCGGGGGAGACAGGTGAGTATCGGGGGGCTATCGTGGACCCCATTTCTCTGTCCTCTGATGTGCGATCACATCGGAGGACAGAGAAATTAAAAGGGAGATCTCGTTTGGTTTTTTTTGCAATTGTTGGTAAACGGTTAATTACCGGCGATCGCAACTCTGGGGTCGGTAAAAAAACCCCGAATCATGTTCTCTGGGGTCTCGGCTACCCCCGGCAACCGAGACCCCAGAGAAAATCCAACTCTGGGGGGCGCTATTCACTTTTTCCACAGCGCCGTTAATTAACGGCGCTGTGGTTTAAGTACCCATAACTGCCGCCGTTAAAAGGCGTATCGGCGGTCGTTAAGGGGTTAAGAGGATAATAAAATATTACAACACCATGTGTCTTTATTTAATTAAAATACTTTTTAATAATGTGTGTGTGTTTTATTAACCATTTTGTACTATTGGATTAATACTGGATAGGTGTCATAATTGACGCCTCTCCATTATTAACCTGGCTTAATGTCACCTTACAATAGCAAGGTGACATTAACCCTTCATTACCCCATATCCCACCTCTACACGGGAGTGGGAAGAGAGAAGCTAAGTGCCAGAATAGGCACATCTTCCAGATGTGCCTTTTCTGGGGTGACTGGGGGCAGATGTTTTTAGCCAGGGGGGTCCTATAACCGTGGTACCTCCCTAGGCTATTAATATCTGCCCTCAGTCACTGGCTTTCCCACTCTAGCGGAGAAAATTGTGCGGGAACCCACGCCAATTTTTTCCGGGATTTAACCCTTTAATTTAATATCTAGAGTCCCCAAATTTTACACAGAAACACTTTTTTACATTAGTAAAGAGGAATATGCAAAAAAAGAAGGGATATGAGATGGTTTACTGTATGTAAACCATGTCTCATATCCTGTCGGGTTTGTGAAGGAGAGAGCAAAAGCCGGCAATTGAATTACCGGCTTTTCTGCTATCTAGCGCTGAATTAAATATATATATCATGGTACTCGGCGAGCACCGATCATTTCCGGGATTATTCAGCGGGAGCTTGGATCTCCACCTTTAAATTTTGGCGCTTTTTAGAGCGCCAATGAACATGCAAAGATTGTCTGCCATGCACTGTAATACCGCAGTCATCTTTGTTGTGGTATTACAGTGATTGGCTGGCCGCACAGCGTCATCAGGTCTAAGAGACCTGGCGCCGCCCTGCTCGCTGCATTGTGCTCCGGACTCAGCTAGTGTAGGGACAGCTACCGCTGAGATAAGGTCAGAAGCATCCTTTTATTAGTTAGTGTGGGTCTACTTCTATTTCTATTTGTTCAATCCACAAATCCAACATTCCTTTTTGGGGCTAATTTGTGGGTATATAGATTGCAGTGCTAGGTAGGCAGGGGAGTCTATATGCGCATATCGACAGGCACTGTATGTGAGTATATATATCTCACTGCATACATTAAAAGGCTCCATTACTGTCTGCTTATGCGTATTTTATATATACCTAGCTGCAGGTATCAGTGCCTAGGATTTTTTTTTGCACTTATACCTACTAATTTCATTACAAAGCAATGCATAGCCCCCTTTTTTAAACATTTATTTGCTTGGTCACACTGCAGACTACAGCCAGGTCATTTTAATACAAGAGCGTGAAAATCTAACAATTTAAAACGTGGTTTTTTTTGTCCCAGGCATCAGATGTGAGTGTACAGAAATTTCTGGCCTTTTTTTTTTGGTACTATAGTATTTTTTAGAGTGTCTTAGGCTGGTTTCACACTTGCGTTTTTGTCTGCAGCGTTTTTTGCACAAAAAACGCATGCGTTTTTTTTCCCCTATATTTAACATTGAAAACGCATGCGTTTTTTTGTACGCGTTTGGTCACGTTTGTAAACGCATGCGTTTTTTTTCTGCATGCGTTCATTTTCAAAAATGCAACCTGTAGCATTTTCTTGCGCGTTTATTTTGCCGCGAAAAAACGCATGCGTTTTTTCGCGGCAAAAAAATGCATTGCTGTCTATGTAAACGCATGCGTTTTTAAGCACATGCGTTTGTTTGCGTTAAAAACGCATGCGTTTTTATAGAAAAAAAACAGAAAACACACTGAAAAGCCACCCACCACCATCAAGGTGATAAAGGGATCCAAACCCTAACCCTAACTCTACCCCTAACCTCACCCCTAACCGTTTAATGAACATTTTCTGACATAGTGCCACGTATTTAAGTGCCACGTATCACGTATTTCAGTGCCACGTATCACATATTTCAGTGCCACGTATTTCAGTGCCACGTATTTAAGTGCCATGTATTTCAGTGCCACGATATTTCAGTGCCACGTATTTAAGTGCCACGTCTTTCAGTGCCACGATATTTCAGTGCCACGTATTTAAGTGCCACGTACTGTAAATACTATAACTACGTGTTATACGTGGCACTGAAATATCGTGGCACGTAAATACGTGGCACTTAAATGTGTGGCACTGAAATATCGTGGCATTTACGTGAAATACGTGGCACTTATATACGTGGCACTTAAATACGTGGCACTTATATACGTGGCACTTAAATACGTGGCACTTAAATACGTGGCACTTAAATACGTGGCACTTATATACGTGGCACTTAAATACGTGGCACTTATATACGTGGCCACTGAAATATCGTGGCACTTATATGTATATACGTATATACGTATATAAACGTATTTCAGTGCCACGCATTTCAGGTTAGGGTTAGGGGTAGGGTTAGGGTTAGGGGTAGGGGTAGGGGTAGGGTTAGGGTTAGGGTTTTTTTTTTTTCTTGTTTTCTTGTGTTTTTCTATAAAAACGCATGCGTCTAAATGCATGCGTTTTACCTCGTTTACATGCGTTTTTTCACACATGCGTTTTTTTAAAAACGCATGCAGATAAAAACGCAAGTGTGAAACCAGCCTTACAACATTTTTGGACACAGTTTTGCTGAGCAGAAAATGTTTGGCTGGCCCAAAAATATTTAGCTATAGTTCTTATATTTATCACTGTGATTTGTACACCACACGCATCGCATATCATTGCGCTAAATATTTTACAATTTTAGTACTCCAGTTTTTTTTTTAGTGTCAGCCTACTTATTGACATAATTTTGATGGGCCCAAAAAATCATGGCCACATTTTGATCAGTCTGTTATCTCCGTCAGATGCCCACGCTAAATGTGTACAAATACTTGCTTTTCAGGCATACATTCCACTTTTTTGTCTGTCTGCTACCCTAGGTTTATACAGTATTTTGGGGTAAAAAAAAATTAAAAAACTCCAGGCCACATATTACAACAGTCTGTTATCTCCGTCCGATGCCTGGTCTATTTGTGCTGTACAAATACTTGCTCTTCAGGCATACATTCCACTTTTTTGTCTTTCTGCTATCGCTACTTTCACACTAGCGTCGTGCACTGCACATCGCTATGTGTCGTTTTGGAGAAAAACGCATCCTGCAAAAGTGCTTGCAGGATGCGTTTTTTTCTCCATTGACTTGCATTAGCGACGCATTGCCACACGTCGCAACCGTCGTGCGACGGTTGCGTCGTGTTGCGTCGGACCTTCGCCACCAAAAAATGTTGCTTGTAACGTTTTTTGGTGCATCGTTCCCGTCTTTTCCGACCGCGCATGCGCGGCCGGAACTCCGTCCCCGCCTCCCCGCACCTCACAATGGGGCAGCGGATGCGTTGAAAAACAGCATCCGCTGCCCCCGTTGTGCGGCGCTTGCACAGTATGCGTCGGTGCGCTGCAACGTCGCATTGCGACGTGCAGTGCACGACGCTAATGTGAAAGTAGCCTACCCTAGGTCTATACAGTATTTTTGGGGTAAAAAAAAAAAAAAAAAACTCCAGGCCACATATTACAACAATCTGTTATCCTCCATCCAACACCTGGTCTATCTGTGCTGTACAAATACTTGCTTTTCAGGCATACATTACACTTTTTTGTCTGTCTGCTAGCCTAGGTCTATACAGTATTTTGGGGGTAAAAAAAATAAAAAAACTCCAGGCCACATATTGAAACTGTCTGATATCTCAGTCAGATGCCCGGTCTATCTGTGGTCTCCAAATGCTTGCTTTTCAGGTATACGTTCCACTTTTTTGTCTGTGTGCTACCCTAGGTCTATACAGTATTTTAGGGTTAAATAAAAAAAAAAAAAACTCCAGTCCACTTATTGAAACAGTCTGTTATCTCAGTCAGATGCCCGGTCTATCTGTGGTCTACAAATACTTGCTTTTCAGGCATACATTCCACTTTTTTGTCTGTGTGCTACCCTAGGTCTATACAGTATTTTAGGGTTAAATTAAAAAAATAAACTCCAGTCCACATATTGAAACAGTCTGTTATCTCAGTCAGATGCCCGGTCTATCTGTGGTCTACAAATACTTGCTTTTCAGGCATACATTCCACTTTTTTGTCTGTCTGCTACACTTGGTCTATACAGTATTTTGGGGTTAAATTTTTTTTAAAAAACTCCAGGCCACATATTGAAACAACTGAAAATGAACAGCTCCAAATCATAAGCACGGAGGACCGTATGTAACACAAAACAAATGTAAGAACAGACAAAGTCCCCCAATGCTAATTTTCACAATAAAAAGTAGTTTTATTGAAATAAATAATTTAATAAAAATCTAAAAAAATGGAAATGCAACCTAGCCGCACAAGTGATGGAAAAAGCAAACACTGGACGTGAGGATAAATTTGTAAACCTGTAAAGATCCTACAGACAGTGTAAAGTATACATCTGATAACTCTGTAACTGTAGTCAAATGGTACATAGTATGATACATCCAATAATGATCATAGTGATCATATAAATAATCTGAAGTAAGATATGGGGAAAGTGCATAGTGCATCTGGAGCGCCCCCACTGCCACAGGGCCGAGGGGTACCCGGTACCGGGCCTCCGAGTCTCTGCTCTGGGGTTGTCACGGTGGCTAGACCCGGTCCGTGACCCTGCTGAGGGGCGTCCAATGAAAAGTGGTGGATGGTGGTGGTGTTGCAGTGGTGCGGTACAGATCGCAGTAAATAACGAGGACACCAGGTTGCAGTCTCTTTACCTCTTTACTGAAGGCTTCTGGATCCTCAGTCCGGAATACGGTTAACCGGGCTGCGCAAGTCCGGCCGGTCCGATGGCACCTCCAGAGTTCCCTTTGCAGGTGGAAATCTGTGCCTACCTTCTAGCGCTTGTGTGTTGTGGTCCTCCACTGCTGTGCTTACGGGATAGTCCCCACAACTGTTGTGTCTGTTTCTTAAGTTCCCTCACAACTCGATTATGATGTTCTGCTTCGTCCCCCAGATGATATGGCTAGGACGCACCCGTATGACGGGTAGGCTCGGAGTTCTTCCGGGACCCTAGAGTCGCCCCTCTCCAAATGTTGCCCCCTATGTCTTCTTAGGTGATTTGGGTGAGACAGCCCGCCTATAACTGACTGTCCTGCCGTTGGTTTGAAGTTAGGCCTGGAGCTCTATACTTCCTCGGCGTTTCCGGTCACCGGCTGCGCGCCTCAATAGGATGTTGCCTCGTCTTACAGCACGACTCCTATTGGTGTTTCTCCTTGTTGCGTTGATCTCGTTTCTCACTCTCCTCAATGCACCTCGCTTCTTATCCGTTCTTAGGATGCTGCCGCACGTGGGGCAGGCGCAGCTCCGTAACTTTCTATCTAGTTCGCTAGGTCTCTGCCAGGATCCCACTCCCGACAAGGACCCCCCTGAGTCTCTCCCCGCAACAGCCTCTGCCACAGGATGTTGCCTGTTCGATTCCCAGTCAGCTTCTCTCTAACTTCCTATCTAACCCCCAGTTTTACCATACTGTGAGGAGTGGCCTAATACATAGCACCCTTAGCTCCCCCTGGAGGCCAGACTGTGAAGTGTACTGTGTGTCTGTGATACCTGGTCAGGTGAACTCCTTCAGTGCCATCAGACGTACCATAGCCCCCCTTAGTGGCGGAGCAACAGTACTGCAACGACCAGGACTCTGGGGCGCTGCACATCCAAATTAAGTTAGGTATAAAAATGCATAGTATGTGAAGACAATCCTACACAGTGAAAAATGGATAAATCTAAATATTGGCACAAATATAAATTTATTTCAATAAAACTTCTTTTTATTGTGAAAATTAGCATTGGAGGACTTTGTCTGTTATTACACATATTGAAACAGTCTATTATCTCACTCAAACTCCCTGTCTATCTGTGGGCTACGAAAACTTGCTTTTCAGGCATACATTCTGCTTTTTTGGTGTTGTGTTAGCCTACTTCTTGACAGTAAATTTCTTTTCAAAAAATAAAAAAAGGCCTCATACTGAACATTGTGGTTTCTCTGTCACACGCCTCCTCTATCTGTGGGTTAAAAATTGTTGCATTTAAGTGCTCCTTTGAACTGGTTATGGTGTGTCTTACCCTAGTTATTAATAAAAATTTGTTAAAAATAAAAAAATTACCAAATTCCATTGAATTAAAAGTGTTTTTTCAGCACACTGATCACATATAAGTTTTCTCAAAATTAATCCATTTGTATTGAACTTTTAAAATATTTCAGTAGTCCATTTAAAATGGGCAAGGCAAGGGACGGGGAGGTGGACGTGATGCTGATGGTGCATGCAAAGGACGAGGCCGTGGCCAAGCTGAAAGTGGGCCTTAATACAGAAAGCTGGCTATCGGAAGCTAGAGAGGTTTTTTCGGACCAGGCATTCGTCCAAAAAAGATATCTCCCCACATATAACGTGGCCTTTAAAGAACTCCAACAAATTTATCGTGACCAAATTACCTCATGGTGGGAGGTGCAAAGCTTGGAGAGTTATTTAAAGGCAAAAATTGTTCCACGGGGGTTGCGTATTAATCTGCCAGTGGGGAATCGTCACAAAAATCCTTCCTTTATAAATAAATGGGAGAAAGAGGCAACGGAGAGTTCTCTCCGTTTCATGCAGCTATTGCTTGAGGAGGAAAAAACATCTCTTGCCTCACTAAATGACAAACTTAGAGAACAGATAGAGATCACAAGGAAGTTCTCTACAGAAAGTGATTTTGCATTGAAAGAGACTAAATTATAGACACACATTGAACGTTTTCAGTATCATCTGAAAGAAAGGAAACATCGCCAGTATATGCGAGACATACAGGACTTTAAAGAGAATGAGGCCTACCTTGTGTTAACCCCTAGACCTACCCCCCCTGACCATGATACGGAACTATCCTCCACAGATACTGACTTTTCTGAGTCTGAGAATAGGAATAAATCTCGTAGAGGTAAAAATCGGGGGAGAGGGAGAGGCCGAGGGGCACGGGGGGTCCTCTGATCGATCAGAAAATACCTCAGGCGGTAGTTTTTTAGATCAAGTCTACAGCTTGAGAGACAGACCTCTTCCAACGAGGAAACAATAGGAAGGGAGTCCTATATGACCAATCTGTCTGGGAACCCTCCGGGGTCCGCCATAAAACAAGATATTCAAATCATTAATTTATCAGTTAGACAGTTGGACTCTGAGGAAATGTCGGTCCTAAAGAAGGGACTTTCCTTTGTTCCCAACAGTGATTTTGATCTTTTCAGGGTGACTAAGGACCTAAATCTCTTCCTGCGTAAAATACGATGGAAAAAGTATTTTCATAAGCAGGACTCTCGCACCTGTGCTGAACTTGGTATTCCCACTGATATGCTAGCTGATGTCAGACTATTACATAGTATTGGGGAAACGGACCCTAACCTGCAAGGGATGGGCCCGTTCACCCAACTTAAAACCAAAAACCAGAGAATGCCACCTCCCACTGGGGATCTTTCGGCCATTGATATTTTTTCCAATTTGGTGACATCAGATCTCGTTTCTCTTTCTCAATCTCGTGCGTCGTGTAATTTTAATTGCTCCAGAAGAGAGATGGAGGCAATTAATCGTCTTGAACGTGATGATTCCATTGCCATAAAACCCTCAGACAAGGGTGGCAATGTTGTCATCCTTGATACTGTCCATTACCAACAACTGTGTGAATCCATACTAGCTGATAGAAATTCCTATGAGATCCTCACACATGATCCCAGTAGGGAGTACTGTGAGGAACTCCGTCTTATATTGCAGGAGGGTTTGGATAGTGGAGTAATTAATAAGACGGAATTTGATTTCATTCTCCCACAGCATCCTATCACAGCCACCTTCTACTGCCTCCCCAAGGTACACAAGGGCCTCAACCCACTCAAGGGTCGGCCTATCGTATCTGGGGTAGGCAGTCTCTGCCAAAATGCGGGCATTTATTTGGATCGCATACTTTACTATTTTTTTTTTTTTTCCTTTATGTCTGACTCAGACAGACTGGGGGTAATATGCTGGAGACAGACTGGGGGTAATATGCTGGAGACAGACTGGGGGTAATATGCTGGAGACAGACTGGGGGTAATATGCTGGAGACAGACTGGGGGTAATATGCTGGAGACAGACTGGGGGTAATATGCTGGAGACAGACTGGGGGCAATATGCTGGAGACAGACTGGGGGCAATATGCTGGAGACAGACTGGGGGCAATATGCTGGAGACAGACTGGGGGCAATATGCTGGAGACAGACTGGGGGTAGATTGCTGGAGACACAATGGGGGCAGATTGCTGGACGCACTGGGGGCAATTCTGGACACTGGGGCAGATTGCTGGACACACTGGGGGCAATGCTGGACACTGGGGCAATGCTGGACACACTGGGGGCAATGCTGGACACACTAGGGGCAATGCTGGACACTGGGGCAGATTGCTGGACACTGGGGCAGATTGCTGGACACTGGGGGCAATGCTGGACACTGGGGGCAATGCTGGACACTGGGCAATGCTTGACACTGGGGCAGATTGCTGGACACACTGGGGCAATGCTGGACACTGCGCTGTGCGGCCGCCCTGCTTGTGAATCCAAGCCCCGCACTCTGCATAATGCATAACACACTGCGGGGCTGGGATTACCAAGGTGGGTGGTCGCACAGGCGCAGTCTGCAAGCCTGGCTGTGACGTCAGACGGCCAGAGCTCTCTGCGCCTGCACCACACAGCAATACACAGCGCAGGCACCGGATTTCATGGGTAAACAGTGCTGAGGGGGCGGTGCCCGGCGTTGAGTGACGGCAATGGGGGGGGGCGCTAAACTCGGAAACAGCCCCGGGTGGCAAATGCTCTATCACAACGATATTGGGCTTTTTTTTACATCCGTGATTGAGCCTTCCTCATTACCCTTCTTGGATATTCTGATTACGAAAGGTAGTGATGGCAATCTAGTCACTTCTACGTATAAAAAACCCACGGCCACGAACGCTCTCCTCCATTGGAGTAGCCACCATCCTGAACATCTCAAGAGGGGGATCCCTAAGGGACAGTACCTTAGGATCCGGAGGAATTGTTCTGAGGATGCAACTTTTGAACTCCAGGCTAAGGAATTGAGGAAGAATTTCCAAGATAGAGGATATCCCTCTAAAACCCTCACAAAGGCTTATCAGGAAGCAAAAAGCAGGGATAGAACAAGTTTGTTGAATCCCACCATCAGGACACAGGAACAGGATACTGTTCGTTTTATAACCACCTTTGACAATGGGGCCAATTACGTAAGACGGATCATTCAAAAACATTGGCCCGTCTTACGCATGGACCGTGATATCTCTCAGTACCTTAGTGACTCCCCTACAATTACTTACAGAAAGTCTCGCTCCTTAAATGACAGATTAGTTCACAGTCACTTTACTAGCCCTGTTAGGGACACCTGGCTTAGAAGCTATGTTACGGGATGCTTTAGGTGTGGGTACTGTACTATCTGTCGGTATATTGAAGTAGGTAAAAGCTTTATAAGCAATGTTACAGGTAAGAGTTACACTATAAAACAATTTATCAATTGCAGTACTAGAGGAGTTGTCTATAGGGCCTCTTGCTCCTGTGGCGCCGAATATATCGGAAAGACTATCAGAGAATTCAAGCGACGTGTTGGGGAACACATTGGTGATGTGGAACATAAGAGAGATACTTCTATCTCTCGGCATATCAATCACTTGCATGATGGCCAACCTAGCCATCTCAAATTTATGGCCATCGAGAAAGTAAACAAACCGATACGGGGGGTGATTGGGATCGTGTGCTGTTGCAGCAGGAGGCCAAGTGGACTTTCTATTTAAACACTGTGAGTACACAGTTATCTATTCAGCTCACATTGTCTCCTCTTGTGTCCACAGCTCAGTCCAGACCCATTGATCTGGGAAAATTTTTCAGGCTTAATGATGATTACATCAGCCTGACGTTTGCTGTGGTATGATTATACGCATAATTTAACACTCCTGTTTCTGTGGTTTATTGATATTCTTATGACAGATTAAATGGGTTTTATTATATCTTATGAGTTTTGTTGTGAGACATTTTATCATCCTAGCACTTTGTCATACAGTAGAGGTGGTGTATTTATTGCACCATTCATGTTATTCTGGGTGCCAATTTACGAGAAGTTTTGTTTTAGTGCCGTTTTGCATATATACCGGCAATAATCATCTAAGCTACAACTGTATAGTTGCGGTGGCTATTTCACCGCACCACTTGTGTTTTACACCGGCTGCCGGTTATCGGTGATTTCTGGTTTTGGTACCACTGACCGCATTTAGCGCACTTTTTTTGACTCATAATGTGACATGTCGCCCTCTTGGGACCGCCTCTATTTTGTTGTGCTGAGGATTTGTTTGTCCGACTGTTAGGTCGACTCTACAATGCGTTGTCCGGTTGCTAGGCAGCGATAACTTCCGGCCCTAGGACTCAGGACCGGAAACGCCTCCATGGTTACGGATACACGTACTCCACTTGGCGATACTTCCGGTTTCGGTATCACTGGCCGCATTTAGTGCACACTTTTTGATATATAGTGTGACGTGTCGCCCTCCCGGGACCGCTCCTCTTTGTTGTGCAAAGGATTTGGCTATCTCATTGAGTGTAACCCTACAAAGTGTATTGTCCGGTTGCTAGGCAGCGGTAACTTCCGGTTCTAGGACGCAGGACCGGAAATACCTCCATTGTTGCGGAGACACATGCTCCACATGGCGCTGGGCGTGTGATATCACCGGAACTGTGAGTGTTTCACTCCTATGTATTTATGCGTGCTTATCAAGTGCCGGGTCACATACATTATGTAGTATACAGTGTGCTGCCGCTATTTATCATACTTTACCCTAACTATTCTCAGCTGCCATGTATTTAGATCGCCCAATGGGGAGTGTGATATGTTGTTTCACATTTTCCGATTTAAGAACGGCCCTAGCCTGTCCACTCTTTGCAGTACAGCATAGAGGGGGGCAGGACTTTTTGTCCCTCTGTTATCAGCACATATTCTCCTCATACAAGCAAGTCCCCTGATGACTTGAGCTTGGAAGAAACGCGTCGGGACAACTTAGGGATAGTGCAGGGCATATGTTTACAGGAGTAGATGTGGACTGCCCTTGTAAGGGCAGGAGCTTGGGGGATAGCATATTGTAGCCCCACAGGGATTGTCATCTCTTCATGTCTGTCTGACTAAAGAAAATCCGGTGCTCCGATGCCTGCCTTATGGAATTGGTGAGACCGTTCCTGTTTGTTTATTAGTACAGTAAGCATATTTTACAGTACATGCTGATTACTGTCTATTGTTTCTATATGCGTCTGGTTGCATAGGGTCAGTTGCTGTTTTATATATTGTTGAACAGCTTCTTTGGGCACCTTATCCCAGATTGATTCCGCATATATTGCCGGAAACTTTTAATCCTGTTTAGGGCCTGTCATCTTTCAAGGTCCATTATATATGGTGGTGACGTGGCCCCCGTATTAAGTGTTCACTTGGGTGACTTGTTTTTATCTACTTTTGTATATTAAAAGTTATGTTTTATTTTTTCCACTTTGTGCTTTTCTGCAAGCTGAAAGTGGGCCACAACAAAGACCCACATCTTCTTGCTCGACCTTCCTGTCCCAGTTTCTAGGGGATCTCAGCACATCATTATTGAAGCCAGAGCAGTGTGAAACGGTTGTTGATTGGATAGCAGACAAATGCTTCCAGTCACTTTGCCACAACCACCACCACGTCTTCCTCACGGTCAAGTTTGAGTAGCCGTGAGTCTGGACCGCATATTACTCACCTTGATCCTCCTTCCTCCCACCATGCTGAGTGCCCCGAGACAACAGATCCACTTGAACACTCTGAAGAGCTTTTCACTTTTCCCTTTAAAGATTCCGGACTCTCAGCCGGTTATCTTGAAGTGTGGCAAGATGGGATTGCATGTAGCGATGCCCAAAGATTTGAGCAGCCACGATCACACTAAGGCAATGATGGGAAAGTGTCACAAGAGGTGGACGATGATGAGACACAATTGCCAGAAAGTCAGGAGGAGGAGCAGGGTGCTGATGTGGAAGACGAGGTGGTGGATGACTATGTGACTGACCCAACATGGCAGGAGGACATGCAGAGCGAGGACAGCAACACAAATGAAGGAGGCATAGCACCGCAACAGGCAGGAAGAAGCAGTATGGTGGCCACAGACAGAAGGCATGCATCCGTTCCCTGTAACACCAACATGACGGAAGTTGCCTTTCCGAGTCTGGTTATTTTTTAAAGACTCTTGACGATAACCCCAAACAGGCCATTTGCAGCACCTGCCATGCCTGCATTAGCAGGGTTAGCAAAACTACCAGCCTGACCACCACCAGCATGATCAGGCACATGGCAGCAAAGCACCCAACTTTCTGGACCGACCCCCATGCTCCAGGACCACTGCCTGCTGGTCACACCACTGCTTCTTCCAGTGTTTTGCGTAGAAGCCAATCCCCAGTCCACAGTGCATGTGAAGATGCCTCATGCCCTGCACCTGTTGTTGCCCACAGTTAACTGACATCATCATCAAGCCCGTCCATGTCCTTGTCCCAGCACAGCCTTCAGTCGTCAATATAGCAAGGAAAGGAAACATCCAGATTCCAAAAAATTCCAAATTTATTGTGAATAAAACAGAGTCCAGTCGGATTAATTCATATGATAATGAGTAACAGATAACGTGTTTTGGAACAATAGCTTGTTCTTTCTCAAAGCTACTCAGCATTGGTAACAACATAGTTATATATCAACCCCAACCAATGAAAATTGATTACCAATCACATGGCACATAGTGATTTACCAAGTTTAAAATCACAGAACAGATAAATATCTAGAAAATATACAAAGGAAAAAACTAAAGAACACATAAGAAATACAAGTTATATGCAAGGGTTAACTCTAAGGGTATGTGCACACGTCAGGATTTCTTGCAGAAATTTCCTGAAGAAAACCGGAAATTTTCTGCAAGAAATCTGCATTTTTTTTTGCGTTTTTTTAGCATTTTGCAAGCGTAATTAGCTTGCAGAATGCTAAAGTTTTCCAAGCGATCTGTAGCATCGCTTGGAAAACTGACTGACAGGTTGGTCACACTTGTCAAACATACTGTTTGACAAGTGTGACCAACTTTTTACTATAGATGCTGCTTATGCAGCATCAATAGTAAAAAGATATCATGTTAAAAATAATAAAAAAAATAAAAAAATGGTTATACTCACCCTCTGCAGACAGCCGATCTCCTCAGCGGCGTCCGTTCCTATAGATGGTGTGTGCAGGACCTTCGATGACATCGCGGTCACATGAGCGGTCACGCGACCAATCACAAGACAGTGACGTCATCGCAGGTCCTTCATACAGAGCATCTATAGGAACGGAAGAGAGAGCATGCAGCGCTCAGAGGCGGGAACACTCCAGGGGCCATCGAAGGTGAGTATATGACTATTTTTTATTTTAATTCTTTTTTTTTTACCAATTATATGGTGCCCAGTCCGTGGAGGAGAGTCTCCTCTCCTCCACCCTGGGTACCAACTGCACATAATCTGCTTTCTTCCTGCATGGTGTGCACAGCCCTGTGGAAGTAAGCAGATCAATGCATTCCTAGGTGTGCGGAATCCCCGCAATTCCGCAAATTTAATGAACATGTTGCTTTTTTTTTAGTGATGCGATTTTTTCGCGGAAAAAAAATGCAACATTTGCACAAAAAATGCAGAATACCCTGAAAATAATGGGAGGCATATGTTAGCGTTTTTATCACGTTTTTATAGTGAAAAAACACGAAAAATACTGAACGTGTGCACATGGCCTAATAGTGGAACATAATCTCTATTCAGCATTTAAGACCAGCAGGGTGACAGGTTTTCAAGCAGAACATCCAGTATCCTTCATGAGTCATTAAGGGTCTTTTAAGATCTCCTCCTCTTGCCAGGGAAGTAAGGGTACCATTACACTAAACGATTTACCAACGATCACGACCAGCGATACGACCTGGCCGTGACCGTTGGTAAGTCGTTGTGTGGTCGCTGGGGAGCTGTCACACAGACAGCTCTCTCCAGCGACCAACGATCAGGGGAACGACTTCGGCATAATTGAAACTGTCTTCAACGATGCCGAAGTCCCCGGGTAACCAGGGTAAACATCGGGTTACTAAGCGCAGGGCCGCGCTTAGTAACCCGATGTTTACCCTGGTTACCATTGTAAAAGTAAAAAAAAAAAAAACAGTACATACTCACATTCCGGTGTCTGTCACGTCCCTCGCCGTCAGCTTCCCGCACTGACTGTGTCAGTGCCGGCCGTAAAGTACAGCACAGCGGTGACGTCACCGCTGTGCTCTGCTTTTACTTTACGTCCGGCGCTCACAGTCAGTGCGGGAAGCTGACGGCGAGGGACGTGACAGACACCGGAATGTGAGTATGTACTGTTTTTTGTTTTTTTTTACATTTTTACATTTTACATTTTTTTACATTTTACATTTTACATCTTCTGATTTAATCACACTGCGGGCCTGGGATCCATGGGCATGCGCAGTGCATATCTTCACCTCAGGCTCTCACTCTTCTCCCTCCACCTTCTTCAGACTGTGCGCCGTCAGCTGATCCCTAATAGCATGCCACGGCCGTGACGCCGCACAGTCTGAAGAAGCCGGAGGGAGGAGAGTGAGAGGCGAGGATATGCACTGCGCATGCTCATGGATCCCAGGCCCGCAGTGGGATTACATTAGACGACACTGCGAGGCGGGATCTCGGCCAGCGCGGCCGCACAGGCGCAGCCAGCCTGACACCAAATGATGTCAGAAGACGGGCAGCACTAAGTGCGCCTGGCCAAGGGATAACATAACAGCGCAGGCTCCGGGACAGAATCAAACAACGCTGAGGAGGCGGCACACAGCACCAAGGGGGTAGGAATGACGGCTGTGCTGCGTCACATTACGAAGGAAAGTTCCACCTCCAGGACAGTTTTACGGTGTGAGGGGACACATTTCATAAGTGTCTAGTTCAGCATTTGCAAGGAGCAAAATTAAAAGAGCCACCTTTTCCTTTTGCAGCATTAGTGCTGTACAAGATGGCTCTTTCAGCAACAAACGCCTGGGGGGGGTTAAAGGTTCCCCTGCAACTTGCTCCAGGGAAAGCTTCGGCCTACACTCTGCTCCTCCTGCTGACCCTGGGCTCTTACACCGCCAGTTGGTGCCCGGAAGTGCTGGCTGCACAGAGAAAAACACCCGCCAATGTGTCAGTGGGGTTCAGCAATGCCAGCTGTTCCCCTGCTGTGTAGCCGGCAACGTGTCCTGCAAACGCCACGCAGACACAAAGCTGCCGCCAGTGCAGGCTTTGGCCTACACTCTGCTCCCTCTGCTCCTCCTGCTGACCCTGGGCTCTAACACCGCCAGTTGGTGCCCGGAAGTGCTGGCTGCACAGAGAAAAACACCAGCCAATGTGTCAGTGGGGTTCTGCAACGCCAGCTGTTCCCCTGCTGTGTAGCCGGAATCGTGTCCTGCAAATGCCACGCAGACACAACAACTGAAATTAAAGGGAATCTGTCCCCCCCAGGCGTTTGTATGTATAACAGCCACCTTGTACAGCAGTAATGTTGCATTTGTACAAGGTGGCTCATTAAGTTATTCTCCTTGCACACGTCGTACTCAACACGTCTAAAATGTGTCCCCTGAGACCATTAAACCGTCCCTGAGGTGTGACTTTCCTTTGTAATGACACGCAGCAACCCCCTTGGTAGCGCTGCCCGTCTTCTGACATCATTGGTTGGCTCATCCATACATTTGAAAAAACTGACCATCACATCCAAACATAGATCAAGTGTGAACAGGTGCTGAACCTTAGAGTCACCAACTCCTATACAGTCAAGCAAAAATGCAGCACACTGCAGCGCTAACACATGCAAACATGAAACACAGAAATTGAATTGCATTACTGCACTAAAAATATGAAAAATGAGAGCGTTTAGCGCATAAAAAAGGCCAATTTTATGTGTACCTGGTAGCCACTTTACGGCATCTCTCTTATACCAGGTCCTACGCTTTCCTTCCTCGCTGAGAATAAACGTCTCCATGTGAATGGGTATCTGTGAAAACCTCTCATGAGACTGACATTCTCTTTCTCTGTGGAGGGGTACTGGACCTGCTGCAATTAAGACACCTGTGACTAGGAGGCGGAGTGCTCGGTCAGAAGGCTAAACCATACATTTGAAAAAACTGACCGTCACATCCAAACATAGATCAAGTGTGAACAGGTGCTGAACCTTAGAGTCACCAACTCCTATACAGTCAAGCAAAAAGGCAGCACACTGCAGCGCTAACACATGCAAACATGAAACACAGAAATTGAATTGCATTACTGCACTAAAAATATGAAAAATGAGAGCGTTTAGCGCATAAAAAAGGCCAATTTTATGTGTACCTGGTAGCCACTTTACGGCATCTCTCTTATACCAGGTCCTACGCTTTCCTTCCTCGCTGAGAATAAACGTCTCCATGTGAATGGGTACCTGTGAAAACCTCTCATGAGACTGACATTCTCTTTCTCTGTGGAGGGGTACTGGACCTGCTGCAATTAAGACACCTGTGACTAGGAGGCGGAGTGCTCGGTCAGAAGGCTAAACCATACATTTGAAAAAACTGACCGTCACATCCAAACATAGATCAAGTGTGAACAGGTGCTGAACCTTAGAGTCACCAACTCCTATACAGTCAAGCAAAAAGGCAGCACACTGCAGCGCTAACACATGCAAACATGAAACACAGAAATTGAATTGCATTACTGCACTAAAAATATGAAAAATGAGAGCGTTTAGCGCATAAAAAAGGCCAATTTTATGTGTACCTGGTAGCCACTTTACGACATCTCTCTTATACCAGGTCCTACGCTTTCCTTCCTCGCTGAGAATAAACGTCTCCATGTGAATGGGTACCTGTGAAAACCTCTCATGAGACTGACATTCTCTTTCTCTGTGGAGGGGTACTGGACCTGCTGCAATTAAGACACCTGTGACTAGGAGGCGGAGTGCTCGGTCAGAAGGCTAAACCATACATTTGCAAAAACATCATTGGTTGGCTGGCTGCGCCTCTGCGGACGCCCTTCCCGACACAACGCTGTTGTGAATTTGGATTCTGGGCTCCCCCGGTGGCCGCTTGTGGAATTGGACTTGTCATCCTCTTTCCTGTTTCACCTGATTCCATCAGTAGTGGGTGTCGCTATTTAAGCTCATTTCTCTGGTGGTTTCTTGCCGGTCAACAATGTTATCTGATGCCTCTCAGTGCTTGTTCCTGCTTCTGACAACTACTAGATAAGTTGGACTTTTGTCCATGTTTTGTTTTGCCTATTTGTTCCAGTTCACAGCTGAAGTTTTGTTACTGTGTCTGGAAAGCTCTCGTGGATCAGGGATTGCTACTCTGGCGTTATGAGTTAATGCCAGAGTTTAAGGTAATCTCTGGATGGTGTTTTGTTAGTGTTTTTCTGCTGACCATGAAAGTATACTATCTGTCTTCTGCTATCTAGTAAGCGGACCTCAAATTTGCTAAGACTATTTTCCTGCTGCGTTTGTTGTTTCATCTGAACTCACCGTCATTATATGTGGGGGGCTACTGTCTTCTTGGGAATATTTCTCTAGAGGTGAGCCAGGTCTTATATTTCCCTCTGCTAGCTATTTAGGTCTTAGGCCAGAGCTGGGCATCTAGCGATAAATAGGAAATGCTACCTGGCTATTTCTAGTTGCGCGGCAGGCTTAGTTCATGGTCAGTATAGTTCCATCTTCCGAGAGCTTGTCCCTCTATAGGCTTGCTATGATCTCTGCCTGCAGAGATCATGACAGTTTGACCGGCCCATAAAGTGTTAAAGACCCAGGTTGAGAAAGGAGAGTGATAAGAAGTCTGCTGGAATTTTTTTTTTTTTTTTTTTTTTTTTTTTTTTTTCCTCCAGTCTGCCTTGCTGCAGTCTTTTTTCTCTCCCTCCTCCTAATCTCTGTATGCTCTGTGTGCACCTGACAATAATGGATCTCCAGAGTGTAACTGCGGGTTTGAATAATCTCATCACGAAAGTACAAAATTTACAAGATTTTGTGGTACATGCTCCGGTATCTGAGCCGAGAATTCCTTTGCCTGCAGGTCTGAATGAGTCCATGACAATGGCTATTCAGATTGATAGGCGTCTGCGGGAGCGCAAACCGGTGCACCATCTGGCGGTGTCTATGGAAAAGACGCCAGAAAGTATGCAGTGTGATAGAATTCTGTCCAGGAGCGAGCGACAGAATTTTAGACGGAAGAATGGATTGTGTTTCTATTGTGGGGATTCTACTCATGTTATATCGGCATGTTCTAGGCGTACAAAGAAGCTTGATAAGTCTGTTTCCATTGGCACCATTCAGTCTAAGTTTATTTTGTCTGTAACCCTGATTTGCTCTTTGTCATCCATTGCCACGGACGCCTATGTTGACTCTGGCGCCGCTCTGAGTCTTATGGATTGGTCCTTTGCCAATCGTTGTGGTTTTGATTTAGAGCCTTTGGAGACTCTTATTCCTCTGAAGGGGATTGACTCCACCCCATTGGCTAATAATAAACCACAATACTGGACACAAGTAACCATGCGTATCAATCCGGATCACCAGGAGATTATTCGTTTCCTGGTACTGTATAATTTACATGACGATGTGGTACTGGGATTGCCATGGTTGCAGTCTCACAACCCAGTCTTGGACTGGAGAGCAATGTCTGTGTTGAGCTGGGGATGTAAGGGTATTCATGGGGACGTACCTTTGGTTTCTATTTCGTCGTCCATTCCCTCTGAAGTCCCTGAGTTCCTTTCTGATTATCAAGACGTCTTTGACGAACCCAAGCTTGGGTCGTTACCTCCGCACCGTGAGTGCGATTGTGCCATAGATTTGATACCGGGTTGTAAATATCCAAAGGGTCGTTTGTTTAATTTGTCTGTGCCGGAACATGCTGCTATGCGGGAATATATAAAGGAGTCTTTGGAAAAGGGACATATTCGTCCATCTTCTTCTCCCTTGGGAGCTGGGTTTTTCTTTGTCTCAAAAAAAGACGGCTCTTTGAGACCATGTATTGATTATCGGCTTCTGAATAAGATCACTGTTAAGTATCAATACCCATTGCCATTGCTTACTGATTTGTTTGCTCGTATAGAGGGTGCTAAGTGGTTCTCTAAAATTGATCTTCGTGGGGCGTATAATTTGGTGCGGATCAGGCAGGGGGATGAGTGGAAGACCGCATTTAATACGCCCGAGGGCCACTTTGAGTATTTGGTCATGCCTTTTGGTCTTTCTAATGCCCCTTCAGTTTTCCAGTCTTTTATGCATGATATTTTCCGCGATTTTCTGGATAAATTTATGATAATATATCTGGATGATATTCTGATTTTTTCTGATGACTGGGACTCTCATGTCCAGCAGGTCAGGAGAGTTTTTCAGGTTCTGCGGTCTAATTCTTTATGTGTGAAGGGGTCTAAGTGCGTTTTTGGAGTCCAGAAAATTTCCTTTTTGGGGTATATTTTTTCTCCCTCTTCCATTGAGATGGATCCCGTCAAGGTGCAAGCTATTTGTGACTGGACTCAGCCCTCCTCTCTTAAGGGTCTTCAGAGATTTTTGGGCTTTGCCAACTTTTACCGCCGATTTATTGCTGGTTTTTCGGATGTCGTTAAACCACTGACTGATTTGACCAGACAAGGCGCTGATGTTGCTAATTGGTCCCCTCATGCTGTAGAGGCCTTTCAGGAGCTTAAGCGCCGTTTTGCCTCTGCCCCTGTGTTGCGTCAGCCTGATGTGAATCTGCCTTTTCAGGTTGAGGTTGACGCTTCGGAGATCGGAGCTGGGGCAGTGTTGTCGCAGAAAGGTTCCGACTGCTCCGTCATTAGGCCTTGTGCTTTCTTTTCTCGCAAATTTTCGCCCGCAGAGCGGAATTATGATGTTGGGAATCGGGAGCTTTTGGCCATGAAGTGGGCGTTTGAGGAGTGGCGCCATTGGCTCGAGGGGGCTAGGCATCAGGTGGTGGTATTGACTGACCACAAAAATTTGATTTATCTTGAGACTGCCAGACGCCTGAATCCTAGACAGGCGCGCTGGTCTTTATTTTTTTCTCGCTTTAATTTTGTGGTGTCATACCTACCGGGTTCTAAGAATGTTAAGGCAGATGCCCTTTCTAGGAGTTTTGACCCGGACTCTCCTGGTAATTCTGAACCCACAGGTATCCTTAGGGAGGGAGTAATTTTGTCGGCCGTTTCTCCTGATCTGCGGCGGTCCTTGCAAGAGTTTCAGGCGGATAGACCGGATCGTTGTCCGCCTGATAGACTGTTTGTTCCGGATGATTGGACCAGCAGAGTCATCTCTGAGGTACATTCTTCTGCATTGGCAGGTCATCCCGGAATTTTTGGTACCAGGGATTTGGTGGCAAGATCCTTCTGGTGGCCTTCTCTGTCACGAGATGTGCGAGTCTTTGTGCAGTCATGTGACGTTTGTGCTCGGGCCAAGTCTTGTAGTTCTCGGGCTAGCGGACTGCTGTTGCCCTTGCCTATTCCTAAGAGGCCTTGGACACACATCTCGATGGATTTTATTTCAGATCTGCCTGTTTCCCAGAAGATGTCTGTCATCTGGGTGGTCTGTGACCGTTTCTCTAAAATGGTCCATTTGGTTCCTCTGCCCAAGTTGCCTTCTTCTTCTGAGTTGGTTCCTCTGTTTTTTCAGAATGTTGTCCGATTGCACGGTATTCCTGAGAATATTGTTTCTGACAGAGGTACCCAATTTGTGTCTAGATTTTGGCGGGCATTCTGTGCTAGGATGGGCATAGATTTGTCTTTTTCATCTGCTTTTCACCCTCAGACTAATGGCCAGACCGAGCGGACTAATCAGACCCTTGAGACATATCTGAGGTGTTTTGTCTCTGCTGACCAGGATGATTGGGTTGCTTTTTTGCCATTGGCAGAGTTCGCCCTCAATAATCGGGCCAGTTCTTCCACCTTGGTGTCCCCGTTTTTCTGTAATTCGGGGTTTCATCCTCGATTTTCCTCCGGTCAGGTGGAATCCTCGGATTGTCCTGGAGTGGATGCGGTGGTGGAGAGATTGCATCACATCTGGGGGCAGGTTATGGACAATTTGAAGTTGTCCCAGGAGAAGACTCAGCGTTTTGCCAACCGTCATCGTCGTGTTGGTTCTCGGCTTTGTGTTGGAGATTTGGTGTGGTTGTCTTCTCGTTTTGTCCCTATGAGGGTCTCTTCTCCTAAGTTTAAACCTCGGTTCATCGGCCCTTATAGAATATTGGAGATCCTTAATCCTGTTTCTTTCCGTTTGGACCTCCCTGCGTCCTTTTCCATTCATAACGTTTTTCATCGGTCGTTATTGCGCAGGTATGAGGTACCTGTTGTACCTTCAGTTGAGCCTCCTGCTCCGGTGTTGGTTGAGGGTGAGTTGGAGTACGTTGTGGAGAAAATTTTGGACTCTCGTGTTTCCAGACGGAAACTCCAGTATCTGGTCAACTGGAAGGGTTACGGCCAGGAGGATAATTCTTGGGTCAATGCATCTGATGTTCATGCTTCTGATCTTGTTCGTGCCTTCCATAGGGCTCATCCTGGTCGCCCTGGTGGATCTGGTGAGGGTTCGGTGCCCCCTCCTTGAGGGGGGGGTACTGTTGTGAATTTGGATTCTGGGCTCCCCCGGTGGCCGCTTGTGGAATTGGACTTGTCATCCTCTTTCCTGTTTCACCTGATTCCATCAGTAGTGGGTGTCGCTATTTAAGCTCATTTCTCTGGTGGTTTCTTGCCGGTCAACAATGTTATCTGATGCCTCTCAGTGCTTGTTCCTGCTTCTGACAACTACTAGATAAGTTGGACTTTTGTCCATGTTTTGTTTTGCCTATTTGTTCCAGTTCACAGCTGAAGTTTTGTTACTGTGTCTGGAAAGCTCTCGTGGATCAGGGATTGCTACTCTGGCGTTATGAGTTAATGCCAGAGTTTAAGGTAATCTCTGGATGGTGTTTTGTTAGTGTTTTTCTGCTGACCATGAAAGTATACTATCTGTCTTCTGCTATCTAGTAAGCGGACCTCAAATTTGCTAAGACTATTTTCCTGCTGCGTTTGTTGTTTCATCTGAACTCACCGTCATTATATGTGGGGGGCTACTGTCTTCTTGGGAATATTTCTCTAGAGGTGAGCCAGGTCTTATATTTCCCTCTGCTAGCTATTTAGGTCTTAGGCCAGAGCTGGGCATCTAGCGATAAATAGGAAATGCTACCTGGCTATTTCTAGTTGCGCGGCAGGCTTAGTTCATGGTCAGTATAGTTCCATCTTCCGAGAGCTTGTCCCTCTATAGGCTTGCTATGATCTCTGCCTGCAGAGATCATGACACAACGCCCCTCGGTGTCTTATTTATTTTGACTGCAAGGGTGTGATTGATGGGCATGAGCAGTGCATATCTTGGCCTGTCACTCATCTCCTTCCGCCTTCTTCAGACTGTGCGGCTTCATGGCCATGGCTGTTATGGACCTGGTGGTTAGGAGCACCCGGAATGACCTGATGGTTAAAACGGAAAACCTGAGACAAGCTCTGAGGAGGTGGTAACTCTACTGACTGCAATCCCTAATCCTATCACACACACTAGAAATAGCTGTGGAGCATGCCTAACTCTCCCTAGACGCCTCTTCACAGCCTAAGAGCTAACTACCCCTAAAGATAGAAATAGTAGCCTACCTTGCCTCAGAGAAATTCCCCAAAGGAAAGGTAGCCCCCCACAAATATTGACTGTGAGTTAAGATGGAAGTGACAAACACAGGAATGAAACAGATTTTAGCAAAGGAGGCTGAATCTTCTCTAGATAGACAGAGGATAGGAAAGGGAACTGTGCGGTCAGTATTAAAAACTACAAAAACCACGCAGAGTGCAAAAAGACCTCCACACCGACTCACAGTGTGGAGGTGCAACTCTGCACCCCCAGAGCTTCCAGCTAGCAAGGAAATATCATAATAGCAAGCTGGACTAGAAACAGCATGTACTGAGAAATATTCTCAAAAACAAATGAACAACAAATAAACTAGCAGGGACTTAGCTTCTGCTGGAGTAGACAGGTCATCTGAGAAATCCAAGAGAGACCTGAACCAGTACTGAGACATTGACAGCTGGCATGAACTAACGACCTGAGCAGAGTTAAATAGGGAAGCCAGCAGAAGCAATAAGCGAGGGCAGCTGAGAAAGCCAACCTCAAAGATCAGCAGTTCCACTCAAAGCCACCAGAGGGTGTCCAAGGACCGAACTCACCAAAGTACCATTCACGACCACAGGAGGGAGCCCGAGAACGGAATTCACAACAGTACCCCCCCTTGAGGAGGGGTCACCGAACCCTCACCAGAGCCCCCAGGCCGATCAGGACGAGCCAAATGAAAGGCACAAACCAAATCGGCAGCATGGACATCGGAGGCAACAACCCAGGAATTATCCTCCTGACCATAACCCTTCCATTTAACCAGGTACTGAAGCTTCCGTCTCGAAATACGAGAATCCAAAATCTTCTCCACCACATACTCCAACTCCCCCTCAACCAACACCGGAGCAGGAGGATCAACGGAAGGAACCATAGGCGCCACATATCTCCGCAACAACGACCTATGGAACACATTATGGATAGCAAAAGAAGCTGGAAGGGCCAAACGAAACGACACAGGATTGATAATTTCAGAAATCTTATAAGGACCAATGAAACGAGGCTTGAACTTAGGAGAAGAAACCTTCATAGGAACATAACGAGAAGATAACCAAACCAAATCCCCAACACGAAGTCGGGGACCAACACAGCGACAGCGGTTAGCAAAACGTTGCGCCTTCTCCTGAGACAACGTCAAATTGTCCACCACGTGAGTCCAAATTTGCTGCAACCTGTCCACCACAGAATCCACACCAGGACAGTCAGAAGGCTCAACCTGCCCTGAAGAAAAACGAGGATGAAAACCAGAATTACAAAAAAAGGCGAAACCAAAGTGGCCGAACTAGCCCGATTATTAAGGGCGAACTCGGCCAATGGCAAGAAGGTCACCCAATCATCCTGATCAGCAGAAACAAAGCATCTCAGATAGGTTTCCAAGGTCTGATTGGTTCGTTCGGTTTGGCCATTTGTCTGAGGATGGAACGCTGAAGAAAAAGACAAATCAATGCCCATCTTAGCACAAAAGGACCGCCAAAACCTAGAAACAAACTGGGAACCTCTGTCAGACACAATGTTCTCCGGAATGCCATGCAAACGAACCACATGCTGAAAAAATAATGGAACCAAATCAGAGGAGGAAGGCAATTTAGGCAAGGGTACCAAATGGACCATCTTAGAAAACCGATCACAAATCACCCAGATGACGGACATCCTTTGAGAGACAGGAAGATCAGAAATAAAATCCATGGAAATATGCGTCCAGGGCCTCTTCGGGACAGGCAACGGCAAAAGCAACCCACTGGCACGAAAACAGCAAGGCTTGGCCCGAGCACAAGTCCCACAGGACTGCACAAAAGAACGCACATCCCGTGACAAGGAAGGCCACCAAAAGGACCTAGCAACCAAATCACTGGTACCAAAAATCCCAGGATGACCAGCCAATGCTGAACAATGAACCTCAGAAATAACTTTACTAGTCCATCTATCAGGGACAAACAGTTTCTCCACTGGACAGCGGTCAGGTCTATCAGCCTGAAACTCCTGCAGCACCCGCCGCAAATCAGGGGAGATGGCAGACAGAATCACCCCCTCTTTGAGAATACCAGCCGGCTCAGGGACTCCCGGAGAATCAGGCAAAAAACTCCTAGAAAGGGCATCAGCCTTCACATTCTTAGATCTCGGAAGGTATGAGACCACAAAATCGAAACGGGAGAAAAACAGCGACCATCGAGCCTGTCTAGGATTGAACCGCTTGGCAGACTCGAGGTAAGTCAGATTCTTGTGATCAGTCAAGACCACCACGCGATGTTTGGCTCCCTCAAGCCAATGTCGCCACTCCTCGAATGCCCACTTCATAGCCAACAACTCCCGATTGCCGACATCATAATTACGCTCAGCAGGTGAAAACTTTCTAGAAAAGAAAGCACATGGCTTCATCAAAGAGCCGTCAGAACTTCTCTGAGACAAAACAGCCGCTGCCCCAATCTCAGAAGCATCAACCTCGACCTGAAAAGGGAGCAAAACATCTGGCTGACGCAACACAGGGGCCGAAGTAAAACGACGTTTAAGCTCCTGAAAAGCCTCAACGGCCACAGGGGACCAATTCACCACATCAGCGCCTTTCTTCGTCAAATCAGTCAAAGGCTTAACCACACTAGAAAAATTAGCGATGAAGCGACGGTAAAAATTAGCAAAGCCCAGAAACTTCTGAAGACTCTTCACAGATGTAGGTTGAGTCCAATCATAAATGGCCTGAACTTTAACAGGGTCCATCTCGATAGTAGAAGGGGAAAAAATGAAGCCCAAAAAGGAAACCTTCTTAACTCCAAAGAGGCATTTAGACCCCTTCACAAACAACGCATTAGCACGAAGGACCTGGAATACCATCCTGACCTGCCTCACATGAGACTCCCAATCATCCGAAAAGACCAAAATATCATCCAAATATACAATCATGAACCTATCCAGATACTTCCGGAAGATGTCATGCATAAAGGACTGAAACACAGATGGAGCATTAGAAAGCCCGAATGGCATCACCAGGTACTCAAAATGGCCCTCGGGCGTATTAAATGCTGTTTTCCATTCATCGCCCTGTTTAATACGCACAAGATTATACGCCCCTCGAAGGTCAATCTTGGTAAACCAACTAGCCCCCTTAATCCGAGCAAACAAATCAGACAGCAGAGGCAAAGGGTACTGAAATTTGACCGTGATTTTATTGAGAAGGCGGTAATCTATACAGGGTTTCAGAGAGCCATCCTTCTTGGCCACAAAAAAGAACCCTGCTCCCAACGGTGACGAAGACGGGCGAATATGCCCTTTCTCCAAGGACTCCTTTACATAACTCCGCATAGCGGCATGTTCTGGCACAGATAAATTGAAAAGTCGGCCCTTAGGGAACTTACTACCAGGAATCAAATTAATAGCGCAATCACAGTCCCTATGAGGAGGTAGGGCACTGGACTTGGGCTCATCAAATACATCCTGGTAGTCCGACAAAAACTCAGGGACTTCAGAAGGAGTGGAAGGAGAAATTGACATCAAAGGAACATCACTATGTATCCCTTGACAACCCCAACTAGACACAGACATTGATTTCCAATCCAGTACTGGATTATGAACCTGTAACCATGGCAAACCCAACACGACAACATCATGCAAATTATGCAACACCAAAAAGCGAATATTTTCCTGATGTGCGGGAGCCATGCACATGGTCAGCTGAGTCCAGTACTGAGGTTTATTCTTGGCCAATGGCGTAGCATCAATCCCCCTTAAGGGAATAGGACTCTGCAGAGGCTCCAAGGAAAAACCACAGCGCCTGGCAAACTCCAAGTCCATCAAGTTCAGGGCAGCGCCCGAATCCACAAATTCCATAACAGAGTAGGACGACAATGAGCAAATCAGAGTAACAGACAAGAGAAATTTAGGCTGTACAGTACTAACGGTGACAGACCCAGCAAACCTCCTAGTGCGCTTAGGACAATCAGAAATAGCATGAGTGGAGTCACCACAGTAAAAACACAGCCCATTCTGACGTCTGTGTTCTTGCCGTTCAGCTCTGGTCAAAGTCCTATCACATTGAATAGGCTCAGGCCTCCGCTCAGAGGACACCGCCAAATGGTGCACAACTTTGCGCTCGCGCAAACGCCGATCAATCTGAATGGCCAAAGACATTGATTCATTCAGACCAGCAGGCGTGGGGAACCCCACCATAACATCTTTAAGGGCTTCAGAAAGACCCTTTCTGAAAATTGCTGCCAGGGCATACTCATTCCATTGTGTAAGCACAGACCACTTTCTAAACTTCTGGCAATATACTTCTGCTTCATCCTGACCCTGACATAGAGCCAGCAAGATCTTTTCTGCCTGATCCACAGAATTTGGTTCATCATAAAGCAATCCAAGCGCTATAAAAAATGCATCTACATTAAGCAATGCAGGATTTCCTGGCACAAGGGAGAATGCCCAGTCTTGCGGGTCGCCACGCAACAAAGAAATAATAATCTTTACTTGCTGAATGGGGTCACCAGAGGAGCGGGGTTTCAGAGCAAAAAACAGTCTGCAATTATTTTTGAAATTCAAAAATTTAGATCTATCCCCAGAAAATCAAATCAGGAATTGGAATTCTAGGCTCTAGCATCGGATTCTGAACTACATAATCTTGAATACTTTGTACCCTTGCAGTGAGTTGATCCACACAAGAGGACAAACCTTGAATATCCATATCTACACCTGAGTCCTGAACCACCCAGAGGTTAAGGGGAAAAGAAAGACAAAACAAGTTGCAAAGAAAAAAAAATTGACTCAGAACTTCTCTTATCCCTCTTTTGAGATGCATTAACACTTTGTGGGCCAGCTGTACTGTTATGGACCTGGTGGTTAGGAGCACCCAGAATGACCGGATGGTTAAAATGGAAAACCTGAGACAAGCTCTGAGGAGGTGGTAACTCTACTGACCGCAATCCCTAATCCTATCACACACACTAGAAATAGCCGTGGAGCGTGCCTAACTCTCCCTAGATGCCTCTTCACAGCCTAAGAGCTAACTACCCCTAAAGATAGAAATAGTAGCCTACCTTGCCTCAGAGAAATTCCCCAAAGGAAAGGTAGCCCCCCACAAATATTGATTGTGAGTTAAGAGGGAAGTGACAAACACAGGAATGAAACAGATTTTAGCAAAGGAGGCCGAATCTTCTCTAGATAGACAGAGGATAGGAAAGGGAACTGTGCGGTCAGTATTAAAAACTACAAAAACCACGCAGAGTGTGCAAAAAGACCTCCACACCGACTCACGGTGTGGAGGTGCAACTCTGCACCCCCAGAGCTTATAGCTAGCAAGGAAATATCATAATAGCAAGCTGGACTAGAAACATAGCATGTACTGAGAAATATTCTCAAAAACAAATGAACAACAAATAAACTAGCAGGGACTTAGCTTCTGCTGGAGTAGACAGGTCACCTGAGAAATCCAAGAGAGACCTGAACCAGTACTGAGACATTGACAGCTGGCATGAAATAACGACCTGAGCAGAGTTAAATAGGGAAGCCAGCAGAAGCAGTAAGCGAGGGCAGCTGAGAAAGCCAACCTCAAAGATCAGCAGTTCCACTCAAAGCCACCAGAGGGTGTCCAAGGACCGAACTCACCAAAGTACCATTCATGACCACAGGAGGGAGCCCGAGAACGGAATTCACAACACATGGCATGCGATAAGGGATCAGCTGACGCCGCACAGTCTGAAGCAGGTGTAAGGACACGAGTGAGAGGTGAACATATTTACTGCGCAAGGCCATGAATCCCAGCCCCGCAGTGTGAATAAATGAAAAGCCACTGCGCTGCTGGGATTCATGGGCATCGCGAACCGCACCGGCCGACATCAAATGATGTCAGAAGACGGGCAGCGCTAACAGCGCATGGCCAAGGGATAACACAACAGCGCAGACTCCTGTACAGCAAAATGCGACGCTCAGGAGGCCGCGCCCAGCACCAAGGTAGTATTTTTGACAGCTGTGCTGCATCTCATTAAGAAGAGAACTCCCGCCTCCAAGACAGTTTGACTGTATAAGGGGCTAAATTTTATACGTGTTTCATTAAGCATGTGCAAGGAACAAAATTAAAAGAGCAACCTTTGACTTGTGCAGCATTACTGCTGCACAAGGTGGCTCTTATAGTTTGTAACACCTGAGGGGGGGTTAAAGGTTACCTTTAAAATTGGTTCAATTAGGCTTCGGCCTATACTCTGCTCCTCCTGCAGACCCTGGGCTCTAACACTGCCAGTTGGTGCCCGGAAGTGCTGGCTGCACAGAGAAAAACACCCGCCAATGTGTCAGTGGGGTTCAGCAACGCCAGCTGTTCCCCTGCTGTGTAGCCGGCATTGTGTCCTGCAAACACTACGCAGACACAAAGCTGCCTCCAGTGCAGGCTTCGGCCTACACTCTGCTCCCCCTGCTGACCCTTTGCTCCAACACCGCTAGTTGGGGCTCTAGGAAGATAATCTTGAATAGGTCCCTGTCATGATTCTCAATGGCGAGAGAACATAGCCCAGCATATATGAGAACTAGCTCTTGGAAGATGGAAACTATACTGACCATGAACTAAACCTGCCGCACAACTAGAAGTGGCCGGGTAGCATGCCTACGTTTTTTTATCCCTAGATGCCCAGCGCCAGCCGGAGAACTACCTAATCCTAGCAGAGGAAAAGACAGTCCTGGCTCACCTCTAGAGAAATTTTCCCAAAAGGCAGACAGAGGCCCCCACATATATTGGCGGTGATTTAAGATGAAATGACAAACGTAGTATGAAAATAGGTTTAGCAAAATCGAGGTCCGCTTACTAGATAGCATGAAGACAGAAAGGGCACTTTCATGGTCAGCAGAAAACCCTATCAAAACACCATCCAGAAATTACTTTAAGACTCTAGCATTAACTCATAACACCAGAGTGGCAATTTCCGCTCACAAGAGCTTTCCAGACACAGTAACGAAACAGCAGCTGTGAACAGGAACAAAATGCAAAAACACACAAGGACAAAAGTCCAACTTAGCTGGGAGTTGTCTAGTAGCAGGAACATGCACAGAAAGGCTACTGATTACATTGTTGACCGGCATGAAACTGACAGAGGAGCAAGGTTATATAGCGACTCCCACATCCTGATAGGAGCAGGTGAACAGAGGGGATGATGCACACAAGTTAAATTCCACAAGTGGCCACCGGGGGAGCCCAGAATCCAATTTCACAACAGTACCCCCCCCTCAAGGAGGGGGCACCGAACCCTCACCAGAACCACCAGGGCGATCAGGATGAGCCCTATGAAAGGCACGGACAAGATCGGAGGCATGAACATCAGAGGCAGTGACCCAAGAATTATCCTCCTGACCGTATCCCTTCCATTTGACCAGATACTGGAGTTTCCGTCTGGAAACACGAGAGTCCAAGATCTTTTCCACAACGTACTCCAACTCACCCTCAACCAACACCGGAGCAGGAGGCTCAACGGAAGGCACAGCTGGTACCTCATACCTGCGCAACAATGACCGATGAAAAACATTATGAATCGAAAAGGATGCAGGGAGGTCCAAAAGGAAGGACACAGGGTTAAGAATCTCCAATATCTTGTACGGGCCGATGAACCGAGGCTTAAACTTAGGAGAAGAAACCCTCATAGGGACAAAACGAGAAGACAACCACACCAAGTCCCCAACACAAAGCCGAGGACCAACACGACGACGGCGGTTGGCAAAAAGCTGAGTCTTCTCCTGGGACAACTTCAAATTGTCCACCACCTGCCCCCAAATCTGATGCAACCTCTCCACCACAGCATCCACTCCAGGACAATCCGAAGATTCCACTTGACCGGAGGAAAATCGAGGATGAAACCCCGAATTACAGAAAAACGGGGACACCAAGGTGGCAGAGCTGGCCCGATTATTGAGGGCGAACTCCGCCAAAGGCAAAAAAGCAACCCAATCATCCTGATCCGCAGACACAAAACACCTCAAATATGTCTCCAAGGTCTGATTAGTCCGCTCGGTCTGGCCATTAGTCTGAGGATGGAAAGCAGACGAAAAAGACAAATCTATGCCCATCCTAGCACAGAATGCCCGCCAAAATCTAGACACGAATTGGGTCCCTCTGTCAGAAACGATATTCTCCGGAATACCATGCAAACGAACAACATTTTGAAAAAACAGAGGAACCAACTCGGAAGAAGAAGGCAACTTAGGCAAGGGAACCAGATGGACCATCTTAGAGAAACGGTCACACACCACCCAGATGACAGACATCTTCTGAGAAACAGGCAGATCCGAAATAAAATCCATCGAGATGTGCGTCCAAGGCCTCTTCGGGATAGGCAAGGGTAACAACAATCCACTAGCCCGAGAACAACAAGGCTTGGCCCGAGCACAAACGTCACAAGACTGCACAAAGCCTCGCACATCTCGTGACAGGGAAGGCCACCAGAAGGACCTTGCCACCAAATCCCTGGTACCAAAGATTCCAGGATGACCTGCCAACGCAGAAGAATGAACCTCAGAGATGACTCTACTGGTCCAATCATCAGGAACAAACAGTCTACCAGGTGGGCAACGATCAGGTCTATCCGCCTGAAACTCCTGCAAGGCCCGCCGCAGGTCTGGAGAAACGGCAGACAATATCACTCCATCTTTAAGGATACCTGTGGGCTCAGAATTACCAGGGGAGTCAGGCTCAAAACTCCTAGAAAGGGCATCCGCCTTAACATTCTTAGAACCCGGTAGGTAAGACACCACAAAATTAAACCGAGAGAAAAACAACGACCAGCGCGCTTGTCTAGGATTCAGGCGCCTGGCAGACTCAAGATAAATTAAATTTTTGTGGTCAGTCAATACCACCACCTGATGTCTGGCCCCCTCAAGCCAGTGACGCCACTCCTCAAAAGCCCACTTCATGGCCAAAAGCTCCCGATTCCCAATATCATAATTCCGCTCGGCGGGCGAAAATTTACGGGAAAAAAAAGCACAAGGTCTCATCACGGAGCAGTCGGAACTTCTCTGCGACAACACCGCCCCAGCTCCGATTTCAGAAGCGTCGACCTCAACCTGAAAAGGAAGAGCAACATCAGGCTGACGCAACACTGGGGCGGAAGAAAAGCGGCGCTTGAGCTCCCGAAAGGCCTCCACAGCATCAGGGGACCAATCAGCAACATCAGCACCCTTCTTAGTCAAATCAGTCAATGGTTTTACAACATCAGAAAAACCAGCAATAAATCGACGATAAAAGTTAGCAAAGCCCAAAAATTTCTGAAGACTCTTAAGAGAAGAGGGTTGCGTCCAATCACCAATAGCCTGAACCTTGACAGGATCCATCTCGATGGAAGAGGGGGAAAAAATGTATCCCAAGAAGGAAATCTTCTGAACCCCAAAAACACACTTAGAACCCTTCACACACAAGGAATTAGACCGCAAAACCTGAAAAACCCTCCTGACCTGCTGGACATGAGAGTCCCAGTCATCCGAAAAAATCAGAATATCATCCAGATACACAATCATAAATTTATCCAAATAATCGCGGAAAATGTCATGCATAAAGGACTGGAAGACTGAAGGGGCATTTGAAAGACCAAAAGGCATCACCAAATACTCAAAATGGCCCTCGGGCGTATTAAATGCGGTTTTCCACTCATCCCCCTGCTTGATTCGCACCAAATTATACGCCCCACGGAGATCAATCTTAGAGAACCACTTGGCCCCCTTTATACGAGCAAACAAATCAGTAAGCAGTGGTAACGGATATTGATATTTAACCGTGATTTTATTCAAAAGTCGATAATCAATACACGGCCTCAAAGAGCCGTCTTTCTTAGACACAAAGAAAAAACCGGCTCCTAAGGGAGATGACGAAGGACGAATATGTCCCTTTTCCAAGGACTCCTTTATATATTCTCGCATAGCAGCGTGTTCAGGCACAGACAGATTAAATAAACGACCCTTAGGGTATTTACTACCCGGGATCAAGTCTATGGCACAATCGCACTCCCGGTGCGGAGGTAGTGAACCAACCTTGGGTTCTTCAAAAACGTCACGAAAGTCAGACAAGAATTCAGGAATCTCAGAGGGAATAGATGATGAAATGGAAACCAAAGGTACGTCCCCATGAGTTCCTTTACATCCCCAGCTTAACACAGACATAGCTCTCCAGTCGAGGACTGGGTTATGAGATTGCAGCCATGGCAATCCCAGCACCAAAACATCATGTAGATTATACAGCACCAGAAAGCGAATAACCTCCTGGTGATCCGGATTAACACGCATAGTCACTTGTGTCCAGTATTGTGGTTTATTACTAGCCAATGGGGTGGAGTCAATCCCTTTCAGAGGTATCGGAGCCTCCAATGGCTCCAAATCATACCCACAGCGTTTGGCAAAGGACCAATCCATAAGACTCAAAGCAGCGCCATAGTCGACATAGGCGTCCGCGGTAATAGATGACAAAGAACAAATCAGGGTCACAGATAGAATAAACTTAGACTGTAAAGTGCTAATTGAAACAGACTTGTCAGGCTTCTTAGTACGCTTAAAGCATGCTGATATAACATGAGTTGAATCACCACAATAGAAGCACAACCCATTTTTTCGTCTAAAATTCTGCCGCTCGCTTCTGGACAGAATTCTATCACATTGCATATTTTCTGGCGTTTTCTCAGTAGACACCGCCAAATGGTGCACAGGTTTGCGCTCCCGCAGACGCCTATCGATCTGAATAGCCATCGTCATGGACTCATTCAGACTCGCAGGCACAGGGAACCCCACCATAACATCCTTAATGGCATCAGAGAGACCTTCTCTGAAAATCGCCGCCAGGGCGCACTCATTCCACTGAGTAAGCACAGACCATTTGCGGAATTTTTGGCAGTATATTTCAGCTTCATCTTGCCCCTGAGACAAGGACATCAAGGCCTTTTCCGCCTGAAGCTCTAAATGAGGTTCCTCATAAAGCAACCCCAAGGCCAGAAAAAACGCATCCACATTGAGCAACGCAGGATCCCCTGGTGCCAATGCAAAAGCCCAGTCTTGAGGGTCGCCCCGGAGCAAGGAAATTACAATCCTGACCTGCTGTGCAGGGTCTCCGGCAGAGCGAGACTTCAGGGACAAAAACAATTTGCAATTATTTTTAAAATTTTGAAAGTGAGATCTATTCCCCGAGAAGAACTCAGGCAAAGGAATTCTAGGCTCAGACATAGGTGCATGAACAACAAAATCTTGCAAATTTTGTACCTTTGTGGCGAGATAATTCAAACCTGTAGCTACACTCTGGAGATCCATTTGAAACAGGTGAACACAGAGCCATTCAAGGATTAGAAGGAGAGGAAGAGAGGAAGGCTGCAGTATAGGCAGACTAGCAAGTGATTCAATTAAGAGCACACTCAGAACTAGAGGGAAAAAAAAAAAAAAAAAATTAAAGCAGACTTTTTTCTCTCCTTTCTCAGCCAGTAATTTAACCCTTTTTTGGGCCGGTCAAACTGTCATGATTCTCAATGGCGAGAGAACATAGCCCAGCATATATGAGAACTAGCTCTTGGAAGATGGAAACTATACTGACCATGAACTAAACCTGCCGCACAACTAGAAGTGGCCGGGTAGCATGCCTACGTTTTTTTATCCCTAGATGCCCAGCGCCAGCCGGAGAACTACCTAATCCTAGCAGAGGAAAAGACAGTCCTGGCTCACCTCTAGAGAAATTTTCCCAAAAGGCAGACAGAGGCCCCCACATATATTGGCGGTGATTTAAGATGAAATGACAAACGTAGTATGAAAATAGGTTTAGCAAAATCGAGGTCCGCTTACTAGATAGCATGAAGACAGAAAGGGCACTTTCATGGTCAGCAGAAAACCCTATCAAAACACCATCCAGAAATTACTTTAAGACTCTAGCATTAACTCATAACACCAGAGTGGCAATTTCCGCTCACAAGAGCTTTCCAGACACAGTAACGAAACAGCAGCTGTGAACAGGAACAAAATGCAAAAACACACAAGGACAAAAGTCCAACTTAGCTGGGAGTTGTCTAGTAGCAGGAACATGCACAGAAAGGCTACTGATTACATTGTTGACCGGCATGAAACTGACAGAGGAGCAAGGTTATATAGCGACTCCCACATCCTGATAGGAGCAGGTGAACAGAGGGGATGATGCACACAAGTTAAATTCCACAAGTGGCCACCGGGGGAGCCCAGAATCCAATTTCACAACAGGTCCCCATCCTGGTTCCAGTACCGTCAGCTGGTTCTGGGCAGAGCCTTTGGCTTAGGTGCCTCCTTCTGGGTATCCGAGTTCCACCAATGTCAGGTGGTCCTTGGTAGTGCTTTCAGGCACGGGTACCTCCTGCTTAGTAACCGGGTTCCAGTAACGTCAGCTGGTCCTCGGTAGTTCCATTGGCTCTTGGACCTTCGGCTACCCATCCGGGTTCTAGTACCGTCAGCTGGTTCTCGGCAGTGTCTTTTGCTCTTGTACCTTCTGCTCCCCATCCTGGTTCCAGTACCGTCAGCTGGTTCCGGGCAGAGCCTTTGGCTTAGGTGCCTCCTTCTGGGTATCCGAGTTCCACCAAAGTCAGGTGGTCCTTGGTAGTGCTTTCATGCACGGGTACCTCCTGCTTAGTAACCGGGTTCCAGTAACGTCAGCTGGTCCTCGGTAGTTCCATTGGCTTTTGGACCTTCGGCTACCCATCCGGGTTCCAGTACCGTCAGCTGGTTCTCTGCAGTGTCTTTTGCTCTTGTACCTTCTGCTCCCCATCCTGGTTCCAGTACCGTCAGCTGGTTCCGGGCAGAGCCTTTGACTTAGGTGCCTCCTTCTGGGTATCCGAGTTCCACCAACGTCAGGTGGTCCTTGGTAGTGCTTTCTGGCACGGGTACCTCCTGCTTAGTAACCGGGTTCCAGTAACGTCAGCTGGTCCTCGGTAGGTCCATTGGCTCTTGGACCTTCGGGTAGCCATCCGAGTTCCAATTCCATCAGCTGGTTCTCAGGCTGCATTTTCTCAGCCTTCTTGTACCTTCCGCTACATTTCCAAGTTCAAGACCCTAAAGACGACGACCCGGAAGACCACCCCTAAGATGACGATGACACCAGAGACGACAACCACTAAGATGACGACGACCCTGGAGACGATGACCCTGAAGACCACCCCGATGATGACGACGATGACGACGACCCCAGAGACGACGACCCTGGAGACGACGACATGGAAGACCGAGAAGCAGAAGAACAAGAGGCTGCAGAACAAAGAGCAGAAGAACATTAAGCATAACACTAAATATTAGAGAAAAAGATATTATCTAAATTATAAGCAGAAGAAGACTAAGCAGTGTATGGGGGTGAGTCCGTTCCTCCTCGTGGTGCCCCTGCATAAAGCCTGATGCTGTAGGCCAAACTGAACGCGGACAAATGTAACTGTTTTGTGACAGGCAGAACGGAAGGTGTAATCTTCAAACTTTTATAGATAACAACTACAGGAATGCCTGTCACAAATAAGAATATGATGAAGAAGTAGAATTTGAAGAAGACTAATAGTTGAATAAAAAGAATATGAAGAATGTAACAAAAAAAAATAATAGGTAGAAGATGAAGAAGAAGATGAATAAGGTGAAGAAGAAGTTGATGTCAAAGATGCTGATGATGATGAAAAAGAAAGTGTGGGAGAAGTAAAAAAAAAGGTGAAGGGCGTGGAAGTAGTGACACATCAATATCTGACAAAATAAAAAAATTCTTAACATAGTCAATATCTTTGTAACTCTGAACATCTTAAAAAAAAAAAAAATTCCTGCTAGTCTATTTGATTGGGCTAAACCTCTATGCCTTTAATGTCTCCGCCACCTCCCCCAATACATCCTACATTATTCTTAGTTGTTTTCCTTCATGTAGAATGAACCTACAAGGAAAGAAAGGGTTTATTTTAATTCCGATGTTTTGGTCCCATTGACTTGCATCGGTATCGGGTATCGGTATCGATATTTTGCCGATATCGGCCGATCCAATCTGATACCGATACTTTCCGATATCGGAAGGTATCGCTCAACACTATTCACAACCACTATAACACCAGGGTGAACATATTCCATAATGCAAAAGTCACTCATTTTTTGTGCAAGGTTGTTTTATGATGCCCGTTAATAATTTTAGTTTCAACAGTTTTTATTTCAAAGAAAACATCATTTAACATAGGACTCATGGATTATAAACTTCAAGGATCCCCTCGCAGGGGGAAATATTTGACAAAAATAAAAAAGGAAACCGTATTCTTGATAATATGATAATGATTTCTAGTGTCCAATGCATCATGGGACTCATGGATTACAAATTTCAAGGATCACCGCGTAGGGGGAAATATTTAACAGACTATGATTCAAAAAGCAAACACAAAGAAGAAAAAATATCCTTGGTAATACGATAATGATTGCAAATGTCCAATGCATAACAGTTTTAATTTAGTTGAATTCAGATTAAGAGGGGAGAGGGTAGGGAAAAACCAAAGATTTTGAGTGTTGGCGACAGGAAATAGGTTGGCATGAATAATCAGGTTATTTGTACCAGAATTTTTAGATATCAGTTAATAAAGGTATTGCTATGAGTTATACAACTAAAGACATTGTTCTAGAAAAATTATCAGCATCCTTCGCTTGGATCCAAGGATCCCATACTGTATGCTCTGGAACAGAACTATGGTATCTGATTTAGTAGTCTCAATTTTTTCATACAGCATTATTAGATCAATCCGTCTCTTCTCTTGAATTATTGATAACGTATTTTTTTCCCATTGACCTGCTATATGGTTTCTGGTAGCCATAGTAATAAAATCAATTAAACGGCAAGTTTTGTTGTTAACATGAACTGGTCTGTCTCCCAAAAGTAATACTGACGAAAGGAGAGGCAGTTTTGTTTTTAGAACTGTGTTAATTAACTTTATCACATCCTTCCAGAGAGACTTCACTATTGGACAAGTCCACCAGATATGAAGTGTATCTCCCACATCAGTGCATCCTCTAAAACATTTATTAGGGATTGTAGGATAGATATTATGTAAAAAGCTGGGGACATAGTGTATTCTATGGAATAATTTAAGAGATGTCTCGGTTAATGAAATTTGGTTACCTCCCTTTGATATATTTTCGTAACATTTAAACCATTTTTGAGGTGTGAGATTTATTCGTAGGTCTTCCTCCCATAGTTCCATAGCCTTCAGTTTCGAATCATCTCGTGGTTGATTAAATGTAGAATATAAATGCGATATGAGGCCATTTCCCAAAGGGTCATATAAACATTTTAATTCAAAGCTTGTGGGTTTTGGATTTGGTGCGTTGGTAGACAATGCGTGCAAAACATGAAAAATTTGCTCAAGTCTAAAATTTTCGGACATTGGTACTTGATATTTAGTAACAAATTCTTGTTTCGACATCAATTGGAAATGAGATGTTAAATGTTGTAACCTGGTTAGCTTGTTTTGTTTCCACCAAGTATGGTTCTTAGAAGCTCACCAGGAGGGAACATGGGATTGTCAAACAATTTAAAAAGTGGAGAGGGTTGAGATTGGAGTGTAAATTGAAATCTATTAGCTCTCCAGATACGTATTGAGTGAGACGTATATGGTGAATGTGCATTTAAAAGCTTTTGGCAAGGTTCCAGTGGCCCAGATAAGGCTCCTCAAGGTATATGGCGTTATGTGGGAGCTTTCTATCTGTGACCAAATGGGAGCATGTTGTTCAGCAGTCGCTGCTGCTAATTCGGCAATTTGAGCTGCTTTGTAAAATAGAGAAAAGTTTGGTAAAGTAACTCCTCCTTGTCATTTGTGTCTAAATAGAGTTTGTTGAGAAATGCGTGATTTTTTATTGTTCCAGATAAAACTTAATATTTGTGAATTTATTGTTTTGAATGTCAGTGAGGGTATTGGGATTGGCAGGGAGCGGAACAAATATAAAAATTGGGGTAAAGTTACCATTTTTATTGAGTGAATTCTGCCTAAAAAGGAGAGAGATGGGAAGGACCATTTTGATAAAGTTTCTGTAAACTTTTGTAATAAAATGGCATAATTGTGTTTAAATAAGGTATTTTTAGTAGATGTGAGGTTAATTCCTAAATAGGTGATGTAGTGTTTTACATGCCGAAATTGAAAATTATTTAAAATTGAGTTTTGGACAGAAGGAGAGGTATTCAGAAACATGATTTCTGATTTATCAATATTAACAAATTGTTCGAGGGTATGTAGTAGGTTTGGTAGGGATATACATGGGTTTGCTAATGTTAGCAAGAGGTCATCAGCAAACAAGCTGACCTTATATTCATGTTTGCCAATCAATTGGCCTCTAATGTCTGGGTGTAAGCGTATTTTTTGGGCTAAGGGTTCATGGCATAACCATGGCATAATGTTCATAACCATGGCAAATAGGGCAGGCGATAGTGGGCATCCTTGTCTCGTTCCTCTATTGATGATTATCGGCTCTGGGGAGTTTGAGGGTACTTTTAAATAGGCTACTGGTTTATTATAAAGGAGTTTGAGAGAACTAATTAACTGTTGTGAAATTCCCATTTTGCTCAATATATTATATATATGGCCACCCTACAGAATCGAACACCTTTTCTATATCTAAGGCTAGTAAAATTAAAGGGGATTTACGTTTATTAGCAGTATGGATTATGTTAAGGTTTTTACGAATGTTGTCCGGTGCTTGTCTTGTTGGGATGAATCCTACTTGATCCTTATGGATAAGGCTAGGAAGGCATTTGTTAATTCTATCTCCTATAATAGCCGAGAAGATTTTAAGGTCTAAGTTTGGTAATGATATTGGCCTATAATTTTTTGTGAGTAAGGGGTCCCTTTTTGGTTTCGGGATAACTGATATATGGGCTGTATAGAATTCCTGGGGCATCGCCCTACCTTTCAGCATGTCATTGCAATAAGTTTGAATGTGTTTGGATAGAATATTTGAGAATATAAAGCAGATAACCTATCAGGGCCTGGTGCTTTCCCAATTTTTAGACGTTTAATAGTAGAGGTCATTTCCTCATCAGAAATGGGAGAGTGCAGTGTTGCTGTGAAATCCAAGGTCAAGGCAGGTAGGGACATGTTATTCAAAAAGTCATCTATTTTAGGCAGAGAGAATTCCGTTCTATCAGGATATAATTGTTGATAATAGTTTTGGAAAGTTTTTTAGGTTTTATTTGGGTTAAAAGTTATTTGAGATTGTTCATCTTTTATAGAGAAAATGGTGTTCAGTTTTCTTTATATTTTAGTTTGCGAGCAAGCATTCGGTCCATTTTATTGGAAAACTGGTAGAATGTGGCTTGAGTCCATCTAATTGCCTGTTCAGTGCTGGTAGTCAGTAAAGTATTTAACCCCTCCATGACCCAGCCTATTTTGACCTTAATGACCTGGCCATTTTTTGCAATTCTGACCAGTGTCCGTTTATGAGGTAATAACTCGGGAACGCTTCAACGGATCCTAGCGGTTCTGAGACTGTTTTTTCGTGACATATTGGGCTTCATGTTAGTGGTAAATTTAGGTCGATAATTTCTGCGTTTATTTGTGAAAAAAACGGAAATTTGGCAAAAATGTTGAAAATTTTGCAATTTTCACATTTTTAATTTTTATTCTGTTAAACCAGAGAGTTATGTGACACAAAATAGTTAATAAATAACATTTCCCACATGTCTACTTTACATCAGCAAAATTTTGGAAACAACATTTTTTTTTTGCTAGGAAGTTATAAGGGTTAAAATTTGACCAGTGATTTCTCATTTTTACAACAAAATTTACAAAACCATTTTTTTTTAGGGACCACCTCACATTTGAAGTCAGTTTGAGGGGTCTATATGGCTGAAAATACCCAAAAGTGACACCATTCTAAAAACTGCACCCCTCAAGGTGCTCAAAACCACATTCAAGAAGTTTATTAACCCTTCAGGTGTTTCACAGCAGCAGAAGCAACATGGAAGGAAAAAATGAACATTTAACGTTTTAGTCACAAAAATGATTTTTAGCAACAATTTTTTATTTTCCCAAGGGTAAAAGGAGAAACTGGACCACGAACGTTGTTGTCCAATTTGTCCTGAGTACTCTAATACCTCATATGTGGGGGTAAACCACTGTTTGGGTGCACGGCAGGGCTTGGAAGGGAAGGAGCGCCATTTGACTTTTTGAATGAAAAATTGGCTCCAATCTTTAGCGGACACCATGTCGCGTTTGGAGAGCCCCCGTGTGCCTAAACATTGGAGCTCCCCCACAAGTGACCCCATTTTGGAAACTAGACCCCCCAAGGAACTTATATAGATGCATAGTGAGCACTTTAAACCCCCAGGTGCTTCACAAATTGATCCGTAAAAATGAAAAAGTACTTTTTTTTCACAAAAAAATTCTTTTTGCCTCAAATTTTTCATTTTCTTATGGGCAACAGGATAAAATGGATCCTAAAATTTGTTGGGCAATTGCTCTTGAGTACACCGATACCTCACATGTGGGGGTAAACCACTGTTTGGGCACATGGTAAGGCTCGGAAGGGAAGGAGCACCATTTGACTTTTTGAATGAAAAATTATCTCCATCGTTAGCAGACACCATGTCGCGTTTTGAGAGCCCCTGTGTGCCTAAACATTGGAGCTCCCCCAAAAGTGACCCCATTTTGGAAACTAGACCCCCAGGGAACTTATCTAGATGCATAGTGAACACTTTAAACCCTCAGGTGCTTCACAAATTGATCCGTAAAAATGAAAAAGTACTTTTTTTTCACAAAAAAAAAATTTTAGCCTCAATTTTTTCATTTTCACATGGGCAACAGGATAAAATGGATCCTAAAATTTGTTGGGCAATTGCTCCTGAGTACACCGATACCTCAAATGTGGGGGTAAACCACTGTTTGGGCACATGGTAAGGCTCGGAAGGGAAGGAGCACCATTTGACTTTTTGAATGAAAAATTATCTCCATCGTTAGCAGACACCATGTCGCGTTTTGAGAGCCCCTGTGTGCCTAAACATTGGACCTCCCCCACAAGTGACCCCATTTTGGAAACTAGACTGCCCAAGGAACTTATCTAGATGCATAGTGAGCACTTTAAACCCCCAGGTGCTTCACAGAAGTATATAATGCAGAGCAGTGAAAATAAAAAATTATTTTTCTTTCCTCAAAAATGATTTTTTAGCCCAGAATTTTTTATTTTCCCAAGGGTAACAGGGGAAATTGGACCACAAATGTTGTTGTACAATTTGTCCTGAGTACGCTGATACTCCATATGTGGGGGTAAACCACTGTTTGGGTGCACGGCAGGGCTTGTAAGGGAAGGCACGCCATTTGGCTTTTTGCATGGAAAATTAGCTCCAATCATTAGCGGACATCATGTCCGTTTGGAGAGCCCCTGTGTGCCTAAACATTGGGGCTCCCCCACAAGTGACCCCATTTTGGAAACTAGACCCCCAAAGGAACTTATCTAGATGTTTGGTGAGCACTTTGAACCCCCAAGTGCTTCACAGAAGTTTATAACACAGAGCCGTGAAAATAATAAATACGTTTTCTTTCCTCAAAAATATTTTTTTAGCCCAGAATTGTTTAATTTTCCCAAGGGTAACAGGAGAAATTTGACCGCTAAAGTTGTTGTACAGTTTCTCCTGAGTACGCTGATACCCCATATGTGGGGGTAAACCACTGTTTGGGCACATGCCGGGGCTTGGAAGTGAAGTAGTGACGTTTTGAAATGCAGACTTTGATGGAATGCTCTGCGGGCGTCACGTTGCGTTTGCAGAGCCCCTGATGTGCCTAAACAGTAGAAACCCCCCACAATTGACCCCATTTTGGAAACTAGACCCCCAAGGGAACTTATCTAGATGTGTGGTGAGCACTTTGAACTCCCAGGTGCTTCACAGAAGTTTATAACGCAGAGCCATGAAAATAAAAAATAATTTTTCTTTCCTCAAAAATAATTTTTTAAGCCCACAATTTTTTATTTTCCCAAGGGTTACAGGAGAAATTGGACTGCAAAAGTTGTTGTCCAGTTTCTCCTGATTACGCTGATACACACGTACACACGTCGGGACTCGGAAGGGAGAGAGCACCATTTGACTTTTTCAACGCAAGATTGGCTGGAATTAATGGTGGAGCCATGTCGCGTTTGGAGACCCCCTGATGTGCCTAAACAGTGGAAACCCCTCAATTCTAACTCCAACACTAACCCCAACACACCCCTAACCCTAATCCCAACCCTAACCACAACCCTAACCCCAACACACCCCTAACCCTAGTCTTAACCCTAATTCCAACCCTAGCTCTAATTCCAACCCTAACCCTAAGGCTATGTGTCCACCTTGCGAATTTGTGTGCGGATTTTTCGCACCATTTTTGAAAAATCTGCAGGTAAAACGCACTGCGCTTTACCTGCGGATTTACCGCGGATTTCCAGTGTTTTTTGTGTGGATTTCACCTGCGGATTCCTATTATGGAGCAGGTGTAAAACGCTGCAGAATCCACACAAAGAATTTACATGCTGCGGAAAATACAACGCAGCGTTTCCGCGCTGTATTTTCCGCACCATGGGCACAGCGGATTTGGTTTTCCATAGGTTTACGTGGTACTGTAAACGTGATGGAAAACTGCTACGAATCCATAGCGACCAATCCGCTGCGGATCCGCAGCCAAATCCGCACCATGTGCACATAGCCTAATTCTAACCCTAATTCCAACCCTAGCCCTAATTGTAACCCTAACCCTAATTGCAACCCTAATTCTAACCCTAACCCTAATTCTAACCCTAACCCTAAGTGCAACCTTAGCCCTAAGTGCAACCTTAGCCCTAAGTGCAACCTTAGCCCTAAGTGCAACCCTAACCCTAAGTGCAACCCTATCCCTAAGTGCAACCCTAAGTGCAACCCTACCCCTAAGTGCAACCCTAACCCTAAGTGCAACCCTAAGTGCAAACCTAGCCCTAAGTGCAACCCTAACCCTAAGTGCAACCCTAAATGTAACCCTAACCCTAAGTGCAACCCTAGCCCTAAGTGCAACCCTAGCCCTAAGTGCAACCCTAACCCTAAGTACAACCCTAACCCTAAGTGCAACCCTAACCCTAAGTGCAACCCTAAACCTAAGTGCAACCCTAACCCTAAGTGCAACCCTAACCCTACCCCTAACCCTACCCCTAACCCTAATGGAAAAACAAAAATAAATATAATTTCTGTATTTTATTATTGTCCCTACCTATAGGGGTGATAAAGGGGGGGTTATTTACAATTTCTTTATTTTGATCGCTGTGATAGAACCTAATCACAGCAATCAAAATGTACCTGGAAAGAATCTGCTGGCCGGCAGATTCGGCGGGCGCACTGCGCATGCGCCCGCCATTTTGGAAGATGGCGGCGCCCATGGAGAAGACCGAGGACACCGGGAGGGACATCGGAGCTCGGTAAGTATGGGGGGGGGTGCGATGGGAGCACGGGGGGAGCAGACAGGAGGACGGGGGAGCGGTGTCACGGGAAGCCTAGGTAGGCAAGAGCTAATAACCCGGGTCCCTGCAATTTCCCTCAGACTAGGGAAATCCTGACTGACCCTCTCTTAGAGTTTACACTGATGGTGTGCATGTCTAGGCCTCCACCCTCACCCTATCTCCTGTTTGAATCCTAGGCTGAAACCACCACCCACCTCCCAGTGAAGAGATCATACACCAAACCCCACAGTTAGCACAGACAAGGATAACTGAAAATATGAACCAAACTGCAGTCACTCAGGAATACACTATAAATGCACAGGGCAAAACAAATACAAATATAGGAAGGAGTAAATAAGACAAAGGGAAATACACCACCAGATACGATACTCCAACTCGTAGCTCACCACTCCAGACCGAGATAACCAAGCACTAGACAGAAGCTATAATCGGTGACGCCCAATGTTCAGAAGAACTATTTAACCCTGCTGTTCTGTTTAGATTTCACATACACTTGTACTGTTCCCGGTCATTTTTGACCGTCCTTATAAAATAATCATTTTTAGCTAATATAAGTGGTTTTTTTAAACAGTTTTTGCACTATTATATTGCTTGTGAAGATGGTTGTTCAAATACCAGAAAAAAAAATAAATACAAAGCTTGTTTTATATTTTTTTTATATCCAAAAGGGAACATGGTATTTTTTCGATTTTTGTAAAAATTGATTATTTTTGCAGATAAAAAAAAAAATCTTGATCTAAATGTTAACTTTAAGTAATAATATCAAACATTATGTAGATATACTTTTTTCAAAGGCAAAAAAAAAAAGCTTTTTTCTCTATAAATTGGCAAAAAACGTTGTTTTTTTATACACTTATACTGTTCCCGGTCATTTTTGACCAGACCTAACAAAGTTGTGATTTGTACCTAATTCAAGTGTTATTTGATTACCTGTTGCATTGTTTTACTGTATGTGAACATGGTTTTCAATAATCAGATGAAAAATTAAATCAAAAACTTTTATTTTTTGAATCAAATAAATTAACATTTATGTACAGTGTAATACTGTACAACCAGCAAACACATGGAAAATCAGAAAATCATGATTTACAATATGAAATGTTGACAACTGAATGGAACTAGATCTATATGAACAGCAGGGTAAATAAAAACCAGTGAAATAAATTGCACATAGCTATACTGGAAGCGAATCCGTCGGCTGTATCGCAACTTGAAAATGTTGGTATGTGTAAATCTGTTCTGACCAAAAGTAGTCAGATACATTGATAAATAGTAGTAGATGCAATATATAGTTCAAAATGAGGTGATAGCACCTTTATTTTTGTCAAAAATTGTCTGGAGAGCTGAATAAAGGCCTATCGGTCATTTTTGACCGAACAGTACAAGTGTAAAAAAAATTGTACCAAATAAAGTAAACAAAAATTAAAAAAAAAAAAAATTCCCACAGAGAGTACCCCCCTAATGACGAAAAGTCAGGGAGCCTCAAGTCTCAGAATCACACGCTGAATTTTTATAACATTATAGAATTTCAAAAACGGTCATTTTTGACCTAACAGAACAGCAGGGTTAAAGGCAGTGGGCTTGGCCCAGCCTCCAATCCGAGCACCAGCTACATTAACCCCGGACCAGCTAGACAAAATCTAGCCGACGACACTGAGTGCATAGTGGACAAAAGCGGAATTACCGCTGTCTGTCGAACGCCCTAGTATGAACAGCGTCCGACATGACAAGCAGACAGGAGGACGGAGAGGAGCATGGGACATGACAGGACGGAGAGGAGGAGATCGGTGGCGGTGGGGGGGGGGCAGATCGGGGTCTCCAGCCATGGCAGATGCTATTGCAGCATCGGCCATGACTGGATTGTAATATTTCACCAATTTTCATAGGTGAAATATTACAGATTGCTCTGATTGGCTGTTTCACTTTCAACAGCCAATCAGAGCGATCGTAGCCATGGGGGGGAGAAGCCACCCCCCTGGACTGAAGTACCACTCCCCCTGTCCCTGTAGGTCAGGTGAAATTGGAGTTAACCCTTTCACCCGATCTGCAGGGACGCGATCATTCTGTGACACAGCATATGCGTCACAGATCGGATTGGCACCGACTTTCATGACGCATACGCTGTGTCAAAGGTCGGGAAGGGGTTAATTGTAATTTTAAATCATAGATTTGTTTAGTTAGGTACATAGAGGGGCCAGATTGGTTTGCTAGTTCCAACTTATAAAGTTCATTTTCTAGAGCCGATTGTTCTTGTAATCTCTTTATTTTTTTAGAGGCAATTTTGATAAAGACTCCTGTTATATATTTTTTTGTGGGTCATCCATACACTACCCAATGATGTTTCGATTGTTGTATTTGAAAGAAAGAAAGATTTGAGTTCTTGTTCAACTGAGTTCCTCACTTGAGGATCCGACAGCAAAGATTAATTGAGTTTCCACCTATATAGACGTGATGTTGCTTGGTCTAGTTTAAATACAGATAGAATGCAATCACGATCTGACCGTGATGAGAGAATATGCCTAGAATATAATAGAGATAGTATATTTCCTGAATTGGTAAGGATCCAATCAATCCTAGAGTATGAATGATGAATTCTAGAAAAATACGTATAACCTCTTGTTTGACGGTGGGTTTCTCTCCATGTGTCAACCAAGCGGTGTGACTGTAGAATAGTTTGGAGTATCTTTTTTTCTTTCCCTGACATGTCAGATCGATGATTGTTAGAGCAATCGAGAGTTTTATCTATAGTTAAATTGAAATCTCCCCCCCCCCCATATAATAACATCATATGTAATAGAGTGCAGAGATCTCGCAATCGATTTAAGGCCGGGATCACAGACAGCGAGATACAGCCGAGTCGAGACTCCAGAGCGGAGCGTGCGGCTGCATAGCAATACATGGAGCCACACGCTCTGCTCCGGAGTGCCGGTGCCAGAGCTTGGTTTTAACCTGCAAGACTCGGCCATATCTCGCTGTAGTGTGACTCCGGCCTAATAGTCTTCATTTCAGGGGTGCATAGCAACTAATGAGGCAGATTCGTTTTTCTTGTATGGTTCCCCAAAGTATTATAAATCTGCCAGCTTTATCTGCTATTACATCTTCTTGGACAAATGGTAGGGAATTATGTAGAAAAATAGTAACTCCTCTCTTTTTTTGTCATGCGTGGCTAAATAGAATCTTGAATAAAACTTATGAAAATATTTGGGGCATGAGGTATGTGAAAAGTGGGTTTCCTGTAAGAATATTACATCAGGGGAGTGTTTTTGATTAGTCAATAAAAGCGCGTTTTCTTTTTACTGGGGAATTAAATCCCCGTACGTTATGTGATAAAAGCTTATACATTTAACATGTGAGGTAGTCTGGCTAATTCACCTGATATAACAATGCACATGATGAACTGTGTTACGTCAGCTTCTGGTACATTTAACTGTTCTATGTTCGCCAACACTCTGGTAGGAAGGGGAATGGAGAAAAAAGGAAAAAGATTAAAAGAACATGTAAAACAGTTACAACAAACAACCAATACGCAGGCTAAGGTGTGTCGCTCCATTATCAGTGGGACCAACAACAGTAGTAGCCCAAAGTGGAGTGGCATATTTGCTCCAGGGGCACTGCACTCTTTAAATGTGAAAAGATTATACAGCCCAATATTTAACACCTTATGGAGTGTATCATGTTTAAAAGAAAAAAAAAAAACAGCATAATTGAGTTTTTTAAACAATCAACTGTCTTCCAGACCCACCTTAAAGTCTTTAGCGGGTTTGTCTCACCGCCGGAGCCCGCATCAAAGCGGGGCTTCTGACCTCAGACGTACTATCCTGTCCGAGGTCAGAAAGGGGTTAAAAATGTACCCCCCATGGGGAAATGTTTGTCAGCCCATGCACTTAGTGTATGGGCATTGCGAGTCTAGGAGACCCACTCCTTTGTAATTGAACAGATTTTTTTTATGAGGTTCTCCTCCATGTTTCTTCCAAGGGGGATTGGGGTCAAGGCAGCCCTTGCATTTAATGCATAAGAAAACAGTATGGCAGGACCAACTGAAGAATGTGAAGTGGGTTTTCCTGAGGCTATCCAGTACCAGGGTTCAAAGGCTTATTGGGGTGCATATGACTTGGAAGCAGGGCAGGCCTTTCTGTTAATACATAAGAAAAGAGTATGGGATTATAAAATGAATAATATAAAGTGTATTTTCCTGTGGCCATCCAGTACCTGGGTTCAAAGACTTATTGGGGTGCATATGACTTGATAGCAGGGCAGGGCTTGCAGGTACAGTAATACATAAGAAAACAGTATGGCAGGACCAACTAAATAATGTGAAGTGGGTTTTCCTGTGGCCATCCAGTACCTGGGTTCATAGACTTATTGGGGTGCATATGACTTGGTAGCAGGGCAGGCCTTGCTGTGAATACATAAGAAAACAGTATGGGATTACAAAATGACTAATGTAAAGCATATGTTCAAGTGTTGTCCTTTGTTTGCGATTAGCAGATTACAGACATTTCCTACGGCGGCTGGTGAGGAGAGGGGTGCGGGGAGTGAACGACTGGACAACGGCCGTTTCGCGCTCTTGCGCTTCTACGGGTCCATGTGTGTCTCTGTGGTGGTATCACTTCCTATATATAGGGTGTGACTATCACAGGTGATGAATATACAATTAATATGTCACATTAAAAACAATGTTACTAAAAAGCGGACTGCACATTAATACTACTTATAAGAAAATTGCCATATCTAATTTATCATTTAAGCCCAAAGGGCCCTGGGCATTAGCACGCATAATCCATTTGGCCTCACACTGTAATAGTAGTTTGTTGTGATCTCCACCCTGCGGTGGAAACTTAACTATTTCCAAGCCTGAAAAACGTAGCTGGCTAGGATCGCTGCAGTGTCTTTCCTGCATATGTTTAATAAACCATACGCGTCCTTTGCCTTTACCGAATTATAATGTTCACGAAATCTGGTAAACATGGCCCTAATTGTTTTTCCAATATAAAAACGGTCCCACGGCCAGAATATTACATAAACTACAAAATTACTTTTACAGGTGATGAAATCTCTGACATAATACTCTATTATACCGATTTTTATAGGGTTATTAGTTTTATGCAAATGACAAAAGCTACTTTATTATAACAAAATAATTATTTAAAAAACAGTAGTAACATTTAGAGGTGTATAGTGAACACCATGATATACACATAGGGAGACACCCACCCCTCTAACATCCCCGCTGAATAGTATCAGGGAAAAATCCCTATCGTATCATACAGCCTGGTTGAGTGACCAATAAGAAATCCAATATAAGTCATAAAGTGCAAGAGGTAAAATATAATAAGGTGGCACAAGTCCACTTACCAGGATACAGGAGGGGAAAATAAAGGAGCAGGGTCCCACCAAAATGCCGCTCCCGACACGTGTTTCGCGGCCAAGAAATGCCGCTTTTTCAAGGAAGTGCGGTTGTAGCCAAGAGGACCTATCTTTAAGCCACCTGACCTGCGTCACATGTCCATATTGGACCAATACTTGCGGCACCGGCGGCGCATGCGCTCGGCGATGGACGGGTCCACCATGGGGGCAGGGCGCATGGCCGAGAGCGCGCGCGCCGGGAGTGATCCCGGGACGCTCGCACAGGGCACAGAAGCGCCCGCCCCCATGGAGGAGCCGCACACCAGCCGAGCGATGCGCACGGCCACTGAGAGATGACAGCTAGAGGTCCGGACCAAGTATCAAAATGGTAGCTTATATATATAAGAAAAGTGGATAAGCCATAAAATAAAAGCATTATGTAAAGGTGCAGTGATGTCTGTATGGGCATTAACAGAGACAGATAGAGATGTGCCACACAGCACACTATGAGATATATAGTCAATGCACAAAATGCATCGCCGTGATACTCAAATAGGGTAGTAATTATATCAGATTTATGATAGCGATACAGATACTTAATTAACATACTTGAATTGGCTAAATTGTATCAATGTCCCATACAAAGAAAAAGAAATAACATATCTGCACTAAATAGTATAACACATGCTATGAGACATCAGTAAACATCATTAGTTACGTATCCATTAAATAACATGGTTATATCTATTATAAATAACAGTGAAAACAAAATATACAATAAATGGCACATATGGTCTAATAATCTTGTGTTCCCACAGATGTCCACATCCCACCATGGCAAAGAGCTCCAGAACAATGGGTCCAAACCGACGAAAGAGACCAGCGGCAGAAAGAAAGGTCCGAAGGTGAGAAAAGTAGTTAATACTGCAAAAACGAAACAAAAATAACAACAATTAAAATACAAAATAAAACCAAAGGAAAAATGGCGAGATAATGAAGGGACCCAGTTATATAACACATTACTAAAGGTATGGAGCAAAGCTCAAGGACTCATTGAGCCCTTTAGGAGTCACACAATCCAAGAGGACAATCCATTTTGTCTCGATCTGAGCGAGACGTTTTTTGTTGTCCCCGCCTCTCACGCCCAAATGGAGCGCATCAATCCCCCGAACAGATAATAATTTAGAGTTGCAATTGTGGTGCAACCAAAAGTGTCGGGGGAGTGTTTTTAATTCTGTCTCAGTGGGCACCGTCCTGGCCGCGTCAATGTCCCGCACATGCTCACGTACCCGGATCCTAAGTTCGCGTGTGGTGAGACCCACGTAGATCTTTGGGCATGGGCAAGTAGCATAATAAATAACATTGGTTGACCCACACGAGATCCGATGTCTTATCTGAAAGGTTTTCAAACCATCGCTGGATTTAAATTCCGAGCAGCGCAGGACATTGGCGCAGGCAAGACAGTGCCCACAAGAGGTGCACCCAGGGCGGGGACCAACAGTACCAAAGGGGTTTTTTGTTATAGGGACGTAATGACTCCTGACTAGCATATCGCCAAGGTTCATACCCCTCCTTGGCGTCATAAGGGGGAAATCACCCAGGGAAACACGCAGGGAGGGCTCAGTCCTAAGTACAGGCCAATGTTTTTTTAGGATTGAACGCATGCTCTCCCACTCATGATTGAAGGTGGAGATGAATCGGATATGATCACCTCCACTTACTGCACGACGTCGAGGGGCAGAGTGCAGTAGATCATTCCTCTGAGTTCTGCGAGCACGGTCATAACCTGCTTTAATGGACCTGCGGCTATAGCCGCGATCTCTGAATCTCTGTTTTAAATCATCGGACCGTGCTTCGAATTTGGTATCCGAGGAACAAATTCGCCGCATCCTGAGGAACTGTCCGACCGGGACGGCCCTCACCGTGGCTGAATGGTGAGCGGAAGTGGCATGTAGCAAAGAATTAACTGATGTGGGCTTCCTGAATACGACCGTCTGGATGCGCCGGTCCGAGTCAACCTCCAGGTGGACATCCAGGAAGTCCACAGCGGTCTCACTAAAAGTATATGTGAGCCGTATGTTTTGCCTGTTGTTATTTAGAATATCCATAAATTTCTCGAGCTGGTGGGCAGACCCCCCCCACATAAAAAGAATGTCGTCGATATAGCGATACCAGCACAGCACATGGGTGGCGGCGGGCGGGCCCCCGTCGCCAAATATCTCCCCCTCCCAGGCGCCAAGGAAGAGGTTGGCGTACGAGGGCGCGCAGGCCGCACCCATGGCTGTGCCGCGCTTCTGTAGATAGAATCTGTCTTTGAAGACGAAGAAATTGTGGGTAAGGATATACTCCACCAGCTCGAGGATCAGCTCACCGAGAGGACCGTCCAGGTCGGAGGACCCCAGGAAACGGCGAACAGCATTCAGTCCATGGGAGTGATCAATGCACGTATATAACCCCTCGACGTCGGCAGTAACCAAAATTGTGCCATGATCCACAAGGATGCCATCGACCCTCGACAGGACGTCCGTAGTGTCTTTAATATATGATGGTAATGTCTCAACAAATGATTTAAGATAAAAATCAACAAATTGGCATACCGGATCGCAGATCCCATCAATGCCTGACACAATTGGACGTCCCGGGGGGTCAAGGGCATCCTTGTGGATCTTAGGCAGTAGGTAAAAAGTGGGGACCTGAGGTGACTTGACAGTAAGTCCGTCAAGTACCTGTTTGGTGATAATATTGGCCTCGAAGGCTCCCACAAGTATGTCCTGTAGTATCCGCGAGAAGGAGGCTAGAGGACTGGAGGGAAGCTTGATATAAGTATTAGAGTCTTTGAGCTGACGAAAAACTTCTCGCTCATATTTCACACACGGCCAGACCACCACATTCCCCCCCTTGTCTGCTGGTTTAAATACTACGTCTTTCATCTCTTTTAATTGTTTAATGGCATGACGTTGTTCTGATGTTAAATTGTCATATGTACGCCGTGAGGATAATTTTTTGAAATCCTCACTCACCAGCTTCGTAAAGATTTCAATCGCTGGTGATAGAGCCAAGGGGGGGAACCTGGCGGACCTGGGACGGGTGAATGGTGGAAACTTACTTCCACTTGGAGTTTGTTGTTCTTCAAGCAATTCCTCCAGATCCCGTAAAGCCTCCCTCTCACAGTCATTCAAATCCCTGCTATTACGGAGTTTCTTGAAGATCAATTTACGTGAAAATAAATGTAGATCTTTCAAAGCTGAAAAATAATTAAAAGAGTTAGTGGGAGAGAATGTCAAACCTCTACTCAGAACATCTGTCTGGTGCACTGTAAGGACATGTGTAGATTAATTAATCACCCGTAGTAATCCCTGCGTGTTTACCTGGGCAGCCCTCCCTCCAGTGGTCTTGGTTTTGGCCAGCTGTCTTGTGGCCATTCTTTTATTCTCGATGGATCCTATGGGAGTCAAGCCGCTAGGTTGAGATACGGCAATCGGGTCGTCATCACAAGTGGATCTATTAGAGCGTGTGGAGGCAGATCTTGATCTAGATTGATAGTTGTTCCTAGATCTGACACGGGACCGTCCATAGGAATGCTGCCATCTATATACGCGACCAAGTTGTTTATCTTGGGCGTCCCGATGAAATTTCTTAGATTTAGCTGCCTGAATATCATTGGCCCATCTCTGGAGCTCCAAATCGAGCTCATCATTCAGTTTCTTCAATGAGTCCCCTGTCATATCCCTATGTAAGGTGGCTTGTAGGGCGTCAATCTCTGTCTCCATGCTCTCCAGTGATTTTTGGTTCATTTGTTTAAGTAAAACCATAAAGCCTTTAGAGCAATTATTAATTAAATCTTCCCACTTCCCCTTTATATCCTCATCCTCTATGGGGAATGAGGGGAACACCTGTATACGGAGTCCCCTCGGGATGAGGTCCTTTTGGATGTATTTGTCCAAGAACTCATGGTTCCACCAAGTGCGCGTGCGTTTGCGCAAAAGGTCCTTGAAACGTGTAATTATCTCGTGTAACTCTTTACTGGGCCCATCATTACCCCCTTCTGTGTTATCATGAAGCACCTCATTCAATTGTGCACGCCAGGTACGATCCCGTGCACGGAAGTCCATGGGTATAGAGGGAAGAACTGTGAAACACACAGAGAGAATTAATGATATAAAAAATCCCAAAGTCATATTATTGGTCTGGGGCAACACATGTGTGTTGTATACACACAGACCCATCAATTAGCTCCAAACAGCATAGAGACAAAATATGAGGAAACGGAGCATGATTATATAAAAAAATACTTTATTATAACAAAATAATTATTTAAAAAACAGTAGTAACATTTAGAGGTGTATAGTGAACACCATGATATACACATAGGGAGACACCCACCCCTCTAACATCCCCGCTGAATAGTATCAGGGAAAAATCCCTATCGTATCATACAGCCTGGTTGAGTGACCAATAAGAAATCCAATATAAGTCATAAAGTGCAAGAGGTAAAATATAATAAGGTGGCACAAGTCCACTTACCAGGATACAGGAGGGGAAAATAAAGGAGCAGGGTCCCACCAAAATGCCGCTCCCGGCACGTGTTTCGCGGCCAAGAAATGCCGCTTTTTCAAGGAAGTGCGGTTGTAGCCAAGAGGACCTATCTTTAAGCCACCTGACCTGCGTCACATGTCCATATTGGACCAATACTTGCGGCACCGGCGGCGCATGCGCGCGGCGATGGACGGGTCCACCATGGGGGCAGGGCGCATGGCCGAGAGCGCGCGCGCCGGGAGTGATCCCGGGACGCTCGCACAGGGCACAGAAGCGCCCGCCCCCATGGAGGAGCCGCACACCAGCCGAGCGATGCGCACGGCCACTGAGAGATGACAGCTAGAGGTCCGGACCAAGTATCAAAATGGTAGCTTATATATATAAGAAAAGTGGATAAGCCATAAAATAAAAGCATTATGTAAAGGTGCAGTGATGTCTGTATGGGCATTAACAGAGACAGATAGAGATGTGCCACACAGCACACTATGAGATATATAGTCAATGCACTGTACTTAGGACTGAGCCCTCCCTGCGTGTTTCCCTGGGTGATTTCCCCCTTATGACGCCAAGGAGGGGTATGAACCTTGGCGATATGCTAGTCAGGAGTCATTACGTCCCTATAACAAAAAACCCCTTTGGTACTGTTGGTCCCCGCCCTGGGTGCACCTCTTGTGGGCACTGTCTTGCCTGCGCCAATGTCCTGCGCTGCTCGGAATTTAAATCCAGCGATGGTTTGAAAACCTTTCAGATAAGACATCGGATCTCGTGTGGGTCAACCAATGTTATTTATTATGCTACTTGCCCATGCCCAAAGATCTACGTGGGTCTCACCACACGCGAACTTAGGATCCGGGTACGTGAGCATGTGCGGGACATTGACGCGGCCAGGACGGTGCCCACTGAGACAGAATTAAAAACACTCCCCCGACACTTTTGGTTGCACCACAATTGCAACTCCAACTTGGAACCGCACTTCCTTGAAAAAGCGGCATTTCTTGGCCGCGAAACACGTGTCGGGAGCGGCATTTTGGTGGGACCCTGCTCCTTTATTTTCCCCTCCTGTATCCTGGTAAGTGGACTTGTGCCACCTTATTATATTTTACCTCTTGCACTTTATGACTTATATTGGATTTCTTATTGGTCACTCAACCAGGCTGTATGATACGATAGGGATTTTTCCCTGATACTATTCAGCGGGGATGTTAGAGGGGTGGGTGCAATTCTTAGGAACGGAGGCAGATGCTTGCAGTCGTGACAGCCAGGCTTCTCGGAGGGGTGAGTATATACATATTTTTTTTTTTATTCTTTATTTTTAACATGAATATGGATCCCAGGGCCTGAAGGAGAGTCTCCTCTCCTTCAGACCCTGGGAACATCCAGGATCGCTCCCTGCACATGCCGTACCTGGCGTATAAGACGACCCCCGACTTTTGGGACAATTTTTAGGGGTTAAAAAGTCGTCTTATACGCCGGAAAATACGGTATATTTTTTTGCATTGGTGTACCACACGGCCAATCCTTGATTGAAGGCTGGCTGTTTCATTTGGCATTGCACCTGTGCAGTTGCCATTTTACTTGGGTCCGCTGCACCCTGGTAGTGCAATTGTATTGAGGCCCATTTAGACCCGTAAGCATCTCTGCCTGTTTTTATTTTTTATTTCTTGAATATTGGAGGATATTTTCCTGTTTTTGTGGTTTTCTTGTTAAATGTTCCAATGACATTTCCCAGTGAATGCATTTGTAGTGGTTGAAAGCAATGTTAAAGTTGAAAAACTCATCAAAAACGCTGCTTGTGAACAAAGTCCAAGTGGTGCAGGACCATTTTGGTCTGGGGTTAATTATTTTGCCTGATATAAAATGTACCTTAACATATTTCCCAGCAAAATCCATTTTGGTTTCATTTTTGTTTGTTTTTTAGTGCACCTGTAAAAATGGCATGAAACTCTGACAACATTGCTTACAGCTGTGACCTAGGGGTCAGAAATGTTTCCAGGGGCGGTCCCCATTATGTACCCATGTAATTTGAGCAGTGTTTCCATCATTTTCAGATGTTTTTAGACCTTAAAAGGACCCCCGGGGCCATCGCGGTAAAAAGACTTGAGTACCCGAGTATTCCAATTTGCTCGACCCGTGCAACGAGCACCCGAGCATTTTAGTGCTCGCCATCACAAGTGCCTATAGCCAGCTCTCACCCTTGGTATGTCATTTGTTAAAGTGAGAGCTAGCTATCGAGTCAAAAAATGAGTGCCAATATCCAGCTCTCACCCTTGATATGTCATTTGTTAAAGTGAGAGCCGGCTATCAAGGCCACAAATGAGTGCCAATAGCCAGCTCTCACCCTCGATATGTCATTTGTTAAAGTGAGAGCCGGCTATCGAGGAAAAAATGAGTGCCAATAGCCAGCTCTCACCCCCTCTGTATGTCATTTATTAAAGTGAGAGCCGGCTAGCGAGGCCAAAAATGAGTGCCAATAGCCAGCTCTCAGCCTCAGTATGCAGGTAGCTGGCCCTCCCTCCCTTTTAAAAAAATATTCAGAGGCTGAGAGCTGACTACCTCTTTGTGCCTCCTTTTGCATCTGTGCCCCTCTCTACCTATATGTGCCTTTCAAGGACTGTGCATATCTGTGCCTCTATAGTTATCATGCCTTAATATGCCTCTACGCCTCACTATGCCTCTCACTCACTGTGCCTCGGCAAGACAATTCGAGAGACTGGTAATGGGACTTGACCGTGTATGGTCAATATGGCTCCCCTATTATCCAAACCTCACCCACAATTATGATAAACCAATCAAAATTACAAATAAAAACGTGACACCAAGTTGTTTTTTGGATAATTATGGCCACAGCGGCCAGTTTATTAACAAACAAAAACATTTTATTAAACATTAGCATAATTTATGCAAATTAGAGGGGAGGGTTCTTGGAGCCCACCAGGAAAATTCTGGCTTAAAATTATTTTGGCAAAACCAAAAAACATAAAACACCTTAATTTACCCCCAGCCGTACCACCAGCTCCAGGGCACCATAACTCCCGTTTTGGGAAAAATTAACCACCACCAGCTCCCAGGATAAACACCCCGTCCAGAGCCTGTAACCAAAATGCCAGAACACCAAACCCGTTTAACTGTCTGGAATTTCCTTCAAATTCCTTCGCCGCTGAATCCGCATAAACTCCAAGAACCCCACCCCCCGCCACAAACTCGCAGCCCTGAACACCTCAGGCCTGCGAGTGCCCCAAAGCCAACAACGCTTTCTCAATTCCTTCCTGAATGGACAAGGCCCATAAATCAATGCCAATCTCGTTCAGGTGCACCCCATCGTCCCTCCAAAATTCACCAACACCTGACTCTAACTCGAAATGCCGAACACATATACCTCCATTTCTGGATACAAACTTGGTAATTGCCCTATTTAACTTCACACGAGCCCTGTTGATCCCCTTGACGGATCGCGCACCCCTCCATTTCTTATGAGGGACAATATCCGACCACACCGTCAGTACCTTAGGAAAAGACATCCACAACCGGAGAAAATCGGAACGAATATCCCGTATCAAATCCTTCACCGGTTTTGACCCCAAGTCATTCCCACCCAGATGAAACACCACAATACCTGGTGCTCTATCCAAGCGAGCAGCACGGGAAAAATAATGCATCGCCCTACTCCAAACCATACCCCGAAAACCGAGCCACCGAATTAACGCTTCCTTACGGCTGAAACCCAATTGCCTACCGTCCGGCCTGGCGTCCGCCCGAAGCGCCCCCCAATAAACAAAGGAATGTCCAAAAATTCAGACAAGATATGGATCCTGACCTGCAATATACAATAATGCCAATTACACAACCAACCCTTTAGTGCCGAATATAAGACAGATAACGGCTTGAACTCCAGCGTCCAATACGTTTTATAACATCAGGCTTCAAGCCTAGGCTATCAGCCTCCGACGCTGCACCTATCCTGAAGGAATGCGATCCAAATTCGTCCCGCAAAAAACCCAAGGCCTTCAAACTTCTATGTAGAATTGCAATAAATTGAAAACGGGATAAGAAAACCCCGTCCTGATGGCACAACAGTGGGCCAGAACGACCGGCCCATAAACTCCAATACTCCCGTAAACATTGTTCCGGGCACATCAATGACCCCATAACTCTCCCCAAAGCAACCCTTTTTCCAACCCCCGTTTGATCCGTCTTGGAACGCCGGATCCAAAATACAATGTCCCCCGTCCAAAAATCCACATCCTGAGCCAATAAACCACCCGCATTAACCCTGCTACGTGACACCAATTCCCCTACTCGTAACGCCCCGAAAAAGGCCAGGGAAAAAGCCAACCGAAACAACACCGCTTCGTAATGAGAGCAGCACAAGCCAACCAAAACACCACCCAAACGTTCAAGAACCTGAAACGATATCGGGCTGCACCCATCAACCCTTCTAATATCCCTACGATAACCTTTTAATGCCTGCCGCACCAAAAAATTCTTTGTCACGTCCACCGATCCCTCCAGCTTAAAACCAAAAGCTAACCCAGTCACAAACATATTAACTTTAGAAACCGACCAACCTGCATCAGCTGCCCTACCAACCAAAAACAAAATGGCTAACAACCTGTCCTCCTCAGACTCCAAGTCCCCCAATTGTGACACCAAACTCTGCCAAACGTTCCAGGAAGCTTCATATGCCGCCCAAGTCTGACTCGTAACCGAGGCCTGGATCAACCTTCCCGCTCCTCCATAGGAATCCGCCACAAGTGCGAAGGGCATACCGCTCCTGCTGCGTCCGCTTCTGGTGCCAGCTCTGCAAAACCCTGAGTAATAACACTGGCCTTCTCCCGATCCGGATACCTACTTAGAAAGGGAGCCATCTTTTCCAGCCTCACCGGAGTCACCCCCTTGATCGGCCCCCACTGCCGGCTTGCCTCTTGCTTTCTTGAAGCATTTGGAAGCCCCATGCGAACCTCCGTTGCAATGGGAACACACATGTTTAAATTTGCAGGTGTTCCCAAATTTACACTGGCCCTCATTAAATTGCCAGGACGTTCCCGTTTTTTCTTTAGATCCCTGTCCTCCTTGACCACTGCTGCTATGTCCTGCCTGCTGGCCGGCATTACTTCCGCTCCCATGAAAGGACTGCCCGTACCTGCTTGGAGCCATCACTTTTAACCAGAGCCCTATATCCTTTTGATCCCAACGTATCTCAGGCCTAACCGCCTTCCTCTGCCTGAACTGTTCATCATAGCGCAACCATGCCTGTCCGCTATATGTACGCTGCGCTTCCTCAATCGCATCCAGATAACAAAATAAGCCGGAACAGTTCTCAGGGGCCTTCTCACCTATTACACTCGCTAGGATCGCAAACGCCTGCAACCAGTTAACAAACGTCTGCGGTATAAGACGCCACCTCCTCTTCTCCTCTTCCTCCTTCTTACTATCATCCTTTTTCCCTTTATCGAGATTAAACTTTTCTAACGGGAGCAAGGAAAATATCTCCACATAAGCATCGCGCCAGATCTTTTCCTTAACCTCCTTCTTCAAATGAGCCCCCAACGGCACCTCAAAACAGACGTAAACCTTTTGCTCTATCATCCAACTTCACCATGTCCCCTTTATTCTTCTCCGTTTGCACGGATACGGACACACCCGCCACCGATGGCGACTGTTTGCCCACTACTAAACTCCCCGAATCAAGTATGAACGGCCGCAAAGCCCCAGCCCCAGGGAGCCATGCCCTGGCTGGTAAAACCCCAGCGTCTCTCGCTGCCCCGCTCTGCAAACTACTCAAAAGTTGTGACACACTTGCCAACACATCCCGCATCGCGGGCTCCGGCAAACCACTGCTACCCCCAATATCAGACGCCCGTCCCCCCGTCGCATGATCACCCCTAACCTCCCCACCAAAAGCCCCTCTGGGCGACAAACTAGCAATAGAGTGATACTCACCGAGCTGCACAGGTGCTGTGTCCTTGCCAGCCGTGCGTCCTGCATCCCGCCGCTCATCCCCAACGTCAGGTTTGCCATCAGAAAACGATTCTTCAGCACCATCATGCTGCTCCCGGCCCGCGCCTCTGGCCTCCACGTCACCAGGGGGTACCGGAGCGTCAGCTGCACCTCGCTCGACCGACCTTCTCCCAGACCTGGACCGTAGTTGCTCTGAAGGCCTCTGCTCCCTCTCTGGCACCCGACCACTCCTCCTGCCAGGCAATGGAGCCCCACTGCCCACCGCTCTTCCTGTCCGAAGCTCGTCTGCCACTGTCCTCAGCTCAGACGCCGCTTGCCCTGTGGCGTCCGCCGCCCGCCGACGTCCTGTGCGCCCACTGCAAGGCCCTGCTCCTGCCGTCGCATGCCCACCGCTCGCCGCACCTTCTTCCATACCGCCGGAGACTGCCGCCTCAGAAGCGCTCCCTTCTGCCCTGGCCGCCATGATGTTCCTCCTGGGCTCCGGTCTTGTCACCGCTGATCTTCCGCTCCTCTGTGCCATGGACCGCGCTGCTGGAGCCCTCACTTCCGGTGCAGCTCTTCCTCGCTGCTCTCCACTCCTTGTAGCAGCGCCAGCCGGCCGGCAAGGAGGATTCCTGCCGGAGGGGGCACAGCCAGGGTGGATAAAAATCAATGTTTTTTTAAAAAAATCAAAAAAATCGGATTTTTTTTATTTAAATCGGATTTTTTTCAATAAACTGCTTTTTGAGGAAAATATTTTACCATCCAAAGGTTCTTCCATCATGAGATAAAGCTGAGTTGTTTAACTCAGTAGAATAAAGGCTGTATATGTGTAACATTCACAATGCCATGCTCTTCCAGAGGTTTCTGTAGGATGCTGACTATCCAACAAGTTTGGGCATGTCAACTGAATGGAAAAAGAAACTAAACCAAAAGTGAAACCAAGCTAGAAGTGTGGAATTAAAGGGGCAGTATGAACAAAATGTGGAGGCTATTAATAGTTTATACAATTAAGACATGCTGCTTTTAAACACCTACCTATTGCCATATAGTAAAACAAAAAAGATTTTTACTTACTTTGGGGTCCCCCCCTCACCCTGGCGTTAGATCGTTGCCCCTAGTTTCGTCCGTGTAACTATGGGCGCACATGCGCACTGCTCTCACTTCTCATTTTAATCGTGATTTATATTAAAAAAACCCTTTTGATTTAAATCAGTGATTTAAATCATGATTAAAATCATGATTTAAATCGATCCGATTTAAATAGAAAAAAATCTTTTGATTTAAATCGTGATTTAAATCATGATTTAAATCGGCGTGATTTAAATCAATCCACCCTGGGCACAGCGGGGGGACGCTGCACCGCTACACCCAGCCTCCGCAGGGTCCCCGGAGGGGCTCCTAAGCCTGCGCCAACCGCGCGCGCTCACCTCAGGTGAGAGTCGTTGCGGGGGCCTCGTGCGCCGGCCTCTCCTGCTGCTGGACTTCTGGGCTCCTACTGTACCGAGCAGCGCCACAAGCTGCTCCTCTAGCCACCCTCCTCTCCTGGACCTGGCTGCCTCCCTCAAACGACCCACCAGCGTATCCACTGGCTCCATGACAAAAGCTGCAGGCCTCTACAGGTAATGCCAAAGTTATGGGGGGGTGTGCTGTCTCTTTCCAGGGCTTCCTAACCGACAGTGTGCCCGATTTTCCCGCACTTTTTCTTATATAGCCCCCCCACCCACACCTCCCCCATTACAAACCCCTCCCACACCTCATGAACGGCCAATCAATGCAGCCCAATTTTATTTAAAAAGAGCCCATGACTCAAGCACGGTCATGGGGGGGCCTCCATTTAGCTCTGCCTATTCCTGCCACCTCCTGACATGTCATATTGAACAGCCCAGCTCGTTGCCGATCGGTAACAGATGTGAGTCTTCTCTCTCTCGCTTTCTGTGCCTCTCTGTGACCCTTTCTGCCTATATGTGCCTTTCAATGACTTTCTGTGCCTATTTGTGCCTTTCTATCAGTCTCTGTGCCTTCATGTGCTTCTCTGTACCTTCATTTGTCTCACTGTGCCTCTCTGTGCCGCTTTCTTTGCCATTTTCTGTGCCTCAGCACCACAAATTGAGAGACTGGTAATGGGACTGACAGATGTCATATTGAACAGCCCAGTTTGTTGCCGATCGGCAAAAGATGTAACATAGTAACATAGTAACAGAGTTATTAAGGTTGAAGGAAGACTTTAAGTCCATCTAGTTCAACCCATAGCCTAACCTAACCTGCCCTAACATGTTGATCCAGAGGAAGGCAAAAAAAACCATGTGGCAAAGAGTAAGCTCCACACTGGGGAAAAAAATTCCTCCCGACTCCACATACGGCAATCAGACTAGTTCCCTGGATCAACGCCCTATCAAGGAATCTAGTGATTATACCCTGTAACATTATACTTTTCAAGAAAGGCATCCAGTCCCCACTTAAATTTAAGTAATGAATCACTCATTACAACATCATACGGCAGAGAGTTCCATAGTCTCACTGCTCTTACAGTAAAGAATCTGCGTCTGTTATTATGCTTAAACCTTCTTTCCTCCAGACATAGAGGATGCCCCCTGGTCCCTGTCACCGGTCTATGATTAAAAAGATCATCAGAAAGGTCTTTGTACTGTCCCCTCATATATTTATACATTAAAATAAGATCACCCCTTAGCCTTCGTTTTTCCAAACTAAATAGCCCCAAGTGTAATAATCTATCTTGGTATTGCAGACCCCCCAGTCCTCTAATAACCTTGGTCACTCTTCTCTGCACCCGCTCTAGTTCAGCTATGTCTTTCTTATACACCGGAGACCAGAACTGTGCACAGTATTCTAAGTGTGGTCGAACTAGTGACTTGTATAGAGGTAAAATTATGTTCTCCTCATGAGCATCTATGCCTCTTTTAATGCATCCCATTATTTTATTTGCCTTTGTAGCAGCTGCCTGACACTGGCCACTAAATGTGAGTTTGTCATCCACCCATACACCCAGGTCTTTTTCATTGACAGTTTTGCCCAGAGTTTTAGAATTAAGCACATATTTATACATCTTATTACTTCTACCCAAGTGCATGACCTAACATTTAACCCCATTAAAGCTTATTTGCCATTTATCAGCCCAAGCTTCTAATTTACTTAAATCATCCTGTAATATTAAATTGTCCTCCTCTGTATTGATTACCCTAAAGAGTTTAGTGCCATCTGCAAATATTGAAATTCTACTCTGTATGCCCCCTACAAGATCATTAATAAATATGTTTAAAAGAAGGGCAGGTTAGGCTATGGGTTGAACTAGATGGACTTAAAGTCTTCCTTCAACCTTAATTACTATGTTACTAGAATGGCCTCAGTGGCCCCGAAGGGAGAAATGACTGTGGCCCCTGAGCTCCCACTGAGAATATACAGATAGTGATAGTATCGGCCCAGAATGGCCCGGAAGGGAGAAATGACTGTGACCCCTGGGTTCCCATTAAGAATGCACAGATAGTGATAGGACTGGCCACAAAATGGCCTCAGAATAGCCCCGAAGGGAGAAATGACTGTGGCCCCTGGGTTCCCACTGATAATACACAGATAGTGAGAGGACAGGCCCAGAATGGACTCAATGGCCCCAAAGGGAGAAATGACTATGGCCCCTGGGCTCCCACTGAGAATACACAGATAGTGATAGGACTGGACCCAGAATGGCCTCAGAGTGGCCCCGAAGGGAGAAATGACTTTGTTCCCTGAGCTCCCACTGATAATAAACATATGATGATAGGACCGGCCCAGAATGGCCTCAGAGTGACCCCAAAGGGAGAAATGACTGTGACCCCTTGGCTCCCACTGAGATTACACAGCTAGTGATATGACAGGCCCAGAATGGCCTGAGTAGCCTTGGAAGGGAGAAATGATTGTGGCCCCTAGGCTCACACTGCGAATACACAAGATAGTGGTGGGACCAGCCCCAGAATGGCCTCAGTGGCCCCGAAGGGAGAAATGACTGTGGCCCCTGGGCTCCCACTGAGAATACACAGATGATAGGACCAGCCCCAGAATGGCCTCAGAGTGGCCCTGAAGGGAGAAATGACTGTGGCCCCTGGGCTCCCACTGAGAATACACAGATGATAGGACTGGTCCCAGAATGGCCTCAGAGTGGCCCCGAAGGGAGAAAAGACTGTGGCCCCTGGGCTCCCACTGAGAATACACAGATAGTGATAGGACCGGCCTCAGAATGGCCCCAAAGTGTGGAAATGACTGTGGCCCCTTGGCTCCCACTGAGAATACACAGATCGTGATAGGACCGGCCCCAGAATGGCCCCAAAGGGTGGAAATGACTGTGGCCCCTGGGCTCCCACCGAGAAAACACAGGTAGTGATAGGACCGGCCCCAGAATGGCCCCGAAGGGTGGAAATGACTGTGGCCCCTAGGCTCCCACTAACAGTACACAGATAGTGATAGGACCGGCCCCAGAATGGCCTCAAAGTGGCCCCGAAGGGAGAAATGACTGTGGCCCCTGTGCTCCCACCGAGAAAACACAGGTAGTGATAGGACCGGCCCCAAAATGGCCTCAGAGTGGCCCCGAAAGAAAAAATGACTGTGGCCCCTGGGCTCCCACTGAAAATACACAGAGAGTGATAGGAGCGGCCCCAAAATGGCCTCAGAGAGGCCCCGAAGGGAGAAATGACTGTGGCCTCTGGGCTTCCACTGAGAATACACAGATAGTGATAGGAGTGGCCCCAAAATGGCCTCAGAGTGGCCCCGAAGGGAGAAATGACTGTGGCCCCTGGGCTCCGACTGAGAAAACACAGGTAGTGATAGGACCAGCCCCAGAATGGCCCGCAAGGGTGGAAATGACTGTGGCCCCTAGGCTCCCACTTTTTTGGGGTCGAGTCGGGTTTTGCGAAACCCGACTTTGTCAAAAGTCGAGTCGAGTGAAGTCGGCCGATTATCGCGAAAAGTCGGGGATCGACCGAAACATGAAACCTAATGCAAGTCAATGGGGAAGCATAGTCGGCAGTGAGTGGAGGCCAGGAAAACACCTACAGTGCCCATTTTAATGGCAAAAACATCCATTCTTGTTACTGAAGCTTGTCAATCTTAATTTACTTTATAATAATAGATAGGCATTGGAAATTGGGGGTCATTTGGCTAAAGTTGTGGTGGGTAGGGTTGGTTCAAGTTTTTAGTGGGCCCAGGAAGCGTGGACTACGTCACGGCGGTGGAGCAGTGAGAGGTAAGTATGTCAAGTTTGCAAGTGCTGTGATCCTGAGCAAGCAGGGGGGGCCCACTCGTTGGCATTGGCACTGGCACAGGGCCCCTCAAAGTACAGCGGTGTGTTTGCACGGCGGGGGCGCCTCCCACCGGCAGCGACATTTTTGCGTACTCTGAGGGGCCCTGTGCCAGTGACGTTGCCAACGAGTATGCCCCCCCACCTGATGAAGGAACCTGCACTTTCATCTGCACCTTCCTCTTTGTCCCTGTGTAAGGTGGTATAGCATGCGGGAAGGGGAACCTTACTTTCAGCAGGGTCAGATTCTGGCTGTGTAGAGTGCAAGGGGAAAGTAGTGGTCTGGGTCAATGTACCAGCAGACTCATCTAGCAGTGGCTGGGCAATGGGCAGGATGAGGAGGAAACACAGATATAGGGCCAAAGAATAAAGTAGGCTAAATGCAGTTCAAAATTGGTAACAGGACTAAACAGGCGGCATTGGTTTGTTCAGTGGAGTAGCAAACCCAGGAGCGGCAGACACCATCTTAAGGGCCCAAACAAACTAGTAGGCCAAATGCAGTTTAATATCTGCTACTATAGGCCGAAAGCCTAAAGACTGAAGCTCAGCTTTATACAGTGGAGGACAACACCAGGGAACGGCACACACCGTTAGTAGGGCCCAACCAAAGTTGAAGGCCAAATGCAGTTTAATATCTGATACTATAGGCCGAAAGCCTAAAGACTGAAGCTCAGCTTTATACAGTGGAGGACAACACCAGGGAGCGGCACACACCGTTACTAGGCCCCAACCAAAGTAGTAGGGCAACTGCAGTGTGACATTAAAAAATACTTAATGAGAGCCTGAAGGTTGAAGCTCAGACAAAGAAACCTGGAGGAGAACACCAAGGAGGAGGAGAACACCAAGGAGCGGCACACACCATTACTAGGCCCCAACCAAAGTAGTAGGGCAACTGCAGTGTGACATTAAAAAATACTTAATGAGAGCCTGAAGGTTGAAGCTCAGACAAAGAAACCTGGAGGAGAACACCAAGGAGGAGGAGAACACCAAGGAGCGGCAGACACCGTTACTAGGCCCCAACCAAAGTAGTAGGGCAACTGCAGTGTGACATTAAAAAATACTTAATGAGAGCCTGAAGGTTGAAGCTCAGACAAGGAAACCTGGAGGAGAACACCAAGGAGGAGGAGAACACCAAGGAGCGGCAGACACCATTACTAGGCGCCGACCAAAGTAGTAGGGCAACTGCTGTCTTATATAAACAACTACTTAATGAGAGCCTGAAGGTTGAAGTTCAGCTTTTTCAGTGGAGGACAGCGTGATTGAGTGGCGCCGCAGACAGACAAAGGTAGTATGTGTTAACTTAAAAAGTTGGCTCTATGCGGTTTAAATTAGGCTACAGGGGTACACAGGCAGCATTGATGTGGTCAGCGGAGGACAATTGGAAGGAGTGACCGCAGACAGACTTCCTAGGCCTAAAATAATAAAATAGGCTCTATGCAGCTTCCATTAGGTGGCAGGGGTACACAAGCAGTATTGGTGTGGTCAACGTAGGACAATTGGAAGGAGGGACCGCATACAGACTTCCTAGGCCTAAAATAATAAAATAGGCTCTATGCAGCTTAAATTTGGCTACAGGGGTACACAGGCAGCATTGGTGTGGTCAGTGGAGGATAATTGGAAGGAGGGACCGCAGACAGACTTCCTAGGCCTAAAATAATAAAATAGGCTCTATGCAGCTTCCATTAGGTGGCAGGGGTACACAGGCAGCATTGGTGTGGTCAGTGGAGGACAATTGGAAGGAGGGACCGCAGACAGACTTCCTAGGCCTAAAATAATAAAATAGGCTCTATGCAGCTTAAATTTGGCTACAGGGGTACACAGGCAGCATTGGTGTGGTCAGTGGAGGACAATTGGAAGGAGGGACCGCAGACAGAATTCCTAGGCCTAAAAGAATAAAATAGGCTCTATGCAGCTTCCATCAAGTGGCAGGGGTACACAGGCAGCATTGGTGTGGTCAGTGGAGGACAATTGGAAGGAGGGACCGCAGACAGACTTCCTCGGCCTAAAATAATAAATTAGGCTCTATGCAGCTTCCATTAGGTGGCAGGGGTACACAAGCAGCATTGGTGTGGTCAACGTAGGACAATTGGAAGGAGGGACCGCAGACAGAATTCCTAGGCCTAAAATAATAAAATAGGCTCTATGCAGCTTCCATTAGGTGGCAGGGGTACACAGGCAGCATTGGTGTGGTCAGCAGAGGACAATTGGAAGGAGTGTCTGACACAGTAAGTACTCCGAGTCCCAAAACCTAAATTGATGTTAATGTATCCCAAACAAAAACAAAACCAAAAAAAAAAAAAAAAAGGGTGGCATACTTAGGTACAGGGGTGTGCTCCTATGCTGACTTTCAGACATTGTAATTTGGCGCAAAGTATTTACTGGTGTAAATGTAGGACAGGGCCCCTGACTATTTTAACTAGCATCATACATGTCAACAAATTGTTATTGTCTGTGCCAGGCATGGAAGGATTTCAGCGCATAGACTAAACAGTGGTGGAGCAGCGACAGATAATTTTGCAAGTGGTAGAGCACTGTTTGACCTTGGGGGGGACACTCTCTCCTGGATGGCAGTACAAGCCCAGGGCCCCTCATGTGTGTCTGACGTTGGGTGCGCGCCACCACCGCCAGAGACACTTCATTGTACTATGCGGGACCCAGTGCCGTCGACCAAAAGTGGGAACACCCACCTCTTCAGACAAAAGGCACTCTGACGGGTGCTTGCGACAAGTGGCGAGACCACGGCCCCGTGGGGGGAGTTAGGCCATTTAGGGAGGTGTAAACATGTTGTATGCTGGACAAACAGCAGCTGCAAATTAAGTGATTGGAACAGTCAGTAACACCAGTCCCAAAGCAAGACCTTTTTACAGGAAAGCTAGGTGTCAGCCGGGATAGGTGGGGCAAAATAATTTGAAATCCATGAGTGGTTCATTTTAATGAAGGTTAAATCATCAACATTTTGGGTAGCCAGACGAGTCCTTTTTTCGGTCAGTATTGAACCAGCAGCACTAAATACTCTTTCTGATAGCACACTAGCTGCTGGGCAAGCAAGCTCCTGCAATGCATATTCAGCCAATTCAGGCCAGGTGTCTATTTTGGATGCCCAGTAATCAAAGGGGAATGACGGTTGAGGGAGAATATTGGTAATGGAGGAAAAATAGTTAGTAACCATACCGGACAAATGTTGTCTCCTGTCACTTTGAATGGATGCTGCTGTACCTGTCGTATCTGCGGTCATTGCAAAATCACTCCACAACCTGGTCAGAAAACCCCTCTGTCCTACGCCACTTCTGATCTGTGCACCTCTAACACCTCTGCCCTGTTGGCCCCTGCAGCTTGTGTGAGAACCATCACCGGCGCTGTGTGCTGGGAATGCCTGAATCAAACGGTCTACAAGAGTAGCTTGTAGACCGTTGCCAATATCTGTTTGAGGTTCTCATGTGGCATGATATTTTGCAATTTGCCTGTATAGCGAGGATCAAGGAGGCAGGCCAACCAGTAATCGTCATCTGTCATCATTTTTATAATGCGTGGGTCCCTTTTGAGGATACGCAAGGCATAATCCGCCATGTGGGCCAATGTTCCAGTTGTCAAGTCAGTGCATATGCTGGGTTGAGGAGCACTTTCTGGCAAATCAACGTCACTTGTCTCCCTCAAAAACCCTGAACCCTCCCTTGCACCGCCAGCAGTTTCTATTGCCCCCTGAGAAGCTTCCTCATCCCAAAAATAGTCATCCCCATCATCCTCCTCGTCCTCCTCCTCTTCGCTCGCCACCTCGTCCTGTAGACTTCCCTGAGCAGACAATGGCTGACTGTCATCAAGGCTTCCCTCGTCCTCGGCTAAAGACGCCTGTTCCTTTATGTGCGTCAAACTTTGCATCAGCAGACGCATTAGGGGGATGCTCATGCTTATTACGACGTTGTCTGCACTAACCAGCCGTGTGCATTCCTCAAAACACTGAAGGACTTGACACAGGTCTTGGAGCTTCGACCACTGCACAGCTGACAACTCCATGTCTGCCATCCAACTGCCTGCCCGTGTATGTGTATCCTCCCACAAATACATAACAGCACGCCTCTGTTCGCACAGTCTATGAAGCATGTGCAGTGTGGAGTTCCACCTTGTTGCAACGTCGATGATTAGGCGATGCTGGGGAAGGTTCAAAGACCGCTGATGGTTCTGCATGCGGCTGGAGTGTACGGGCGAACGGCGGATATGAGAGCAAAGTCTGCGCACTTTCAGCAGCAGGTCGGGTAACCCCGGATAACTTTTCAGGAAGCACTGCACCACCAGGTTTAAGGTGTGAGCCAGGCAAGGAATGTGTTTCAGTTGTGAAAGGGCTATGGCAGCCATAAAATTCCTTCCGTTATCACTCACTACCTTGCCTGCCTCAAGATGTACAGTGCCCAGCCATGACCGAGTTTCTTGCTGCAAGAACTCGGACAGAACTTCCGCGGAGTGTCTGTTGTCGCCCAAACACTTCATTGCCAATACAGCCTGCTGACGCTTGCCACTAGCTGTTCCATAATTGGACACCTCGTGTGCAATAGTGGCAGTTGCGGATGGAGTGGTCGTGCAACTGCGGTCTGTGGACGAGCTCTCGCTTCTGCTGGAGGACGAGGAGGGGGACGAACGCCTACAGCCAACTGTTTCCTAGACCGTGGGCTAGGCAGAACTGTCCCAATATTACTGTCCCCTGTGGACCCTGCATCCACCACATTAACCCAGTGTGCCACGCCTACAGCCAACTGTTTCCTAGACCGTGGGCTAGGCAGAACTGTCCCAATATTACTGTCCCCTGTGGACCCTGCATCCACCACATTAACCCAGTGTGCCGTGATGGAGACATAATGCCCCTGGCCATGCCTACTGGTCCATGCATCTGTTGTCAGGTGCACCTTTCTATTCACAGATTGCCTGAGCGCATGGACAATGCGGTCTTTTACATGCTGGTGGATGGCTGGGATGGCTTTTCTCGAAAAGAAGTGTCGACTGGGTAGCGTGGTACAGCGTAGTCCAGCAGGGCTTTTAAAGCTTCGGTTTCAACTAACTGGTAGGGCATCATCTCTAACGAGATTAGTCTAGCAATGTGGGAATTCAAACCCTGTGAACGCGGATGCGAGGATGAGTACTTCCTTTTCCTAATGAGAGTCTCATGTAGGGTGAGCTGGACTGGAGAGCTGCATACGGTGGAACTAGCGGGGGTGCCAGTGGACATGGGTGACTGAGAGAGGGTTGGTGATGGTATTCTTGATGGTGCCCTACATACAGTTTTTCCGACCACGAACCTGGTGATTCCCTGACTGCTTTGGCCTTGCGACGAAACCGCAACATTACCTGCAGGTGGTGTGGTAAACGGTGGGCTTACAGTGAGGGAAGGGATGTCGCGTTGCTGACTAGCTTCATTGTGAGAGGGTGCTACAACGTTAAGGGACGTTTGGTAGTTTGTCCAGGCTTGCAAGTGCATGGTGGTTAAATGTCTATGCATGCAACTTGTATTTACATTTTTAACATTCTGACCTCTGCTGAAGGTCCTTGAGCATTTCTTACAGATGACTTTGTGCTGATCATTGGGATCTTGGTTAAAAAAATTCCAGACTGCACTCTTCCTATCGGATACCTTTTCAGGCATTGCACACTGAGCTACTTTAACCTGATGGCCACGCTGTCCTACAACTGGTTTTGGTTTTGCCACACGTTTTTGGCCAGATACGGGCCTGCCAGATGGAACCTGTTGTGATGTTGATGCCTGCTGCGGCTCCTCCTCCTCCGCTTCAGAGCTACTGCCGCCTGCACCCTGTTCCCCCAATGGCTGCCAATCGGGGTCATCTATGACCTCCTCTTCTATGTTCTGTGCACCTTCCTCTAGGTCACCATGTAAGCCGGTGCTATAGCGTTCGTGACGGGGCTCCATAGTCTCATCGGGGTCAGATTCTGGATCAGTACACTGCGAGGGCAATGTTCTGAACTGAGTCAAAGGAACAGCATAATAATCTGGCTGTGGCTGTGCATCTGTGCACTCCATGTCCGATTCATCTTGTAATGGGCATGGCCTGTTAACAATTTCCCTTCCTAACCCAGGCACAATATGTGTAAAGAGCTCCATGGAGTAACCAGTTGTGTCACCTGACGCATTCTTCACTGTTGTTCTGGGTGAAGGACACAAGGAAGCGATTTGTTCCTGACCGGAAGCATCCACTGACGACGCACTGCTCTGACATTTGGCACTTTCCGAGGAGGAGGCGAAAGAGCTAGAGGCAGAGTCAGCAATGAAAGCCAATACTTGTTCCTGCTGCTCCGGCTTCAAAAGCGGTTTTCCTACTCCCAGAAAAGGGAGCCTTCGAGGCCTTGTGTAGCCAGACGATGACGCTGGCTCAACAATTCGAGACTTAGGGGCTATATTGCTTTTCCCACGACCACCTGATGCTCCACGACCACCACCACTACCATCATTACCAGCTGGCAATGAACGCCCACGGCCACGACCTCTTCCACCAGACTTCCTCATTCTTGGAAAAATGTTACCAAACTAACAACCGTTATGTGGTCCTGAAAAACCAGGTACAAGGTGTGCGTGAACTTGTTGTGAATGTAAATCTCCCTTTTTTATGTGTGGGAGAATGCAGTGAAAAATGAGGCCCACTGTATTACACTAGACAGTTTGATTGGCAGAAAGAGGCTGGCAGATATGGCACTAACAGGAGTGACGCAGATAAAAACACTGGCAATAGAAATGTCCCTCTTTGTGTGTGGGAGAATGCAGTGAAAAATCAGGCCCACTATATTACAGTAGACAGTTTTATTGGCAGAAACAGGCTGGCAGATATGGCACTAACAGGAGTGACGCAGATGCACACACTGGCAATAGAAATGTCCCTCTTTATGTGTGGGACAATCCAGGGAAAAATCAGGCCCACTGTATTACACAACACAGTTTGATTAGCAGAAAGAGGCTGGCAGATATGGCACTAACAGGAGTGACACAGATAAAAACACTGGCAATAGAAATGTCCCTCTTTATGTGTGGGTTAATGCAGTGAAAAATCAGGCCCACTGTATTACACAAGAACACAGTTTGATTAGCAGAAAGAGGCTGGCAGATATGGCACTAGCCGGACTGACGCAGATGCACACACTGGCAATAGAAATGTCCCTCTTTTTTTGATATGGGAGACAAGGGATTGAATCAGGCCCACTATATCATGGTATAGTTCCTGTAGCACAAAATGACTGACAGATACCACAGACAGCACTCGCACAGATGCACAGGTTTGGCAAGATTATTCTCCCTTTATTTTAATTTTTTGGGGGGATATGGGAGACAAGTGATTTAATCTGGCCCACTGTTACACAGTAGGTTTTCTGGTGCAAAAAAAAAAAAAAAAGCCACACACAGGACTGGCACTAATGCAGATTTGCCATGAATCTCCCACTTTTATTTTTTTTTCTGGGAGAATTGTGAAGAAATCAGGCCCACTGCTACACAGTAGGTTTTCTGTGGCAGAAAAAAAAAAAAAAAAAGATGCCACACACAGGACTGGCACTAATGCAGATTTGCCAATCTTAATCTCCCACTTTTATTTTTTTTCTGGGAGAAATGTGAAGAAATCAGGCCCACTGTTACACAGTAGGTTTTCTGTGGCAGAAAAAAAAAAAAGATGCCACACACAGGACTGGCACTAATGCAGATTTGCCAATCTTAATCTCCCACTTTTATTTTTTTTCTGGGAGAATTGTGAAGAAATCAGGCCCACTGCTGCACAGTAGGTTTTTTGTGGCAGAAAAAAAAAAAGATGCCACACACAGGACTGGCACTAATGCAGATTTGCCAATCTTAATCTCCCACTTTTATTTTTGTTTCTGGGAGAATTGTGAAGAAATCAGGCCCACTGTTACACAGTAGGTTTTCTGTGGCAGAAAAAAAAAATGCCACACACAGGACTGGCACTAATGCAGATTTGCCAATCTTAATCTCCCATTTTTATTTTTATTTTTTCTGCGAGAATTGTGAAGAAATCAGGCACACAGTTAGGGTATGTTTCCACGGTTAGTTAACGCTGCGTGTTTGACGCTGCGCAGAGCTGCAGCGTCAAACACGCAGCGTCCAGATGTTCCAGCATAGTGGAGGGGATTTTATGAAATCCCGTCTCCACTATGCGTGGAAACCCGCATCAGTCTTCCCTGCGACTCCGGACATGCTGCGCGTCTTTTCAGATCGCAGCATGTCCGTACACCTTGCGGGGACGCAGCGTCCCCGCAAGGCATATCACAAGGCCCTATGGGAGAGAGCGATGATCCCGGATGTGAAGAGTTAACACATCCGGCATGATCGCGTCCCAGAAAGGGGGCGGGGCTTATCGCCGAGCGGCTTCGCCGCTCCGGCGGTACCGCCGGCCATCCTGACCGTGGAAACATACCCTTACACAGTAGGTTTTCTGTGGCAGAAAAACAAAGACAGATGCCACACACAGGACTGGCCCTGATGCAGATTTGACAATCTTAATCTCCCACTTTTTTTTTTTTTTTTCTGGGAGAATTGTGAATAAATTGAGGCCACTGTATTAGAGTATATTTTCTGTAGCAAAAAGTGGCTTGAAGAGATATAACCAAAAAAAAAAAGGGACTGTACTACAATTACTATCTCCCTACAGTTATCTCAGAAAAGTATGTCAGGCAGCAATACTGTAAAAAGGACTGCTGCACACAAAAGTCAAATGTGTGGACAAACAAACAAGATAGCTGTGCAGAAAGGAAGGAGCAACAGGATTTGTGCTTTGAAAAAAGCAGTTGGTTTGCACAGCGGCGTACACACAGCAACGCAGCTATCAGGGAGCTTTATAACTTACAGAGCTGTTGCACAGAAATCGAGCCTCCACTGTCCCAAAAAGAAAAGGTGGTGTTGGACAGTGGAAATCGCTACAGCACAAGCGATTTGGGGCTTAATTTACCCTGCCTAATGCTATCCCTGCTTCTGACGAAGTGGCAGAAACCTGTCCCTATGCTCAGATCAGCAGCAGTAACATGGCGGTCGGCAGGAACACCCCTTTATAGCCCCTGTGATGCCGCAGAAAGCAAGCCAATCACTGCCATGCCCTTCTCTAAGATGGTGGGGACCAGGACCTATGTCATCACGCTGCCCACACTCTGCGTGCACCTTCATTGGCTGAGAAATGGCGCTTTAAGCGTCATAGGAAACGCGACTTTGGCGCGAAGATCGTGTACCGCATGGCCGATCCCACGCTGGGATCGGGTTTCATGAAACCCGACTTTGTCAAAAGTCGGCGACCTATGAAAATGACAAATCCGTTTCGCTCAACCCTAGTACACAGGTAGTGATAGGACCGGCCCCAGAATGGCCTCAGAGTTGCCCCAAAGGGAGAAAGGACTGTGGCCCCTGGGCTCCCACTGAGAAAACACAGATAGTGATAGGATGTTGAGGACCTTGGACTGACGTGGAGTCAGTCAGTGAAGCAGGAGCTCCTGATAGGTAACCCCAGGTATGGAGAAAGAACTATGTGCACTGACAAAGGACAGTTACTGAACTGTGCTGTCACCCAGTGACTGTAGAGAGACAGACTTGACTAGTGAATGCTTTGTAAAGCCATGCGTGATGAAATAATGGACTATGTGTAAGTCGGTGATATGCAACCTGGCTTATGGAGTGGTTTATGATGTTTCAATAAACCTTATGGACTGTTTTATGAGAAAAAAAAATGCCTGACTACGTTAATCCACTGCCGGGAGAGTGTTCCCCAAAACAAACAGTAGGCGCAATGCCACACCATATAAATGGCCCACCCTGTATATATATTTATATATACGTAGCTTTGTCGTCATAAAAGGAGGGGACCCAGACATTTCTTTCACAGGGGCCCCAAGCTGTTAGTGTCAGCCTCTGGGCTGTGCTGTGCCGTGTGCCTTTAATTAAATATGCGTGCCGACGTCACTCTGTACCTGGCTCCTCCTAACAACTTTTTTTGTTGTCTTTACTTCTTTTCACTGTATTTATTGCTCCCTAAGCTGTACAGGGGCTAATGATGGAGCCGAACTTTGAACTTTTTGATGCTTTTTTTCTTTCCCATTATAGTCATCTCTGGATAGCATAAAAAAACACATGCAAAATTGCAGTGAAGTCTCCAATTGTGGAATTGAGGCATTCCTTTACTAAAAAATGCACTCGAAAAGACTGCACCAAAAAAACGCAATTAAATGTTTTGATTCTTTCGCTGCGAATACCTATGGACAAAATACATCACTTCTGCATGCGTGAATATGGCCCAAGAGTGACTGGACAATTTGTGCATTCTACACCATGTTCACACTTGTGGAACTTGTGGTATTTATTTTTCGATCACTACTTTAAATTACAGACAAATTAAAACAGATTGACCTGAACCAATTATATGGAAAAAATATATTGGTTAATATTTATTCTAGATGATATAATTCAGACTACAGCAATGGTCTGTGTGCATCATGAGTGATCCATGTTACTGGGAACTGAAGAGGAAGCTGGTGACAATATATACCGTATTTTCCGGCGTATAAGACGACCCCCCAACTTTACCAGTTAAAATATAAAATCTTCTTAAAAGTCGGGGGTCTTCTTATACACCGTATGTCGTCTTATAGGGCCGGTGAATATGTGCCTTTTGGCGGGGGGGGGGGAGTGATCCTGATGACGACGAGGGGGCGTCTCACAGGAAAGTGAGTATCCCCCATTACCTTCTCATAGCGCTGCAGCGTAGGGTCTCTGTGCTGGGAGCGGCGGCTGCTGTGCTGTGGTGCGGCGGCTCCTCTTCTGCAGTGTGGGGCCTCTGTGCTGTGGGGTGGCGGCGGCGGCGTATCTTTATGCAGTCGGGGCTCCTCCGGCATCTGCTTAAAGCCTGGAGGCCCCGCCGGCAACTCCATCGGTGCAATGCGGGGGCCTCCGGGAAAATGGCCGCTGCTCAGATTCAGATCTCGTCCCGAGATCTCGGGAGACGAGATCTGAATCTGAGCAGCGGCCATTTTCCCGGAGGCAGCTCAATAGGTGCGATGCGGTGGCCTCCGGGAAAATGGCCGCTGGGGGCTGCGCATGCTCAGATTCAGATCTCGTCCCGAAATCTCGGGACATGAGATCTGAATCTGAGCAGCGGCCATTTTCCCGGAGGCACCGATGGAGTTGCCGGCGGGGCCTCCAGGCTTTAAGGAGATGCTGGAGGAGCCCCGACTGCATGAAGATACGCCGCCGCCGCCCCACAGCACCAGAGGCCCCACACTGCAGAAGAGGAGCCGCCGCCCCACAGCACAGCAGCCGCTGCTCCCAGCACAGAGACCCCACGCTGCAGCGCTACGATAAGGTAATGGGGGATACTCACTTTCCTGTGAGACGCCCCCTCGTCGTCATCAGGACCACCCCCCCCCCCACCCACCATATACACCCGGCGTACAAGGCGATTCCCGGCGTATAAGACGACCCCCGACTTTTAAGAAGATTTTCAGGGGTTAAAAAGTCGTCTTATACGCCGGAAAATACGGTAGATCACATATGCGGCTTCTGAATTATACAGGTTTGAAAATATTAAATAAAAAGATTTGCCTGTAAACGGGTAAAAAGAAAACAGACAGTTACTTAAAGTAATAACTTGTGCTCTAGTAAGTTTTTATACATTTAATCCAGCTAACCCCTAGTCGTACTGTGACCGCTGGTATTGGAGTGTCTGTGTATAACATGTAATCCCTTAAAAAGTATAAACTTTAATGAAAAAATTGGTTAAAAATACCTTCCCAGTGCAAACAATAATTAAGAACAGTATAGGTCTTAGCAATAAACTAACAATTCCCTACATTCGCCTACTATCCCTTCCTAGCAGTGGGGGTTGGCACTCTGAAAGGTACGAATGTTTGGTGCCCCCACTCCATGACGGCTGTCCATGACTTGCCCTAATACATACTAATGTGCTATAGGTTAGAAAACAAAAAGCAATAAAAGAGATGAAGGGATAGAGCTTATCAATATACACTCACCGGCCACTTTATTAGGTACACCATGCTAGTAACGGGTTGGACCCCTTTTGCCTTCAGAACTGCCTCAATTCTTCATGGCATAGATTCAACAAGGTGCTGGAAGCATTCCTCAGAGATTTTGGTCCATATTGACATGATGGCATCACACAGTTGCCGCAGATTTGTCGGCTGCACATCCCAAAGATGCTCCATACAAGGCAGGATGGATCCATGCTTTCATGTTGTTTACGCCAAATTCTGACCCTACCATCCGAATGTCGCAGCAGAAATCGAGACTCATCAGACCAAGCAACGTTTTTCCAATCTTCTACTGTCCAATTTCGATGAGCTTGTACAAATTGTAGCCTCAGTTTCCTGTTCTTAGCTGAAAGGAGTGGTACCCGGTGTGGTCTTCTGCTGCTGTAGCCCATCTGCCTCAAAGTTCGACGCACTGTGCGTTCAGAGATGCTCTTAGGCCTACCTTGGTTGTAACGGGTGGCGATTTGAGTCACTGTTGCCTTTCTATCAGCTCGAACCAGTCTGCCCATTCTCCTCTGACCTCTGGCATCAACAAGGCATTTCCGCCCACAGAACTGCCGCTCACTGGATTTTTTTTCTTTTTCGGACCATTCTCTGTAAACCCTAGAGATGGTTGTGCGTGAAAATCCCAGTAGATCAGCAGTTTCTGAAATACTCAGACCAGCCCTTCTGGCACCAACAACCATGCCACGTTCAAAGGCACTCAAATCACCTTTCTTCCCCATACTGATGCTCGGTTTGAACTGCAGGAGATTGTCTTGACCATGTCTACATGCCTAAATGCACTGAGTTGCCGCCATGTGATTGGCTGATTAGAAATTAAGTGTTAACAAGAAGTTGGACAGGTGTACCTAATAAAGTGGCCAGTGAGTGTATATATATAGAGAAGAGGTTAATTCAAATCTTGTGCATCCTTATATGGTTACTCTGCAAAAAAGTCAAAATTTTGTTCGATGAGTATGTCCTGTTGGAGTCATATAAAGTGTAGATACCGTTTAAGTCAGGTATCCCCAATCTAATATATAAAGCTAAATGTGTGTATGTGTGTGTGTATGTATGTATGTATGTCCGGGATTGGCATCTGAACCGTCGCAGCTACAGCCACAAAATTTTGCACAGTCACACGTCTGGACCCCGAGAGCGTCATAGGCTATGTTGTGTGGTGAAATTTTAACCCCTTAATCCCGTATGACGTACTATCCCGTCAAGGTGACCTGGGACTTAATTCCGGGTGACGGGATAGTACGTCATACGCGATCGGCCGCACTCACGGGGGGAGCGCGGCCGATTGCGGCCGGGTGTCAGCTGCCTATCGCAGCTGACATCCGGCACTATGTGTCAGGAGCAGTCACGGACCGCCCCCGGCACATTAACCCCCGGCACACCGCGATCAAACATGATCGCAGTGTACCGGCGGTATAGGGAAGCATCGCGCAGGGAGGGGGCTCCCTGCGGGCTTCCCTGAGACCCCCGGAGCAACGCGATGTGATCGCGTTGCTGCGAGGGTCTCCTACCTCCTTCCTGGCTGCAGGTCCCGGATCCAAGATGGCCGCGGCATCCAGGTCCTGCAGGGAAGGAGGTGGCTTACCAAGTGTCTGCTCAGAGCAGACGCTGGTAAGCCTGCAGCCCTGTCAGTGAGATCGGTGATCTGACAGAGTGCTGTGCACACTATCAGATCATCGATCTGTGATGTCCCCCCCTGGGACAAAGTAAAAAAGTAAAAAAAAAAAATTTTCCACATGTGTAAAAAAAAATAAAAAAAATTCCTAAATAAATAATAAAAAAAAATATATATTATTCCCATAAATACATTTCTTTACCTAAATAAAAAAAACAAAACAATAAAAAGTACACATATTTAGTATTGCCGCGTCCGTAACGACCCAACCTATAAAACTGCCCCACTAGTTAACCCCTTCAGTAAACACCGTAAGAAAAAAAAAAAAAACGAGGCAAAAAACAACGCTTTATTACCATACCGCCGAACAAAAAGTGGAATAACACGCGATCAAAAAGACTGATATAAATATCCATGGTACCGCTGAAAACGTCATCTTGTCCCGCAAAAAACAAGCCGCCATACAGCATCATCAGCAAAAAAATAAAAAAGTTATAGTCCTGAGAATAAAGCGATACCAAAATAATTATTTTTTCTATAAAATAGTTTTTATCGTATAAAAGTGCCAAAACATAAAAAAATGATATAAATGAGATATCGCTGTAATCATACTGACCCGTCGAATAAAACTGCTTTTTCAATTTTACCAAACGCGGAACGGTATAAACGCCTCCCCCAAAAGAAATTAATGAATAGTAGGTTTTTGGTCATTCTGCCTCACAAAAATCGGAATAAAAAGTGATCAAAAATGGTCACGTGTCCGAAAATGTTACCAATAAAAACGTCAACTCGTCCCGCAAAAAACAAGACCTCACATGACTCTGTGGAGCAAAATGTGGAAAAATTATAGGTCTCAAAATGTGGAGACGCAAAAACTTTTTTGCTATAAAAAGCGTCGCTGGTTTCACACTTGCGTTTTTGTCTGCAGCGTTTTTTGCACAAAAAAACGAATGCATTTTTTCCCTATATTTAACATTGAAAACGCATGTGTTTTTTGTACGCGTTTGGTCGCGTTTTCAAACGCATGCGTTTTTTTCTGCATGCGTTCATTTTCAGAAATACAACCTGCAGTATTTTCTTGTGTTTTTAAGCACATGCGTTTGCGTTAAAAACGCATGCATTTTTATCGAAAAATAACAGAAAACACACTGAAAAGCCACCCACCACCATCAAGGTGATAAAGGGATCCAAACCCTAACCCTAACTCTACCCCTAACCTCACCCCTAACCGTTTAATGAACATTTTCTGACAGTCATAGTGCCACGTATTTAAGTGCCACGTATTTAAGTGCCACGTATTTAAGTGCCACGTATTTAAGTGCCACGTATTTCAGTGCCACGTATTTCAGTGCCACGTATTTCAGTCACGTTTAGGGTTAGGGTTAGGTTTAGGGTTAGGGCTAGGGTTGGAGGTAAAGTTAGGGTTAGGGTTGGGGCTAAAGTTAGGGTTGGGGGTAAAGTTAGGGTTAGGGTTTGGATTACATTTACGGTTTGGATTAGGGTTGGGATTAGAATTATGGGTGTGTCAGGGCTAGGGGTGTGGTTAGGGTTACCGTTGGGATTAGGGTTAGGGGTGTGTTTGGGTTAGGGTTTCAGGTAGAATTGGGGAGTTTCCACTGTCCAGGCACATCAGGGGCTCTCCAAGCACGACATGGCGTCCAATCTCAATTCCAGCCAATTCTGCGTTGAAAAAGTAAAACAGTGCTCCTTCCCTTCTGAGCTCTCCCGTGCGCCCAAAAAGGGGTTTACCCCAACATATGTGTTATCAGCGTACTCGGGACAAATTGAACAACAACTTCTGGGGTCCAAGTTCTCTTGTTATCCTTAGGAAAATAAAAATTTGGGGGGCTAAAAATCATTTTTGTGGGAAAAAAAAGATGTTTTATTTTCACGGCTCTGCGTTATAAACTGTAGTGAAACACTTGGGGGTTCAAAGTTCTCACAACACATCTAGATAAGTTCCTTGGGAGGTCTAGTTTCCAATATGGGGTCACTTGTGGGGGGTTTGTACTGTTTGGGTACATCAGGGGCTCTGCAAATGCAACGTGACGCCTGCAGACCAATCCATTTAAGGCTGCATTCCAAATGGCGCTCCTTCCCTTCCGAGCTCTGTCATGCACCCAAACAGTGGTTCCCCCCCACATATGGGGTATCATCATACTCAGGACAAATTGGACAACAAATTTTGGGGTCTAATTTATCCTGTTACCCTTGTGAAAATACAAAACTGGGGGCTAAAAAATCATTTTTGTGAAAAAAAAAAGAATTTTTATTTTCACGGCTTTGCGCTATAAACTTTAGTGAAACACTTGGGGGTTCAAAGTTCTCAAAACACATCTAGATATGTTCCTTGGGAGGTCTAGTTTCCAATATGGGGTCACTTGTGGGGGGTTTGTACTGTTTGGGTACATCAGGGGCTCTGCAAATGCAACGTGACGGCTGCTGACCAATCCATTTAAGTCTGCATTCCAAATGGCGCTCCTTCCCTTCCGAGCTCTGTCATGCGCCCAAACAGTGGTTCCCCCCACATATGGGGTATCAGCGTACTCAGGACAAATTGGAAAACAAATTTTGGGGTCCAATTTATTCTGTTACCCTTGTAAAAATACAAAGCTGGGGGCTAAAAAATCATTTTTGAGAAAAAAAAAATATATATTTTCACGGCTCTGCGTTATAATCTGTAGTGAAACACTTGGGGGTTCAAAGCTCTCAAAACACATCTAGATAAGTTCCTTAGGGGGTCTACTTTCCAAAATGGTGTCACTTGTGGGGGGTTTCAATGTTTAGGCACATCAGGGGCTCTCCAAACGCAACATGGCGTCCTGTCATGTTCCCAATGGCAGGGAATTAAACACATAACATGGGCAAAAACAGGACGAGCTCTAGGGTGATGGAACCTGAGCTGACCGCGATCCTGAACCTCAACACTCAACTAACAGCAGCCGGGGAACGTTCCTGGGGGGACTCTACACGTCTCGCGCCAGCCGGAGATCTAGCTACCCCTATCAGAAGAATCACAGACCTATCTTGCCTCCAGAGAAATATTCCCACAGAAATAGCAGCCCCCCACATATAATGACGGTGAAATGAGAGGAAGGCACAAACGTAGTTATGAAAACAGATTCAGCAAAATGAGGCCCGCTTAAGCTAGATAGCAGAGGATACAAAAGGTGAACTGCGCGGTCAGCTTAAAACCCTTCAAAATACCATCCTGAAATTACTTGAACTCATGTGCCAACTCATGGTACATGAGTGGTAATTTCAGCCCACTAGAGCAACCAGCAGCAGAGAATTACATATCTGCAAGCTGGACTAAAAACATGAAAGCAAACATGAAACAGGGAAATCCAGACTTAGCTTGTCTTGAAGGCCTAGGAGCAGGTAGCAAAGGTAACAGAGACACACTGATACATTGATAGCCGGCAAGGGAATGACAGGAAAGCCAGGTTAAATAGGAAACACCCAGCCTCTGATGGACAGGTGGAAACCAGAGACCGCAACCCACCAAAGTCACCCAGTACCAGCTGTAACCACCAGAGGGAGCCCAAAAACAGAATCCACAACAGTACCCCCCCCTTGAGGAGGGGTCACCGAAACCTCACGAGAACCCCCAGGGCGATCAGGATGAGCTCTATGGAAGGCGCGGACCAAATCAGTCGCATGAACATCAGAGGCGACCACCCAGGAATTATCCTCCTGACCATAACCCTTCCACTTAACCAAATACTGGAGTTTACGTCTGGAAACACGAGAATCCAAGATCTTCTCAACAACATACTCCAATTCTCCCTCCACCAGCACCGGAGCAGGAGGCTCAACCGAAGGAACAACGGGCACCTCATACCTCCGCAATAACGACCGATGGAACACATTATGAATAGCAAACGATGCTGGGAGATCCAAACGAAAAGATACAGGGTTAAGAATCTCCAAGATCTTATAAGGACCGATGAACCGAGGCTTGAACTTAGGAGAAGAGACCTTCATAGGGACAAAACGAGAAGACAACCACACCAAGTCCCCAACAAGAAGTCGGGGACCCACGCGGCGACGGCGATTAGCAAACTGCTGAGTCTTCTCCTGAGACAACTTCAAATTGTCCACCACCTGATTCCAAATCTGATGTAGCCTGTCCACCACCACATCCACTCCAGGACAATCCGAAGGCTCCACCTGACCAGAGGAAAAACGAGGATGAAACCCCGAATTACAAAAGAAAGGAGAAACCAAAGTAGCAGAACTAGCCCGATTATTAAGGGCAAATTCGGCCAGTGGCAAAAAGGCAACCCAGTCATCTTGATCAGCAGAAACAAAACACCTTAAATAAGTTTCCAAGGTCTGATTAGTTCGCTCCGTCTGGCCATTCGTCTGAGGATGGAATGCAGACGAGAAAGACAAATCAATGCCCATCTTAGCACAAAACGTCCGCCAAAATCTAGACACAAACTGGGATCCCCTGTCAGAAACGATATTCTCCGGAATCCCATGCAAACGAACCACGTTCCGAAAAAATAAAGGGACCAACTCAGAGGAGGAAGGCAACTTAGGCAAGGGTACCAAATGAACCATCTTAGAAAAGCGGTCACACACAACCCAGATAACGGACATTTTCTGTGAGACAGGGAGATCTGAAATAAAATCCATGGAAATGTGCGTCCAAGGCCTCTTCGGGATAGGCAAGGATAACAACAACCCACTGGCCCGAGAACAGCAAGGCTTAGCCCGAGCACACACTTCACAAGACTGCACAAAGGTGCGCACATCCCTTGACAAGGAAGGCCACCAAAAAGACCTGGCCACCAAGTCTCTAGTACCAAATGTTCCAGGATGACCAGCCAACACAGAAGAATGGACCTCGGAGATGACTCTACTGGTCCAATCATCCGGAACAAACAGTCTTTCTGGTGGACAACGATCAGGTTTATCCGCCTGAAACTCCTGCAATGCACGTCGCAAGTCTGGGGAGACGGCGGACAATATTACCCCATCCCTAAGGATACCAGTAGGCCCAGAGTCTCCAGGAGAGTCAGGCACAAAACTCCTGGAAAGAGCATCTGCCTTCACATTCTTTGAACCTGGCAGGTATGAAACCACAAAATTGAAACGAGAAAAAAACAACGACCAACGAGCCTGTCTAGGATTCAGACGCCTGGCAGACTCAAGGTAAATCAGATTTTTGTGATCAGTCAAGACCACCACACGATGTCTAGCACCCTCAAGCCAATGACGCCACTCCTCAAATGCCCACTTCATGGCCAAAAGCTCCCGATTACCCACATCATAATTGCGCTCGGCGGGCGAGAATTTTCTAGAAAAGAACGCACATGGCTTCATCACCGAGCCATCGGAACTTCTCTGTGACAAAACCGCCCCCGCTCCAATCTCGGAAGCATCAACCTCAACCTGAAAAGGAAGTGAAACATCTGGTTGACATAACACAGGAGCAGAAGAAAACCGGCGCTTAAGTTCCTGAAAGTCCTCCACAGCCGTAGGAGACCAATTAGCAACATCAGCACCCTTTTTAGTCAAATCAGTCAAAGGTTTAACAACACTGGAAAAATTAGTAATGAAACGACGATAAAAATTAGCAAAGCCCAAGAACTTCTGAAGACTCTTAACAGATGTAGGTTGTGTCCAGTCACAAATCGCCTGAACCTTGACAGGATCCATCTCAATAGTAGAAGGAGAAAAAATGTACCCCAAAAAAGAAATCTTCTGGACTCCGAAGAGACATTTTGAGCCCTTCACAAACAGAGAATTGGCCCGCTGGACTTGAAACACCTTCCTGACCTGTAGAACATGAGACTCCCAGTCATCAGAAAACACCAAAATATCATCCAAATACACAATCATAAACTTATCCAGATATTCACGGAAAATATTGTGCATAAAGGACTGAAAGACTGAAGGAGCATTAGAAAGTCCAAAAGGCATTACCAAATACTCAAAATGGCCCTCAGGCGTATTAAATGCGGTTTTCCACTCATCACCCTGCTTTATCCGCACAAGATTATACGCACCGCAAAGATCTATCTTAGTGAACCACCTAGCCCCCTTAATGCGAGCAAACAAATCAGTCAATAATGGCAATGGATACTGATATTTGACTGTAATCTTATTCAGAAGGCGATAATCTATACAAGGCCTCAGGGAACCATCTTTTTTTGCCACAAAAAAAAAAACCTGCTCCCAGAGGGGACGAAGATGGACGAATATGTCCCTTTTCCAAGGACTCCTTAATATAATTCCGCATAGCAGTATGCTCTGGCACTGACAGATTAAATAAACGACCCTTAGGGAACTTACTGCCAGGAATTAATTCTATAGCACAGTCACAATCCCTATGAGGAGGGAGCGAATTGAGCTTAGGCTCCTCAAAAACATCCCGATAGTCAGACAAAAACGCAGGGACCTCAGAAGGAGTAGATGAAGCGATTGAAATCAGAGGTGCATCATCATGAACCCCCTGACATCCCCAGCTTAACACAGACATTGTTTTCCAATCCAGGACTGGATTATGAGTTTGTAACCATGGCAGACCAAGCACTAGTACATCATGTAAATTATACAGTACAAGGAAGCGAATCACCTCCTGATGAACGGGAGTCATGTGCATGGTCACTTGTGTCCAGTACTGCGGTTTATTCATAGCCAATGGTGTAGAGTCAAATCCCTTCAAAGGAATAGGAACTTCCAGAGGCTCCAGACTAAAACCGCAGCGTTTGGCAAATGACCAATCCATAAGACTCAGGGCAGCGCCCGAATCCACATAGGCATCGACGGAAATGGATGACAGTGAACAAATCAGAGTTACAGACAAAATGAACTTAGACTGCAGAGTACTAATGGCAAAAGATTTATCAACCTTTTTTGTGCGTTTAGAGCATGCTGATATAACATGAGCTGAATCACCACAATAAAAACACAATCCATTTTTCCGCCTATAATTTTGCCGTTCACTTCTGGACTGAATTCTGTCACATTGCATAGTCTCAGGTGCCTGTTCAGAAGACACCGCCAACTGGTGCACAGGTTTGCGCTCCCGTAAACGCCGATCAATCTGAATGGCCATAGCCATAGACTCATTCAGACCTGTAGGCGCAGGCAACCCCACCATAATATCCTTAATGGCCTCAGAAAGACCATCTCTGAAGTTTGCAGCCAGGGCGCACTCATTCCACTGAGTAAGCACCGACCATTTCCGAAATTTTTGACAATATACTTCCGCTTCATCATGCCCCTGAGAGAGGGCTAATAAAGCCTTTTCAGCCTGAATCTCCAGGTTAGGTTCCTCATAGAGCAATCCCAGTGCCAGAAAAAACGCATCCACACTGAGCAATGCAGGATCCCCTGGTGCCAATGCAAATGCCCAATTCTGAGGGTCGCCCCGCAGGAAAGATATTACAATCTTGACCTGCTGAGCAGGGTCTCCAGAGGAGTGAGATTTCAAAGAAAGAAACAATTTGCAATTGTTCCTGAAATTCAGGAAGGTAGATCTATCTCCAGAAAAAACCTCTGGAATAGGAATTCTAGGTTCAGACATAGGAGTGTGAACAACAAAATCCTGTATGTTTTGAACTTTTGCAGCAAGATTATTCAGGCTGGAAGCCAAACTCTGGACATCCATGTTAAACAGCTAAGGTCAGAGCCATTCAAGGGTTAAAAGGAGGTAAGAAGCAGCTAGACAGCAATTAAGGGCTAGGCAGCAAAACTCTGAGGAAAAAAAAAAAATTTCCCTTCAACACTTCTTTTTCTCCTGCTTCAGCCCAAACAATTAACACTTTGTGGGCCGGCTATACTGTCATGTTCCCAATGGCAGGGAATTAAACACATAACATGGGCAAAAACAGGACGAGCTCTAGGGTGATGGAACCTGAGCTGACCGCGATCCTGAACCTCAACACTCAACTAACAGCAGCCGGGGAACATTCCTGGGGGGACTCTACACGTCTCGCGCCAGCCGGAGATCTAGCTACCCCTATCAGAAGAATCACAGACCTATCTTGCCTCCAGAGAAATATTCCCACAGAAATAGCAGCCCCCCACATATAATGACGGTGAAATGAGAGGAAGGCACAAACGTAGTTATGAAAACAGATTCAGCAAAATGAGGCCCGCTTAAGCTAGATAGCAGAGGATACAAAAGGTGAACTGCGCGGTCAGCTTAAAACCCTTCAAAATACCATCCTGAAATTACTTGAACTCATGTGCCAACTCATGGTACATGAGTGGTAATTTCAGCCCACTAGAGCAACCAGCAGCAGAGAATTACATATCTGCAAGCTGGACTAAAAACATGAAAGCAAACATGAAACAGGGAAATCCAGACTTAGCTTGTCTTGAAGGCCTAGGAGCAGGTAGCAAAGGTAACAGAGACACACTGATACATTGATAGCCGGCAAGGGAATGACAGGAAAGCCAGGTTAAATAGGAAACACCCAGCCTCTGATGGACAGGTGGAAACCAGAGACTGCAACCCACCAAAGTCACCCAGTACCAGCTGTAACCACCAGAGGGAGCCCAAAAACAGAATCCACAACAGCGTCCCATCTCAATTCCAGTCAATTTTGCATTGAAAAGTCAAATGGCGCTCCTTCCCTTCCAAGCTCTGCCATGCGCCCAAACAATGGTTTACACCCACATATGGGGTATCAGCGTACTCAGGACAAATTGCACAACATTTTTTGGGGTCCAATTTCTTCTCTTACCCTTGGGAAAATAAAAAATTGGGGGCGAAAAGATCATTTTTGTTAAAAAATATGATTTTTTATTTTTACGGCTCTGCATTATAAACTTCTGTGAAGCAATTGGTGGGTCAAAGTGCTCACCACACATCTAGATAAGTTCCTTAGGGGGTCTACTTTCCAAAATGGTGTCACTTGTAGGGGGTTTCAATGTTTAGGCACATCAGGGGCTCTCCAAACGCAACATGGCGTCCCATCTCAATTCCAGTCAATTTTGCATTGAAAAGTCAAATGGCGCTCCTTCCCTTCCAAGCTCTGCCATGCGCCCAAACAATGGTTTACACCCACATATGGGGTATCAGCGTACTCAGGACAAATTGCACAACATTTTTTGGGGTCCAATTTCTTCTCTTACCCTTGGGAAAATAAAAAATTGGGGGCGAAAAGATCATTTTTGTTAAAAAATATGATTTTTTATTTTTACGGCTCTGCATTATAAACTTCTGTGAAGCACTTGGTGGGTCAAAGTGCTCACCACACATCTAGATAAGTTCCTTAGGGGGTCTACTTTCCAAAATGGTGTCACTTGTAGGGGGTTTCAATGTTTTGGCACATCAGGGGCTCTCCAAACGCAACATGGCGTCCCATCTCAATTCCAGTCAATTTTGCATTGAAAAGTCAAATGGCGCTCCTTCCCTTCCAAGCTCTGCCATGCGCCCAAACAATGGTTTACACCCACATATGGAGTATCAGCGTACTCAGGACAAATTGCACAACATTTTTTGGGGTCCAATTTCTTCTCTTACCCTTGGAAAAATAAAAAATTGGGGGCGAAAAGATCATTTTTGTGAAAAAATATGATTTTTTTTTTACGGCTCTGCATTATAAACTCCTGTGAAGCACTTGGTGGGTCAAAGTGCTCACCACACATCTAGATAAGTTCCTTTGGGGGTCTACTTTCCAAAATGGTGTCACTTGTAGGGGGTTTCAGTGTTTAGGCACATCAGGGGCTCTCCAAACGCAACATGGCGTCCCATCTCAATTCCAGTCAATTTTGCATTGAAAAGTCAAATGGCGCTCCTTTCCTTCCGAGCTCTGCCATGCGCCCAAACAGTGGTTTACCCCCACATATGGGGTATCAGCGTACTCAGGACAAATTGTACAACAACTTTGGGGGTCCATTTTCTCCTGTTACCCTTGGTAAAATAAAACAAATTGGAGCTGAAATAAATTTTGTGTGAAAAAAAGTTAAATGTTCATTTTTATTTAAACATTCCAAAAATTCCTGTGAAACACCTGAAGGGTTAATAAACTTCTTGAATGTGGTTTTGAGCACCTTGAGGGGTGCAGTTTTTAGAATGGTGTCACACTTGGGTATTTTCTATCATATAGACCCCTCAAAATGACTTCAAATGAGATGTGGTCCCTAAAAAAAAATGGTGTTGTAAAAATGAGAAATTGCTGGTCAACTTTTAACCCTTATAACTCCGTCACAAAAAAAAATTTTGGTTCCAAAATTGTACTGATGTAAAGTAGACATGTGGGAAATGTTACTTATTAAGTATTTTGCGTGACATATGTCTGTGATTTAAGGGCATAAAAATTCAAAGTTGGAAAATTGCGAAATTTTCAAAATTTTCGCCAAATTTCCATTTTTTTCACAAATAAACGCAAGTTATATCGAATAAATTTTACCACTATCATGAAGTACAATATGTCACGAGAAAACAATGTCAGAATCGCCAAGATCCGTCAAAGCGTTCCAGAGTTATAGCCTCATAAAGGGACAGTGGTCAGAATTGTAAAAATTTGCCCGGTCATTAACGTGCAAACCACCCTCGGGGCTTAAGGGGTTAACCCCGCGCTTTCCAATTCACCAAACAATTTTGCCCCTATCTACATAATGGGGAAAAAGTGAAAGGAAAAGTGTTGGAGGCGTCGCAGCTACAGGCACAAAATTTTGCACAGTCACACGTCTGGACCCCGAGAGCGTCAAAGCTATGTTGTGAGGTGAAATTTTAACCCCGCGCTTTCCAATTCACCAAATAATTTTGCCCCTATCTACATAATGGGGAAAAAATGAAAGGAAAAGTGTTGGAGGCAAATTAACAGCTGCCAGATGTGAACAAGGGGGACTTAAAGAATGAGAGCGATGGCGCCAAAGAGTATATACTGTACAGTTGCTAAGGTGGGGCCCCGACATGGGATACTCACCACACCACCACGGGGATATGAACACACACACAAAATGCGCCACACACTACCATGTGCTCGAACACATATACCACCCTCAGCGCACATTTCACCACACATACACCAACCTCGCCACATAAAAGTCGAAACACAAAAGTCGCCGCTCAAAACTCGCCACGCGCAAAACTCTCCACATGCAAAACTCGCCATACGTGCAAAACTCACCTCATGGAAAACTCGCCACACGCAAAACTTGCACATGTGGAAAAATTGCCACATGCACAAAAGTTGCAACACATGCAAAAGTTGCCTCACACAAAACTTGCACATACTCAAAAGGCACCACACATAAAACTCGCCACGCGCAAAACTCACCATGCGCAAAACTTGCACACAACTTGCTACACTAACCTGTCACATGCAATTCGACACACAAAAAGTTGCTACACGCATGTCGCCACACAAAACTCATCTCACAAAAGTCGCTACATGCATGTCGCCACACGCAACTCAACACACACAACTTGACACACGAAACTCGCCCTAAAACACACACAAGTCTGGTATTATCCTTCAAAAATAAAAATCTGATTAATAAGCAGACAAACTACAAGATCAACAAATGTACCATATAGGAATCCGGCAGCTGTCAGTCACATGACCAGTCTATTATGTGTATGTGTGAGCTAATATATACTGCCAGGGGGGAGGGCTTACTGTTTGCTGGGGATTTATCAGGCTGCCAATTTAGCTTACAAATACTGAGGTAAAAATACTGACCAAATAACGTGTGAACGAGGTCTAATACAGGAGATGACATACAGATACTGTATATACTATATACAGGAGGAGATGACACACAGGTATATACTATTTACAGGGGAGATGACACACAGATATATACTATATACAGGAGGAGATGACACACAGATATATACTATATACAGGAGAGATGACACACAGGTATATACTATATACAGGAGGAGATGACACACAGATATATACTATATACAGGAGAGATGACACACAGATATATACTATATACAGGAGAGATGACACACAGGTATATACTATATAGAGGAGGAGATGACATACAGGTACATACTACATACAGCAGGAGATGACATACAGGTATATACTATATACAGGAGGAGATGACACACAGGTATATACTATATACAGGAGCAGATTACCTACAGGTATATAGTATATACAGGAGGAGATGACATACAGGTATATGCTATGTATATGAGGAGATGACATACAGGTATATATTATATACAGGAGGAAATTAAACACAGATATATACTATATATAGGTGAGATGACACACAGGTATATACTATATACAGGAGGAGATTACATACAGGTATATACTATATATAAGAGGAGATGACATACAGGTATATACTATATACAGGGGACATGACACACAGCAGGTATATACTATATACAGGGGAGATGACATACAGGTATATACTATATACAGGAGATGACATACAGGTGTATACTATATATAAGGGAGATGACAAACATGTATATACTGAGGTGAAAATGAGAGGTGTGAGGTGAAAATGAAAAGGTGTGAGTGCAAAATGAGAGGAGTGAGGGAAAATAGTGGAGTGATCAGAAAATGACAGATGTGAGTTTGAAATGACAAGTGTCAGGGGGGAATGAGAGGAGTGAGGGGGAAAATAAGAGGAGTGAGGGGGAAAATGAGAGGTGTGAGGGAGAAAATGAGAGGTGTGAGGGGGAAAATGAAAGATGTGATGGGGAAAATGAGAGGCGTGATGGGAAAATAAGAGAAGTGAGGTGCTATAACTAACCACAGATATTTACTATGCCCAGGCAACGCCGGGCTCTTCAGCTAGTAGATCAATATAAATTCTCCAAACATATAAAAACCCAAGGATTAAACAAGGATATTCGTCCCCTCCTGGTCTGCACCAGGACTTGCAGATAGACACTCAGGTTTAACCCCTTCCCGACCTTTGACGCAGCGTATGCGTCATGAAAACCTGTGCCAATCCGACCTGTGACGCAGCATATGCGTCATGGTCGGATCGCGTTCCTGAAGGCCGGGTGAAAGGGTTAACTGTAATTTCCCCCCATCTGCAGGGACAGGGGGAGTGGTACTTGAGCCCGGGGGGGTGGCTTCGCCCCCCCGTGGCTATGATCGCTCTGATTGGCTGTTGAAAGTGACATTTCACTTTCACTTTCAATCAGAAAGCAGAGCCAGAGGATATGACGAAATGCCTGAAACTCACCAAAACATTAGGTGAAGTACAGACAACAGCCACGTTGCCCATGAGTCCATCTACCTGGAAGAAGCCAACTTTATCTGAAACACCTAAAGTCTGCAGTATAGTTAACAATAACTGACATGTTGGAAACACATTAGCAATGGTGGTCCTGAACTCAGGACGTGAAAATGAGAGCGCTCACGCGACTCCAAACGAAATATATTAAACCTTTAAAGAACCAGGAGTGTATAATCTCACGGGTACAAGTTAGGTAATAAGTGTCACGGGGAGACTAGGTGGGCAAGAGCTAATAACCCGGGCCCCTGCAATTTCCCTCAGACTAGGGAAATACTGACTGACCCTCTACCTGGAGTTTACACTGATGGTGTGCATGTCCAAGCCTCGACCCTCACCCTGTCTCCTGTTTCAACCCTAAGAGGAAAACACCGCCCACCACCTAGTGAAAAGATAATACACCAATACCCACAGTAAGAACAGACAAGGATAACGGAAAATATACACCACGTCGCAGTCACTCAGGAATACACTATAAATGCGCAGGGCAAAATAAATGCAAATATAGGAAGGAGTAAATAAGACAAAGGGAAATACACCACCAGCAACGATACTCCAAATACTTGCTCACCACTCCAGACCGAGATAACAAACGCACAAGACAGAAGCTATAATCGGTGACGCCCAATGTACAGGAGAACTATTTAAAGGCAATGGGCATGGCCCAGCTTCCAATCCGAGCATAAGGTAAATTAACCCCGGACCAGCTAAACAATCTAGCCTACGCCAATGAGCACATAGTGGTAAAAAGCGGAACTACCGCTGTCTGTCGAACTACATGGTCTGAACAGCATCCGACATGACAGTACCCCGCCTTCTACGAGGGACCCCAGGGCCCTCACGGCCTATAGGACCCGGCTTGTCCGGATGGCGACGGTGAAAAAACCTGACCAGCCGATCCGCATGAATGTCCGAGGCTGGTACCCAGGACCTCTCCTCAGGCCCATAACCACGCCAGTGTACCAAGTACTGTAAAGTGCGGTGCACTACACGAGAGTCAACCACCTTGTAGACTTCAAATTCCACATTACCATCCACCAAGACTGGAGGTGGCATAGGCGCCGCATCCACAGAACCCACCACCTTCTTTAAAAGAGACCTGTGGAACACGTTGTGTATCTTATACACCATAGGAAGCTCCAATCGGTACGCTACTGGGTTAATGACGGCGGTGACCCTAAATGGACCAATAAACCGTGGACCCAATTTAAGGGATGGTATTTTGAGTCGAATGTTTTTTGTGGATAACCACACCCAGTCATCCACACTCAGGTCCGGACCTGGCACACGCCTACTGTCAGCCACACGTTTGTACCTAGCACCCACACTCAACAGGCGCTGTTTAACTCTCCTCCAGACTGAAGACAATTGTGCTCCTAACTGGTCTTTCTCCGGAACGCCGGAAGAGCCCCTCTGACTCAAAGTACAAAATTGAGGATGTAGCCCGTAAACACAAAAAAACGGAGACTCCCCAGACGACTCCTGACGGTGATTATTGATGGCAAACTCAGCCAAAGGAAGAAAGGTAGACCACTCCTCCTGGTTATCAGAGACAAAGCAGTGTAAGTACTGTTCCAAATTTTGGTTCATACGCTCAGTCTGACCATTTGACTGAGGATGAAACGCCGAAGAATGAGACAACTTGATCCCCAGCCGTGAGCAAAATGCTTTCCAAAATTTTGCCACAAACTGAGAACCCCTATCAGACACGATATCAGACGGAACCCCATGAAGTCTGACCACCTCCTGCACAAATACCTGAGCCAGAGTCGTAGCGTTAGGCAACGAAGGAAAAGACACAAAGTGCGACATTTTTGAGAACCGATCAACAATCACCAAAATGACCGTGTTCCCAGCTGAGGAGGGCAAATCAGTGATGAAATCCATGGAGATTTCCGTCCATGGCTTACTAGGTACCTCAAGAGGAAGTAGTGTGCCAACAGGACTGAAGTGGGGCGTCTTAGCCCTAGCGCACGTGATACAAGCTGACACGTATGATACCACATCCTGTCGGATCTTGGGCCACCAAAACCGACGTGACACCAACTCCAAGGTACCTCTAACCCCTGGGTGGCCAGCCAGGACAGCATCATGATGCTCCGCCATAACCTTTAAGCGGAGATGAAGCGGTACCAAAGATTTGTTGATGGAAAGCTCAGATGGTACCTCCTCCTGGGCCTCGGCAATCTCAGCCTCAACCTCCGTAGTGAGAGCCAAAACCACAACACCCTTTTGGAGGATGGGTACTGGATCCTCCCGAGGTTCTCCCCCCGGAAAACACCTGGACAGAGCATCCACCTTAGTGTTTTTAGACCCCGGTCTGTAAGTGACAACAAAATTGAACCGCGTGAAAAACAATGCCCAGCGAGCCTGCCTGGGGGACAGACACTTGGCTGACTCCAAATACAGCAGATTCTTATGATCGGTAATAACAGTAACCTGATATACCAACCCCTCCAAGAAGTGTCGCCATTCCTCAAAGGCCAACTTGATTGCCAACAACTCCCTGTTGCCGATATCGTAGTTACGTTCGGCGGACGACAGTTTCTTGGAGAAATAGGCGCATGGACGCAAATCACTCAAAGATGAGCCTTGTGACAGCACCGCCCCCACACCAACTTCAGACGCATCGACTTCCACAACCAAAGGTTTTGATATGTCTGGCTGCACAAGAATGGGGGCTGAAACAAAACTGTTCTTAAGAAATTCAAATGCGCGCACAGCAGCCTCAGGCCAAACGGAGAAATTGGTACTAAAAAAGTCATGTCAGTTAGCGGTTTAGCAATGATGGAAAAATCCTTGATAAATTTCCTATAGTAGTTAGAAAACCCAAGGAACCGCTGAAGTGCTTTCAGGTTATCAGGCCGTTCCCATTGCAGCACTGCTTGCACCTTAGCGGCGTCCATTTTAAAACCAGAAGCAGACACAATATACCGTATATACTCGAGTATAAGCCGACCCGAGTATAAGCCGACCCCCCTAATTTTGCCACAAAAAACTGGGAAAACTTATTGACTCGAGTATAAGCCTAGGGTGGAAAATGCAACAGCTACCGGTGAATTTCAAAAATAAAAATAGATGCTCCATACTGTTCATTATGGCCCCATAGCTGTGCCATATAGTGCTCTGCACCATTATTGCCCCATAGCTGTGCCATATAGTGCTCTGCACCATTATTGCCCCATAGCTGTGCCATACAGTGCTCTGCACCATTACTGCCCCATAGCTGTGCCATATAGTGCTCTGCACCATTACTGCCCCATAGCTGTGCCATACAGTGCTCTGCACCATTACTGCCCCATAGCTGTGCCATATAGTGCTCTGCACCATTACTGCCCCATAGCTGTGCCATACAGTGCTCTGCACCATTACTGCCCCATAGCTGTGCCATACAGTGCTCTGCACCATTACTGCCCCATAGCTGTGCCATATAGTGCTCTGCACCATTATTGCCCCATAGCTGTGCCATATAGTGCTCTGCACCATTATTGCCCCATAGCTGTGCCATACAGTGCTCTGCACCATTATTGCCCCATAGCTGTGCCATACAGTGCTCTGCACCATTATTGCCCCATAGCTGTGCCATACAGTGCTCTGCACCATTACTGCCCCATAGCTGTGCCATACAGTGCTCTGCACCATTACTGCCCCATAGCTGTGCCATACAGTGCTCTGCACCATTACTGCCCCATAGCTGTGCCATACAGTGCTCTGCACCATTACTGCCCCATAGCTGTGCCATATAGTGCTCTGCACCATTACTGCCCCATAGCTGTGCCATACAGTGCTCTGCACCATTGCCCCATAGCTCTGCCATATAGTGCTCTACGGTGCGTCCATTATTGCCCCATAGCTGTGCTGCTGCTGCTGCAATAAAAATAATAAAACACATACTCACCTGTCTTGCTTGCAGCTTCTCGGCGCCATCTTCCCGGCGTCTCTCCGCACTGACTGATCAGGCAGAGGGCGGCGCGCACACTATATGCGTCATCGCGCCCTCTGCCTGCAGTCAGTGCGGAGAGACGCCGGGAAGATGGAGACAGCGCCCGGCGTGTGGAACGAGGATAGGTGACTATGTAATACTTACCTGCTCCCGGCGTGCCGCTCCTTCCCCCTGCCTGTGTTCGGTGCCGCAGCCTCTTCCTCTGTCAGCGGTCACCGGCACCGCTTCATTAGAGAAATGAATAGGCGGCTCCGCCCCTATGGGAGGTGGAGCAGCCTATTCATTTCTCTAATGAGCGGTCCCACGTGACCGCTCAGGGGAAGAGGCTGCTGCACCCGGAGACCGTGGGACGGGCAGGGGGAGTGACAGGATCGCCGGGACTAGGTAAGTATGCCTCAGCGCCCTCTCCCCCTCACCCGCCGACCCTGCCACAGACCGTGACTCGAGTATAAGCCGAGGGGGCACTTTCAGCCCAAAAATTTGGGCTGAAAATCTCGGCTTATACTCGAGTATATACGGTAACCCAAGAAAGACAACTCTTGAACAGAAAATACACATTTCTCAAGTTTAGCATACAGCTTATTCTCTCTGAGAAGCTGTAACACCTGCCTGACATGATCTAAATGAGTATCACGGTCGCAAGAATATATGAGAATGTCATCTAGGTACACGATAACGAATCTCCCCAAAACATGCAAAAACACATCATTAATGAAATGTTGGAACACTGCAGGTGTGTTAGTCAACCCAAATGGCATCACCAAATTTTCAAAATGACCCTCAGGGGTATTAAAAGCCGTCTTCCACTCATCACCTTGACGGACTCTTATGAGGTTGTACGCCCCCCTGAGGTCAAGCTTGGTAAACCATTTAGCACCTGCCACCTGATTGAAGAAATCTGGTATCAGTGGCATAGGGTATGGATCACGAACCGTAATCTGGTTCAATTCCCTGAAATCCAAACACGGGCGTAATCCGCCATCTTTCTTCTCCACGATGAAGAACCCTGCTGCCACAGGCGAGGATGAAGGCCTGATGTGCCCTTTGCTCAAACTTTCAGCAATGTAATCCTTTAACGCTTGTCTCTCCGGACCGGAGATGTTAAACATCCTTGCTTTAGGCAATTTGGCCCCTGGTTTAAATCTGATAGTACAGTCATAGGGGCGATGTGGCGGCAACTCTGAACAACCCTTCTCAGAGAACACATCCTCAAAATCCAGAAGTGACTCCGGAACGCTTGAAGTCACAGCAGACACACATGTAGCCAGGCAATTCTCCTGGCAGAATTCACTCCACTGAATTATGTCCTGAGTTTTCCAGTCAATTACCGGGTTGTGCATAGACAACCATGGAAAACCCAAAACCACCTGAGCAGGAAGATTCCTGAGCACCTTACATGTAACCTGCTTGGAATGAAGAAGCCCAATGTGGAGTTTCACCTCAGCCACAAACTCAGTAATCTCCCCCTGAGAGAGAGGAGCAGCATTGATGGTGACCACGCGGATAGGATGAGGCAGTTTTTCAATCCTAAAACCTGTTGTGCGCGCAAACTCCTCATCAATGAGATTTGTGGCTGAACCACTATCCACAAACACAGTAATTGGCAGCTCACTGCCAGCGATTATAACCTTAGCAGGGAGCATGCATTGAGAAACCACCATGGAGGATATACATAAGCTCAGATTGGTCTCCTCCACACCCTCTGAGCTTAGAAGTTTTCCGCCGTTGCGTTTTTCTTAGACAGTAGAGGACAGATGTTAATAAAATGACCAGTCTTACCGCAGTAAAAACAGGCTCCTTGCTTCCTGAGCTCAGGGGCTCGACGCTTCACATGTGACACCCCTGTGATTTGCATAGGCTCCGTGGGCTCACCTGCAGCAACCACACGTGAACCTAAACCCTCTCCCATAGGCGGTGTCTCATGCTCCCCTGTTATGATCCGGTGGTTAGGATCACAAAACTGACCTGACAGGTAAATCTGAATATTAGGACAAGCTCTGGGGATGTGGGAGCTATACTGACCGCAACCCTGATCCTATCCACACACACTAAAGGCAGCCGTGGAGCGTTACCTTAAAACCTAGACGCCTCTTCACAGCCTGAGAAACTAGCTACCCCTAGAGAGAAAGCAAAGCCTCACTTGCCTCAGAGAAATAACCCCAAAGTTTAGACAGCCCCCCACAAATAATAACGGTGAGTTAAGGGGAAAATACAAATGCAGAAATGAAAACAGGTTTTAGCAAATGAGGCCCGCTAACACTAAATAGACAGAAGATAGCAAGGAATCTGTGCGGTCAGTACAAAAACTATCAAAAACTATCCACGCAGAGAATACAAGAACCCCCACACCGACTCACAATGTGAGGGGCGCACTCTGCACCCCAGAGCTACCAGCAAGCGAAAAATCACATATAAGCAAGCTGGACTGAACTCATCATATACTGAGAAACATTTTCAAGGAAATAATGAGCAAAATGAAAAAGCAAGACTTAGCTTCTCCAGAAGGAGACAGGTCACAAGGGAAGTCAGGAGAGATCAGAACCAGTACTGAATACAACGACAGCAGGCAACAAGTAAAGGTCCAGGTGGAGTTAAATAGGAACCAGCATAGCAGGAAATGAGGCAGCTGAGCCCTGCTACAGACCAGCAGTATTGCTAAAGGCCACCAGAGGGAGCCCAGATGGAATTCACAACACTCCCCCTGACGCAAACGGCAATCAATGCGGACAACCAGACTCATAGCGGAATCTAGAGAAGTAGGAGTCTCGTACATCAGAAGAGCTTTTTTAACCCATCCAGAAACCCCATGAATAAGCTGACTCCGCAGCGCTGGATCATTCCATTGTGTATCGATCGCCCAGCGACGAAATTCAGAACAGTAATCCTTTGCAACTCGCTCCCCCTGGCGAATAGCGCGTATCTTAGATTCTGCTAGAGCCATTCTGTCTGGCTCGTCGTAAATATTTCCAAGAAAGGAAAAAAAACTCTCCACAGAGTCAAATGCAGCAGAATCAGATGGCAAAGAAAACGCCCATGCTTGGGGTTCCCCGCCTAACAATGACAAAACCAGGCCCACACGCTGAGCCTCATTACCCGAGGAGATTGGGCGCATATGGAAATATAGTTTGCAAGCTTCACGAAAAGAAACAAATTTACTGCGTTCCCCAGCAAATTTTTCAGGCAAAGGAAACTTAGGCTCAGCAACTCTTCCTGTAGCTCCAGCTTGCACATTAGATACTGCTAGTCCCTGTTGTTTCACTGCCCCCCTCAACTCAGTGACCTGTAGGGACAGCGCCTCCAACTGGCGGGTTCTGGAAGTCATGGGATCCATGACAAAACAAAAACGGAACCCCCCTTTTTTTTTTTTTTTGAAAGGCCGATTATAATGTCACGGGGAGACTAGGTGGGCAAGAGCTAATAACCCGGGCCCCTGCAATTTCCCTCAGACTAGGGAAATACTGACTGACCCTCTACCTGGAGTTTACACTGATGGTGTGCTGTTGTGATTCGGTTCGTGGGCTCCCCTGGTGGTCTCTTGTGGTACTGGTGTCCTGCAAGCTTTGCCTGCTCAGTTCACCTGTTCCTATCAGGAGGTGGGAGTATCCTATTTAACCTTGCTCCTCAGTCATTCTAATGCTGGCCATCAATGTATCCAGAGTGATTCTGTTGCATGTTTCTGCTCCCAGTTTTCTGCTCAGCTAAGTTGGACACTTTAGTCTTTAAGTCTATTTTTGTATGTTTTGTCCAGTTTGCACTTATGTGAATCTCTGCAGCTGGAAGCTCTTGTTGGGCTGAAATTACCACTCCAGTGGCATGAGTTGTCACATGAGTTAAGGTAATTTCAGGATGGTGTTTTGAAAGGTTTTGCAGCTGACCGCGAAGTCCTCTGTTGTATCTTTCTGCTATTTAGTTAGCGGGCCTCTCTGTGCTAAATCTGCTTTCATGCTATGTGTGTCTTTTCATCTGCTCTCACCGTTATTATTTGTGGGGGGCTGCTATCTCCTGTGGGGACATTCTCTGGAGGCAAGCCAGGACTGTGTTTTCTTCTACCAGGGGTAGTTAGTTCTCCGGCTGGCGCGCGGCATCTAGAGACAACGCAGGAATGCCCCCTGGCTACTTCTAGTGTGGTGTGTAGGTTTAGCATCGCGGTCAGCTCTAGTTTCCATCACCCGAGAGCTTGTCCGTTTATTCTATGCTTCTGATGTTTCCTTGCCATTGGAAACCATAACAGTATGGCCAGCCAAAATGTTTAATCTATAGGCTGAAGCAGGAGAGAAAAGGAACTGTGTGAAACCTTTTTTTTTTTTTTTTTTTCCTTCCTCTGAAGTTGCACTCCAGCTCTAATTGCAGTCTCCTGTTTTCCTCTCCTCTTAACCCCTGAATGGCTCAGACTTTATCTGTTGGAATATGGATCCCCAGAGTCTGGCTACCAATTTGAATAATCTTGCCTCTAAAGTTCAGAATATACAAGATTTTTTGTTACATGCTCCTCGGTCTGAACCTAAAATTCCTATACCGGAGTTTTTTTCTGGAGATCGATCTTGTTTTCTAAATTTTAAATACAATTGTAAATTGTTTCTTTCGCTGAGATCTCATTCTGCTGGAGATCCTGCCCAGCAAGTAAAAATTGTTATTTCTTTACTGCGGGGTGACCCCCAAAATTGGGCATTTTCATTGGCACCAGGGGATCCTGCGTTGCTCAATGTGGATGCGTTTTTTCTGGCTTTGGGGTTGCTTTATGAGGAACCAAATTTGGAGATTCAGGCTGAGAAAGCCCTAATAGCCCTCTCTCAGGGGCAAGATGAAGCCGAAATATATTGCCAAAAATTTCGAAAATGGTCTGTGCTTACTCAGTGGAATGAGTGCGCTCTGGCGGCAATTTTCAGAGAAGGTCTCTCTGATGCTGTAAAAGACGTCATGGTGGGGTTTCCTGCGCCTACTGGTCTGAATGAGTCCATGACAATGGCAATTCAGATTGATCGGCGTTTACGGGAACGCAAACCTGTGCACCAGTTGGCGGTGTCTTCTGAAGAGGCACCACAGAGTATGCAATGTGATAGCTTTCTGTCCAGAAGCGAACGACAGATTTATAGGTGCAAAAATCATTTGTGCTTCTATTGTGGAAATTCTACTCATGTTATATCAGCATGCTCTAAACGAACAAAGAAAGTTGATAAATCCTCTGCTATTGGCACTTTGCAGTCCAAGTTTATTTTGTCTGTAACTCTAATTTGTTCGTTATCTTCTATTGTTGCGGATGCGTATGTGGATTCTGGCGCCGCTTTGAGTCTTATGGATTGGTCCTTTGCCAGGCGCTGTGGGTTTGATCTAGAGCCTCTGGAAGTTCCTATACCTTTAAAGGGTATTGATTCTACACCATTGGCTGGTAATAAACCACAATACTGGACACAAGTGACTATGCGTATGACTCCAGACCATCAAGAGGTGATTCGCTTCCTTGTACTGTATAATCTACATGATGTGTTGGTGCTGGGATTGCCATGGTTGCAAACTCATAACCTAGTCCTTGACTGGAAAACAATGTCTGTACTAAGCTGGGGATGTCAGGGAAATCATGGGGACACATCTTTGGTCTCCATTGCTTCATCTATTCCCTCTGAAATTCCTGAGTTTTTGTCTGATTATCGTGAGGTTTTTGAGGAATCTACTCTTAATTCTCTTCCTCCTCACAGAGATTGCGATTGCGCCATAGATTTGATCCCTGGCAGTAAATTTCCTAAGGGTCGTCTATTCAATCTGTCTGTACCTGAACATGCTGCCATGCGAGAGTATATTAGGGAGTCCTTGGAAAAGGGACATATTCGTCCTTCTTCGTCTCCTCTTGGAGCGGGGTTCTTTTTCGTAGCTAAAAGCGATGGTTCTTTGAGACCTTGTATTGATTATAGACTCTTGAATAAGATCACAGTCAAGTATCAGTATCCTTTGCCATTGCTGACAGATTTATTTGCTCGCATTGAGGGGGCGAAGTGGTTCTCTAAGATTGATCTTCGCGGTGCGTATAATTTGGTGCGAATTAAGCAGGGGGATGAGTGGAAAACCGCATTTAATACGCCCGAGGGCCATTTTGAGTATTTGGTGATGCCTTTTGGTCTGTCAAATGCCCCTTCGGTCTTTCAGTCTTTTATGCACAATATTTTCCGTGAATATCTGGATAAATTTATGATTGTGTATTTGGACGATATCTTGATTTTTTCGGATGACTGGGAATCTCATGTTCAACAAGTTAGGAGGGTTTTTCAGGTTTTGCGGACCAATTCTCTGTTTGTTAAAGGTTCAAAGTGTGTTTTTGGGGTTCAGAAGATTTCTTTTTTGGGGTACATTTTTTCCCCCTCTTCTATTGAGATGGATCCTGTGAAGGTTCGGGCTATTTGTGACTGGACGCAACCGACTTCTCTTAAGGGCCTTCAGAAATTTTTGGGCTTTGCTAACTTTTATCGTCGATTCATAACTGGTTTTTCTAGCGTTGTCAGGCCTTTGACTGATTTGACTAAAAAGGGTGCTGATGTTGCAGATTGGTCTCCTGCTGCTGTGGAGGCCTTTCGGGAGCTTAAGCGCCGTTTTTCTTCTGCTCCGGTGTTGTGCCAGCCTGATGTTTCTCTTCCTTTTCAGGTGGAAGTTGATGCTTCCGAGATCGGAGCTGGGGCGGTTTTGTCGCAGAAAAGTTCAGATTGTTCAGTGATGAGACCTTGTGCGTTCTTTTCTCGAAAATTTTCGCCCGCCGAGCGAAATTATGACGTCGGTAATCGGGAGCTTTTGGCGATGAAGTGGGCATTCGAGGAGTGGCGTCATTGGCTTGAGGGTGCTAAACATCAGGTGGTGGTCTTGACTGATCACAAAAATTTTATTTATCTTGAGTCGGCCAGACGTCTGAATCCTAGACAGGCGCGCTGGTCGTTGTTTTTCTCCCGGTTTAATTTTGTGGTTTCGTATCTGCCAGGTACTAAGAATGTGAAGGCGGATGCCCTTTCTAGGAGTTTTGAACCTGATTCCCCTGGTGATTCTAAACCTATGGGTATACTTAAGGATGGGGTGATATTGTCTGCTGTCTTCCCAGACCTGCGACGTGCTTTACAAGAGTTTCAGGCAGATCGGCCTGATCGTTGTCCGCCTGGTAGATTGTTTGTGCCGGATGAGTGGACCAATAGAGTCATCTCGGAGGTTCATTCTTCTGCGTTGGCAGGTCATCCGGGAATTTTTGGTACCAGAGATTTGGTGGCTAGGTCCTTCTGGTGGCCTTCCCTGTCTCGGGACGTGCGTACTTTTGAGCAGTCTTGCGATGTTTGTGCTCGGGCCAAGCCTTGTTGTTCTCGGGCTAGTGGGTTGTTGTTGCCCTTGCCTGTTCCTAAGAGGCCTTGGACACACATCTCTATGGATTTTATTTCTGATCTCCCTGTTTCTCAGAAGATGTCCGTCATTTGGGTGGTGTGTGACCGCTTTTCTAAGATGGTTCATTTGGTGCCCTTGCCCAAGCTGCCTTCCTCATCTGAGTTGGTGCCCCTGTTTTTTCAGAATGTGGTTCGGCTGCATGGTATTCCGGAGAATATCGTTTCCGACAGGGGATCCCAGTTTGTGTCCAGATTTTGGCGGGCGTTTTGTGCCAGGATGGGCATTGATTTGTCTTTTTCGTCTGCATTTCATCCCTAGACAAATGGCCAGACGGAACGTACTAATCAGACCTTGGAGACTTATTTGAGGTGTTTCGTGTCTGCTGATCAGGATGACTGGGTCTCCTTTTTGCCGTTGGCTGAGTTTGCCCTTAATAATCGGGCCAGTTCTGCCACTTTGGTCTCCCCTTTCTTTTGCAATTCAGGGTTCCATCCTCGTTTTTCATCTGGTCAGGTGGAGTCTTCGGATTGTCCTGGAGTGGATACCATGGTGGATAGGTTGCATCGTATTTGGGGGCAGGTGGTGGACAATTTGGAGTTGTCCCAGGAGAAGACTCAATGTTTTGCTAATCGCCATCGTCGTGTTGGTCCTCGTCTTCGGGTTGGGGACTTGGTGTGGTTGTCCTCCCGTTTTGTCCCTATGAGGGTCTCTTCTCCTAAGTTTAAGCCTCGGTTCATCGGTCCTTATAAGATTTTGGAAATTCTTAACCCTGTGTCTTTTCGTTTGGACCTCCCAGCATCCTTTGCTATCCATAATGTCTTCCATCGGTCATTATTGCGGAGGTATGAGGTACCACTTGTGCCTTCTGTTGAGCCTCCTGCTCCTGTGCTGGTTGAGGGTGAATTGGAGTACGTGGTGGAGAAAATCTTGGACTCCCGTGTTTCCAGACGGAGACTTCAATATCTGGTGAAATGGATGGGCTACGGTCAAGAGGATAATTCTTGGGTTACAGCTTCTGATGTTCATGCTTCTGATTTGGTCCGTGCCTTTCATAGGGCTCATCCAGATCGCCCTGGTGGTTCTTGTGAGGGTTCGGTGCCCCCTCCTTAAGGGGGGGGTACTGTTGTGATTCGGTTCGTGGGCTCCCCTGGTGGTCTCTTGTGGTACTGGTGTCCTGCAAGCTTTGCCTGCTCAGTTCACCTGTTCCTATCAGGAGGTGGGAGTATCCTATTTAACCTTGCTCCTCAGTCATTCTAATGCTGGCCATCAATGTATCCAGAGTGATTCTGTTGCATGTTCCTGCTCCCAGTTTTCTGCTCAGCTAAGTTGGACACTTTAGTCTTTAAGTCTATTTTTGTATGTTTTGTCCAGTTTGCACTTATGTGAATCTCTGCAGCTGGAAGCTCTTGTTGGGCTGAAATTACCACTCCAATGGCATGAGTTGTCACATGAGTTAAGGTAATTTCAGGATGGTGTTTTGAAGGGTTTTGCAGCTGACCGCGAAGTCCTCTGTTGTATCTTTCTGCTATTTAGTTAGCGGGCCTCTCTGTGCTAAATCTGCTTTCATGCTATGTGTGTCTTTTCATCTGCTCTCACCGTTATTATTTGTGGGGGGCTGCTATCTCCTGTGGGGACATTCTCTGGAGGCAAGCCAGGACTGTGTTTTCTTCTACCAGGGGTAGTTAGTTCTCCGGCTGGCGCGTGGCATCTAGAGACAACGCAGGAATGCCCCCTGGCTACTTCTAGTGTGGTGTGTAGGTTTAGCATCGCGGTCAGCTCTAGTTTCCATCACCCGAGAGCTTGTCCGTTTATTCTATGCTTCTGATGTTTCCTTGCCATTGGAAACCATAACAGTGTGCATGTCCAGGCCTCGACCCTCACCCTGTCTCCTGTTTCAACCCTAAGCTGAAAACACGGCCGACCGCCCAGGGAAAAGATAATACACCAATATCCACAGTAAGAACAGACAAGGATAACGGAAAATATACACCACGCCGCAGTCACTCAGGAATACACTATAAATGCGCAGGGCAAAATAAATACAAATATAGGAAGGAGTAAATAAGACAAAGGGAAATACACCACCAGCAACGATACTCCAACTACTTGCTCACCACTCCAGACCGAGATAACAAACGCACAAGACAGAAGCTATAATCGGCGACGCCCAATGTACAGGAGAACTATTTAAAGGCAATGGGCATGGCCCAGCTTCCAATCCGAGCATAAGGTAAATTAACCCCAGACCAGCTAGACAATCTAGCCGACGCCAATGAGCACATAGTGGTCAAAAGCGGAACTACCGCTGTCTGTCGAACGACCTGGTCTGAACAGCTTCCGACATGACAATAAGTGAAGCCCAGATAGTTTAAATATAGTATGAAAAAAATCTTTATTACAAAAAGCTCACTCACAATAAATAGCGGCTGTCTGCCAATATACATGACGAGAAATTAAAAGGGGAAGCATCCACAGTCCAGGGCACCAGATCACAGTGCAGGCAGAGTCCGGCTGGTTTTGGGGCAAGTCCAGAGACCCTTGTCCAGGTGGAGATCAGTAGCCTTCCCTTGTGCTGCAGTGTTGTAGTTCCTTACTGCCTAAGGCTTCACATAAGGTCCTCACAGATGTAATGTCTTTCTCTCTGTCCCCCGTATAGGATAGGACAAACCCGTATGACTGGTGGCTAGAGCCTGTTTATAGGGACTCTAGCATGCCCCGGCCTCCAAAGGTTGCCACCGTGCCTCCTGGGTGTAGGGCGGACAGGTAACGTGAAATTAGCTGTCCTGCCCGTCTCTGGAGCAAGGCATAAAGGTCGTTGCTCCCTCGGTGTTCCGGCTACCGGGCTTCTGCACCTCAGAAGGAAGCGGCCTGTGAAGGGCTGGTCCCCTTCTGGTATCCACACCTTACCCCCCTGGTGGCCTGGAGTGTGAAATGTGTTGCATGTTTGTGATACCTGGATGCAGTTATCCTTCATTGCCTCTAAACGCAGTATCACTCTCCCCGAGAGGAAAGCAATACCACTGCGACGACCAGGACACTGGGGTGCCGCACTTGCTCAGTGGATTATGTTTTTGCCCTGCCACCTGCCCTGACCTCTGCTTGCTCAATGGATTATGTTTTTGCTCTGCTGCCTGCCTGACCTCTGCTTGCTCAGTGGATTATGTTTTTGCTCTGCCGCCTGCCCTCACCTCTGCTTGTTTCTGGTTATGTTTTTGCTCTGCCGCCTGCCTTGACCTCTGCTTGCAATAAATGGAATACACCGCACTCTCTGGGAATCTATGTTACCGTAATAATGAAATTTAATAAAGATACATAAAACATATGGACTCCATTCCAGGAGACCAGGTAGACATCATATTCCCTTGTAAGTAGCCTAATTTACTTCACTTTTGATTGCAGTTATGGAAATTTGGGTTGGATAAATTTATCCCTGTGTGTGTGCTGCGGCCTCTCCCAATAAATGAGTATTTTGAGCGCTCATCAAGAATGGACTGTACACCATTGTGACAGATGATAACATTTTCATACCTTACTTATGGAGCTGCGCAGTCTCCGTCCCGTGAACCAAGGCTGTGGCCAACACCTCCGTCTCTCCGGTCAGCAGGGTCCCCCGTGTGCGTTTCATCCATGCCCCACGTTGGGCGCCATTTGATATGGAAATTTGGGTTGGATAAATTTATCCCTGTGTGTGTGTGCTGCGGCCGCTCCCAATAAGACTGAGTATTTTGAGCGCTCATCAAGAATGGACTGTATACAATTGTGACAGAACAACATTCCATCAATACTGATACTTTATTATGCATATAGTTTTATATTTTCATATAGAAAGGAGTGGTTAGGGGTTGTTAGGGGTGGTTAGTTAATTACCATACTGTCTAGCTCCTCTGTCATTGGTTATCTAAACATATATGGAATATTATGATTAATGCACATATGGGTGCTGATTAAGCAACTAAAATGTAGCTCTGCATCTAGGACAAAGTTGAGACATCCGATCAGCACTTAATACATCTGGCGTTGTTCCGATTTTAAGATGGAAAACCTCATACAATCTGTCTGGCTTATATCAGTTTATGTCAGCCTTTTTAGCCATTGATTATAATGTATATATTAGCTGTGAGTATATGAGTATATAGTATCATAGAGCAGTATACATGCAAGTGAGATCTACATGATAGAAATATATATATCACAAGCCCCCCTTAGATATCACTTGCCCTATTCCTAGCCTCCTGTCCCAAAGCGCTGCAACTCTTTTGTGCTGCAAGTGAACTGACAAGCCTAATGCCTGCGCCCCACTCTGTACAGACTTTTCGCAAATGGGCGGTCAGGAGATCTGTCCCTAACGGGGGTTCGTTGCAATCAGTCTCTTAGTCAACAGCATATGTAGTGAGCGATGTGTAGTCTTTATCAGGAAGGTCATCTATTCGGTCAGGCAGGGCATCCACAACATCATTCTGGCTTGGGTGTCATCTTCTGGTAGGGGAGCTTTCTTGCAATGCCATGAGTGGATCCAAGTGGGTCTTCCCTCCAGTTTCACAGAGGTTGGTGTCATCAGCAGCACTTGAACAGGACCATCAAATCTGGGATCGAGTGGTGTTCTCCTTACAAACTTTTTTCACCAACTCCCCGTCTCCTGGCTTCTAGGAGTGCATACCGGACACTGAATCTGGATCTGGCAATGAAGAAAAAAACGCGAGAATGGATGTTAGCAAGTTTCTTGGTGAGTTCAATTACATAAGCAGACAAAGTATCATATTACATAGTCAGCTGCTGAGGGAAAGGATACCCCTACCCTGGGACTAGACCCAAACAAAATTTCATATGGTGACAGCTTTTCTGGGCCTCTGGGAGTGTGCCTAACACTGAGTAGTGTGATTGGGAGTGTGTAGGCCTAAGTCTGACCCTACTGCTGACCAGATCTCTTGTGTGAGATTTGCTGTGAATGCGGGTCCCTGATCACTCTCTATCACTTCTGGAACCCCATAGCTGCATATCTCGTCTCTGAGAGTAGCTTCTTTGCAGTAGTCTTTGCTGACTGGTTCCTCACTGGGAAAGCTGCTGGCCATCCTGAGAACACGTCCACGACCACAAGGGCATATTCGAATCCTCCACTTGGCGGCATTTGGATGTGGTCTATCTGGATCCTCTGGAAGGGGTACAGTGGTCTGGCAAAATGATGGGTGGGAACTTTCTCCATTCTTCCAGGGTTGCATTTACTGCAGGTCAGACAGCTGCTAGTGAACTTGGCTGTTAGGGTGGAGATCCCTGGAGCGAACCAGTAAGCACCAATCAGATCATTCATCTGTGTCTATAATCTGTGTGTGGGCCCATGTGCCCACTGGACCACGATAGGGTACATGCTTCGGGGTAAACAGGGTTTGAAGTCCATTGAGTATACCCTTCCTTCTTCATGTGTTGCTCACTTCTGCATCCAGCATTCCTTCTTGTCCTTTGGGGCTTGCTCTTGCAGCTTTTTTGAGCAGATCCCAGGATGTCATCTTGTCAGGTTTCCTGTCTTCAGCCGTCCTGTAGTAGCCGTCCGGCTCTACGACCTCTCCCACTTCTCCATATTGTCTTCCTTTGACTGCTTCTTTGGTTGCCATATCCGCCATGTTGTTGCCTCGTGCCTCTACTGTGTTTAGTTTTCCATGCGCTTTGACTTTTAGTACTGCCACCACTTTTGGAAGTTGAAGTGTGTTCAGCAGGTCCTTAATGGCTCCATAATGCTTCACGGTTGTTCTGCTTGCTGTGATGAAGTCCCTTGCAGCCCAGATGGGTCCAAAGTCGTGCTATGCCATGCGAGTACCTCGAATCGGTATACATTTTCGCAGTCTTGTCCTCTGCCATCTGGTAGGCCTTCATCAGTGCTATCAGTTCTGCTTCCTGGGCTGACAGACTAGGCGGCAGACTTCTGGACCACAGGATCTCTTGATTGCTGGTCACTGTACATCCCGTGTGGAATCTTCCTTCATCATCTGCAAATCTGGAGCCATCCACATAGAGGATCAATTCTGGGTTGGTCAGTGGCTCTTCTGCCACCTTGGGTAGTCCTGCTGTTTCCTGTTGCATGATGCTGAAGCAATCATGGTCATCCGTCCGGAGCAAATCCAGATCCCATGCAGACTTTTGATCAGAATTTTTATCTGAGGATCCGTATCTGTATCCCCCCTTGGGAGTGGGAGTAGAGTGGGTGGATTGAGGACTGTGCATCTGCAGTTGGTGACATTGTCGGGCAGGAGTAGAGAGCACTGGAGGCGAAGATGCCTGGCGGTGGAGAGATGTTTTGGCTGGGTTTGGTTGAGGATTGCTGAGATGTCATGCAGAGCCAGGATTTCCAATGGTTTTTCCAATGTTGTCAGTAGTCCTGTCCAGGAGGGCGTGTGCTGCAACTGCTGCTCTCATGCAGGAGGAAGAGGCTCCCCTTGCAACTGGATCCAGGCGAGCTGAAAAGTAGTCCAAAAGTCTCTGCTTTCCCCCCTGAAGCTGCATGAGGACTCCAGTAGAAAGGCCTTCTTTTCTCATCAAGTAGAGACGGAATGGCTTCTCGTAGTCAGGTAGGCCTAGTGCTGGCACTGAGACTACAGAGCCTTTTAACTCCTTGAACGAGCTGAAAGATTCATCTGTCAGGAGGAACGGGGTCACTCTGACGTATTCACACAGAGGCTGCATTAGGACTGAGGCATCAGGGATCCAGGCTCTGCAATACGAAACTTGACCAAGGAAGGCCTGTAGCACCTTTTGAGTTGTCGGAGGAACCATCTTCTCCACTGTGGTCTTCCGGTCATCTGTCAGGTGTTTCGCCTGGTGAGCAATACAGTGTCTCTGCAACGTAACTCGCTTCAGACACCACTGGACTTTGTTCTTTGAGATCTTGCAGTGCTGTTCCGCTAGGTAGAGTAGGAGATACAAGGAATGGGCTTTACACATGTCAAAGTCAATTGCACAAAGAAGTAGATTGTCCATGTATTGTAGCAAGGTTACTTCTGCATGTTCTGTGACCCAGTTGGTGAGGACTGTGGCCATTGCTCTGGTGAACTGTGAAGGGCTGTTCTGGGCCCACTGTGGCATCACTGTCCATGTGTGGTGTCCCCCTGGTGCATTAAGGCAAACAGGAACTGGTCTTCCGGATGAAGGAGAACACTGGAGAAAACATTAGCCAGGTCGGTCACTGTGAATACTTTTGCTGTGGCAGGCACATTTGAGAGCAGCATGTGTGCGGATTTGGCATAATTGCAGTTTCAAACACCGTGGCGTCATTCACAGCTCTCAGGTCATGTAATATTCTGAACTTTGCTGGCTCTCCTTTTACAGTCTTTTTCTTGACCGGGAAAAGTGAGGTATTGCAAGGCGATGTGCAAGGAACAATGATTCCTATTTCCAGGTAGACCTTCAGTTGGTCAGAGGCAGCTTAACTCTAGGCCTGGCCTGGGCCTTGCGAGGGTACTGGGTACATGGCTTGAGTGACACCCATACTGGGGCAACTTGAGGTTTTTCTCACGTCCTGGGGTCCCTTAGACCATAGACTTTCTGGTACTACGTCCAATACCTCCTTGAGTAGACCTCATCGGTTGTTTAATGTTCTTGTAGGGCTGCCAGCATGACTCTTCTTGGGTCAGGGATGAAGAAAGTGTCACTGTCCCATCTTCCAGGAACACTGTGGTTGCCTTCAAATTCTGCAGTAGGTCTGTCCCCAGTAGGTTGAGTGGGCAGGTTCTTGATACCACAAACTGGAACAGGATAGAGTGTCCTGGCTGAGTGCACACGCTCAGTGGCTTTGTAAGCTGAGAATGTCTGACTTGACCATCAATGCCCATGCGAGGCATAGAGGCATAGAGGATTCTGATAAGCAGGTGGGATCAGCGAGTTCCACAGGTGTCATCACACTTCTGGCTGCACCGGTGTGGAGAAAAGATCTGACAACGCGATCCACTTTAAGGGTAATTTGAGGTATTGGTCCTGCAGATGGGGTTTTACATGTCAGGAGTGTAGTGTCTTGCGGACCTGGCTTGCTTGCCTCTGTCCTATGGACGGGGTACTTCACTGCTTTCTGCACTTCTTCCTTGACCTGTTTTTTCTGGACCAACTCTTGGGTTGCATGGGTCCAGTCTCTTCGGGGGCGTGGGTGCTTTGCACTGGTTCTGGAAATGGCCAAACTTGCCACAGATGTAACACTTGACACTTCTTCTGTCTTCGTAGCGTGGTTGTGCTTCCAGGTTAGTGGTCACCATGAGAGAGGCTGTCCTCTGCACTCCTGGTTGGGACTCGGTCCCTTTGGCTACTGCAAACAATGGCATGATGGGCACTGTAGCGGCAGTGGGGTCCGGCCTGCTGATTGAAGCTGCGGTGGTAAGATGGGGCCTGCAGGTGCGTCAGTGGCGAGGCCCGGGGGTGCCATGAGACCGGCGGCTGCATCCAACCCAAGGTCTTGGGGCATTACAGGGGCTGCGGCTGCATCTGCCATCACTTCCTCCCCCTGCTCTGACATAGCTTCTCCCCTTTGCTAACCTTATTGAGGTCGGTGTCTCCTCTCCGGAGTCTGCAGTGGTTCTTCCGGTGTGTCGCTCGGCACTTTGTAGCGTCTTCACCTCTAGCTCCCCTTCTGGCGTTCTCAGCAGCAAGGCACCCATTTCCTTCTTTGCGCTCTTTGTGGTGCTATAATGGTGGCAGTTTTGGTGATAATCAGCAATAAACAGTCTACTAGGCGCACATAAAACATTTTGCTGGGTCAGTCCACTGCTATTGACCTGTTCTCAGGCCTAGCCACTATCAGTGGTTTCCTAATTGGCTGTCTCAGTCCATGCACAAAGGCCTGTGCCAACATTTGCCTGTGTATCTGGTCTTGAATGGTGAAGCCCAAGTCTTGGAATACTTGCATTACTCCATTACTCTGCCATGAAACTTCTTTACAGACTCTGTCTTGTCTTGGCTCATGTCATGTAAGCTGAGGGCTTGTCCTGCCAATCTGCCTTTGGCCCACTCTCTGAGCTGTTCAATTAGCTGTGGCCCTGACTCCCAAGCGTGTACATCTAATTCTGCTGGAAGTTTGAATTGTTCCTTCATGATTGGCCAGAGTGCATCACCTGCTTCTATTTCCATTTATGGCCCAGAGATCATTCCAGGTGGCTGCATATGTTCGCTGGTTCAGCTACATTCTTTGGTAAAATGGCATGGGATGCATCCCTGGGTCTGGAAGATTGTCATCTGACTTGAAGTGCAGTGCACATAGTGTCATGGTGGTGCCTCTATCTGCCCCTGCATTCTTGGTGCCTGTGGGTTTCTTTTCCTAGTACTGGGCAGCATATTTGATGTTCCCTCTTCATCCTCATCAGAGGAATAGTTGTGATAGCGTGTACTGGGGTCATACACTGGCTGATATTGGACTTAGAAGTGGCCTTTTTTATGTGAGGATGTCAAGCTGTGATGGATTAGGCTTGTAATTCTATGTTGGTGTGAATGTAGGCACCTCTGACCTGTGCTGAAATTGTACATTATCAGCAGATGTAGATGATATCAGTACTCCCCCCTCTGCACCCAGGGCTGAGCTGTCTGCTGCCTGATGTGTCCGGGGGCTGCTCACAGCAGGGGGGGGATTTTCACCTTCTTTCCCCGATATCACAACTGGCAATGGCTGGATTGTGCCAGAGACATAGAAGGGTAACCTTGTGCTGTAAGCACCACATTGTTTGAATTGGGCGTTGGCCCAGCCTTCAACAAAGAGGAAGAAAGAGGAAGAAGAAGAAGGAGGGGTTGATTGAAGAAGGAGGAAAGAGGTGTGGAGAAGGAGAATGAGGAGATAGAGAGAGAGATAGAAAGGTGTGGTAAAGAGAAACGGGGAGAATCAGGGTGTGCATAAGGAGGAGGAGAGAGAGAGAGTGAGGAGAAGAGGTAGGAGGGATGGGTGTGGAAAAGGAAAAGAAGGAGGAGATAGGTGTGGTGGGTGAGTGGAGAAGGAGGAGAGAGAGAGGAGAAGATGAAAGGTGTGGAGGAGAGAGATAAGGTGGAGAAGAGAGGAGTGGAGATGGGAGGTGTGGAGGAGAGAGATAGAGAGAGGGAGAGAGAAGAGAAAAGTGTGGAGAAAGAGGAGAGAAAAGGAGAGCAGGAGAGAAGAATGAGGAGAGAAAGAGTGACAGAGAAAAAGTAGGATAGAGAAGAACAAGAACAATAGAGAGGAGCAATGATGCCTTCTCCCTGTAGGGAGGGACGGGGCGCACCACATACTGTGCAAAAATAACTACCTATACCATGGATTCTGCTAAGAGCAGACTGCGCAGATCCGATATCTCCCATCTTATACACACAAAAATCACTTCCTGTTTGCTCACATATCTCTCTGTACCACCTAAACAATGTAAGCTCTGCTGCTACTTCATACCATGTATTAGTATTCAGCAATTTAACATCAGCTAACTTCCCTTATTTTCCTTTCTACGTCATGCCATTCCGCAGCTTGAAGTCTGCCATTCTTATGAATTTCACATACTTTATACCTTCCAAAATTCTTCACATACTTAACACCTTCGTATTCTGCCACTATCACTATCTGGGGGGCTGTTTTCTCATCAGGAAGTAAGAGACCCTCCTGTTGCTTGGCCACTTTATTCCTCATGGCAAAAGCAAAAAAATTAAAAACACACAAAAAGGAAAAAGAAAACACCAAAAAACTTCTAAAAATGAGTATATAAAACTCCCCCCCCCAAAAAAAAACGATCAGAAACTCAAAATTTTGATACAAAAGAAAAAACTTTTTTTTAAAAAAGTAAAGAGACAAAAAACTTTAAAATATATAAAAACCCAGAATCTTCTGATCCGCAGTCAGAGACACACACTCACACACTTCCCCTTTTCTTATGCTATTGTATCCAATGTCACTAAAATCACGTATCTGAAAACACGTATGTCGCATCAAAAATGATAGATACAATTTGTTTCACTTCTTCACAAATATCTACACATAGCCAGCATTGCAGAAACAGCCAGAAAAAAAACAACAAAAAACGGATGTGACAGTGTGATTTACAATGCATATATCTCTGCTTGGAAAAGGGGAAGTAAAAAGAAAAGAGAAAAAACTTTCTAGTACGTGACACAAACAGAAACAGATACAGGGGTCCGGGAGATTCCCCTTTTTATTCTGTGACATGTGCAGGTTGCGCTGGGAACAGACTACTGCCAATCGCACTGGGCACACCTGTGCCCGGGCCACCTGAGTGAGAAACACAACAAGCAGGAAATCTACCACCCCGGTCCGGTCGTCCTAACTGGATCGCTGGCACTACGGGAATCTGTGGCAGCCCTCAAAGCTATCACCATCCAAGCCTGGATCCTGGAGCCACCTGCCACGGAACTACCTGTTCCTCCTATTGCACGGGAATCTGTGATAGCTTATTCAGCGATTTGACCTCCTGCCGTCTGTTAACCAGCCACCACAAACAAAAGTCACTTTTTCCTTTCATCTCCCGGATCTTACACAAACACAGAACACATACACGGCACACAGCAGACACCTTGACTTATATCCCAGGGTTTGGATACAGGCTATGGACTTTTTACACTACTTGGGAATGCGGTGGTGCCCACACCTGACCGGCAAGAGGCATAGACCCGGACTGGGCACAGGGGACTTTCAGGTAAGATGATAACATTTTCATACCTTACTTATGGAGCTGCGCAGTCTCCGTCCCGTGAACCAAGGCTGTGGCCAACACCTCCGTCTCTCCGGTCGGTCAGCAGGGTCCCCGTGTGCGTTTCATCCAGGCCCCACGTTGGGCGCCATTTGATATGGAAATTTGGGTTGGATAAATTTATCCCTGTGTGTGGGTGTGCTGCGGCCGCTCCCAATAAGACTGAGTATTTTGAGCGCTCATCAAGAATGTACTGTATACAATTGTGACAGAACAACATTCCATCAATACTGATACTTTATTATGCATACATAGTTTTATACTTTCATATAGGAAGGAGTGGTTAGGGGTTGTTAGGGGTGGTTAGTTAATTACCATACTGTCTAGCTCCTCTGCCATTGGTTATCTAAACATATATGGAATATTATGATTAATGCACATATGGGTGCTGATTAAGCAACTAAAATGTAGCTCTGCATCTAGGACAAAGTTGAGACATCCGATCAGCACTTAATACATCTGGCGTTGTTCCGCTTTTAAGATGGAAAAACCCCATACAATCTGTCTGGCTTATATCAGTTTATGTCAGCCATTTTAAGCCATTGATTATAATGTATATATTAGCTGTGAGTATATGAGTATATATGATCATAGAGCAGTATACATGCAAGTGAGATCTACATGATATATATATTTCTATCACAGTTACATTCCTGGTCTCTCAAATACATATATGGTTACACTGAACCCTACTGGCTGCTTGGTCAATTGCACTTTGCACTTTACCCCCTTAGTGACAGAGCCAATTTGGTACTTAACCCCTTCATGACCCAGCCTATTTTGGCCTTAATGACCTTGCTGTTTTTTGCAATTCTGACCAGTGTCCCTTTATGAGGTAATAACTCAGGAACGCTTCAACGGATCCTAGCGATTCTGAGATAGTTTTTTCGTGACATATTGGGCTTCATGTTAGTGGTAAATTTAGGTCGATAATTTCTGAGTTTATTTGTGAAAAAAACGGAAATTTGGCAAAAATTTTGAAAATTTCGCAATTTTCACATTTTGAATTTTTATTCTGTTAAACCAGAGAGTTATGTGACACAAAATAGTTAATAAATAACATTTCCCACATGTCTACTTTACATCAGCACAATTTTGGAAACAAATTTTTTTTTTGCTAGGAAGTTATAAGGGTTAAAATTTGACCAGTGATTTCTCATTTTTACAACAAAATTTCCAAAACCATTTTTTTTAGGGACCACCTCACATTTGAAGTCAGTTTGAGGGTTCTATATGGCTGAAAATACCCAAAAGTGACACCATTCTAAAAACTGCACCCCTCAAGGTGCTCAAAACCACATTCAAGAAGTTTATTAACCCTTCAGGTGTTTCACAGCAGCAGAAGCAACATGGAAGTAAAAAATGAACATTTAACTTTTTAGTCACAAAAATGATCTTTTAGCAACAATTTTTTTATTTTCCCAAGGGTAAAAGGAGAAACTGGACCACGGACGTTGTTGTCCAATTTGTGCTGAGTACGCTGATACCTCATATGTGGGGGTAAACCACTGTCTGGGCGCACGGCAGGGCTCGGAAGGGAAGGAGCGCCATTTGACTTTTTCAATGAAAAATTGGCTCCAATCTTTAGCGGACACCATGTCGCGTTTGGAGAGCCCCCGTGTGCCTAAACATTGGAGCTCCCCCGCAAGTGACCCCATTTTGGAAACTAGACCCCCCAAGGAACTTATCTAGAAGCATAGTGAGCACTTTAAACCCACAGGTGCTTCACAAATTGATCCGTAAAAATAAAAAAGTACTTTTTTTTCACAAAAAAATTATTTTAGCCTCAATTTTTTCATTTTCACATGGGCAACAGGATAAAATGGATCCTAAAATTTGTTGGGCAATTTCTCCTGAGTACACTGATACCTCACATGTGGGGGTAAACCACTGTTTGGGCACATGGTAAGGCTCGGAAGGGAAGGAGCGCCATTTGACTTTTTGAATGAAAAATTATCTCCATCGTTAGCGGACACCATGTCGCGTTTGGAAAGCCCCTGTGTGCCTAAACATTAGAGCTCCTCCACAAGTGACCCCATTTTGGAAACTAGACCCCCCAAGGAACTCATCTAGAGGCATAGTGAGCACTTTAAACCCCCAGGTGCTTCACAAATTGATCCGCAAAAATGAAAAAGTACTTTTTTTTCACACAAAATTTCTTTTAGCCTCAATTCTTTCATTTTCACATGGGCAACAGGATAAAATGGATCCTAAAATTTGTTGGGCCATTTCTCCTGAGTACACTGATACCTCATTTGTGGGGGTAAACCACTGTTTGGGTGCACGGCAAGGCTCGGAAGGGGAGGCGTGCCATTTGACTTTTTGAATGGAAAATTAGCTCCAATCGTTAGCGGACACCATGTCGCATTTGGAGAGCCCCTGTGTGCCTAAACATTGGAGCTCCCCTACAAGTGACCCCATTTTGGAAACTAGACCCCCCAAGGAACTTATCTAGATGCATAGTGAGCACTTATAACCCCCAGGTGCTTCACAGAAGTTTATAACGCAGAGCCGTGAAAATAAAAAAATAATTTGTCTTTCCTCAAAAATGATTTTTAGCCCATAATTTTTTATTTTCCCAAGGGTAATAGGAGAAATTGGACCCCAAATGTTGTTGTCCAGTTTGTCCTGAGTACGATGATACCCCAAATGTGGGGGTAAACCACTGTTTGGGCGCACGGCAGGGCTCGGAAGGGAAGGCACGCCATTTGGCTTTTTGAATGGAAAATTAGCTCCAATCATTAGCGGACACCATGTCGCGTTTGGAGAGCCCCTGTGTGCCTAAACATTGGAGCTCCCACACAAGTGACCCCATTTTGGAAACTAGACCTCCCAAGGAACTAATCTATATGTGTGGTGAGCACTTTGAACCCCCAAGTGCTTCACAGAAGTTTATAACGCAGAGCCATGAAAATAAAAAATAATTTTTCTTTCCTCAAAAATGATTTTTTAGCCCACAATTTTTTATTTTCCCAAGGGTAACAGGAGAAATTGGACCCCAAAAGTTGTTGTCCAGTTTCTCCTGAGTACGCTGATACCCCATATGTGGGGGTAAACCACTGTTTTGGCACACGTCGGGGTTCAGAAGGGAAGTAGTGACGTTTTGAAATGCAGACTTTGATGGAATGCTCTGCGGGCATCAGGTTGCGTTTGCAGAGCCCCTGATGTGCCTAAACAGTAGGAACTCCCCACAAGTGACTCCATTTTGGAAACTAGACCCCCAAGGGAACTTATCTAGATGTGTGGTGAGCACTTTGAACCCCCAAGTGCTTCACAGAAGTTTATAACGCAGAGCCGTGAAAATAATAAATGTGTTTCCTTTCCTCAAAAATATTTTTTTAGCCCAGAATTTTTTATTTTTGCAAGAGTAACAGGAGAAATTGGACCCCAAAAGTTGTTGTCCAGTTTCTCCTGAGTACGCTGATACCCCATATGTGGGGGTAAACCACTGTTTGGGGACATGCCGGGGCTTGGAAGGGAAGTAGTGACGTTTTGGAATGCAGACTTTGATGGAATGGTCTGCGGGCATCATGTTACGTTTGCAGAGCCCCTGATATGCCTAAACAGTAGAAACCCCCCACAAGTGACCCCATTTTGGAAACTAGACCCCCCAAGGAACTTATCTAGATGTGTGGTGAGCACGTTCAACCCCCAAGTGCTTCACAGAAGTTTACAATGCAGAGCCGTGAAAATAAAAAATCATTTTTCTTTCCTCAAAAAAGATGTTTTAGCAAGCAATTTTTTATTTTCACAAGGGTAACAGGAGAATTTGGACCCCAATATTTGTTGCCCAGTTTGTTGTGAGTACGCTGATACCCCATATATGGGGGTAAACCACTGTTTGGGCACACGTCAGGGCTCGGAAGGGAAGTAGTGACATTTGAAATGCAGACTTTGATGGAATGGTCTGCGGGCGTCACATTGCATTTGCAGAGCCCCTGATGTGCCTAAACAGTAGAAACACCCCACAAGTGACCCCATTTTGGAAACTAGACCCCCGAAGGAACTTATCTAGATGTGTGGTGAGCACTTTCAACCCCCAAGTGCTTCACAGAAGTTTATAACGCAGAGCTGTGAAAATAAAAAATAATTGTTCTTTCCTCAAAAATTATGTTTTAGCAAGTAATTTTTTATTTTTGCAAGGGTAACAGGAGAAATTGGACCCCAACAGTTGTTGCCCAGTTTGTCCTGAGTACGCTGGTACCCCAAATGTGGGGGTAAACCACTGTTTGGGTGCACGTCGGGGCTTGGAAGGGCGGGAGCACCATTTGACTTTTTGAACGCAAGATTGGCTGGAATCAATGGTGGCGCCATGTTGCGTTTGGAGACCCCTGATGTGCCTAAACAGTGGAAACCCCTCAATTCTAACTTCAACACTAACCCCAACACACCCCTAATCCTAATCCCAACTGTAGCCATAACCCTAATCACAACCCTAACCCCAACACACCCCTAACCACAACCCTAACCGCAACACACCCGTAACCCTAATTCCAACCCTAATCCTTACCCTAATCCCAACCGTAACCCTAATCCCAACCCTAACCACAACTGTAACCCCAACACACCCCTAACCCTATCCGTAACCCTAATCACAAGCCAAATCTTAACCCTATTTCAAACCCTAGCCCTAATTCCAACCCTAACCCTAAGGCTATGTGCCCACGTTGCGGATTCGTGTGAGATTTTTCCGCACGATTTTTGAAAAATCTGCAGGTAAAAGGCACTGCGTTTTACCTGCGGATTTACAGCAGATTTCCAGTGTTTTTTTGTGCGGATTTCACCTGCGGATTCCTATTGAGGAACAGGTATAAAACGCTGCGGAATCCGCACAAAGAATTGACATGCTGCGGAAAATACAACGCAGCGTTTCTGCACGGAATTTTCCGCACCATGGGCACAGCGGATTTGGTTTTCCTTAGGTGTACATGGTACTGTAAACCTGATGGAAAACTGCTTCGAATTCGCAGCGGCCAATCCGCTGCGGATCCGCGGCCAATCCGCTGCGGATCCGCGGCCAATCCGCTGTGGATCCGCGGCGGATCCGCGGCCGATCCGCTGCGGATCCGCTGCCGATCCGCTGCGGATCCGCGGCCGATCCGCTGCGGATCCGCTGCCGATCCGCTGCGGATCCGCGGCCGATCCGCTGCGGATCCGCGGCCGATCCGCTCTGTGTGCACATGCCATAACCCTACCCCTAACCCTACCCGTAACCCTAACCCTACCCCTAACCCTACCCCTAGTTCTAACCCTAGTTCTAACCCTAACCCTAGTGGAAAAAGAAAAAAAAATATTTTCTTTATTTTATTATTGTCCCTACCTATGGGGGTGATAAAGGGGGGGGTTTATTTATTATTTTTTTATTTTGATCGCTGTGATAGAACCTACCACAGCGATCAAAATGTACTTTGCCGGCCGGCAGATTCGGCGGGCGCACTGCGCATGCGCCCGCCATTTTGGAAGATGGCGGCGCCCAGGGAGAAGACGGACCGACTTCGGGAGGCTCGGTAAGTATGAGGGGGTGGTGGGGGGGTGGATCGGAGCACAGGGGGGGTGGATCGGTGGACCGGGGGAGCGGACAGGAGCACGGGGGAGCGGACAGGAGCACGGGGGAGCGGACAGGGGGACGGAGGGGGGTACCGGACAGAACGGAGAGCTGGGGAGGAGATCGGGGGCGGTGGGGGGGGGGGGCAGAACATGATTTCCAGCCATGGCAGATGCTATTGCAGCATCGGCCATGGCTGGATTGCAATATTTCACCATTTTCATAGGTGAAATATTGCAAATTGCTCTGATTGGCTGTTGCACTTTCAACAGCCAATCAGAGCGATCGTAGCCACGTGGGGGCAAAGCCACCCCCCCTGGGCTGAAGTACAACTCCCCCTCTCCCTGCAGATCGGGTAAAATAGGAGTTAACCCTTTCACCCGATCTGCAGGGACGCGATCATTCCATGACGCCACATAGGCGTCATGGGTCGGATTGGCACCGACTTTCATGACGCCTACGTGGCGTCAAAGGTCGGGAAGGGGTTAATGACCGAGACAATTTTTACAATTCTGACCACTGTAACTTTATGAGGTTATAACTCTGCAAAGGTTTAACGGATCCCACTGATTATGAGATGTTTTTTTCGTGACATATTGTGCTTCATGATAGTGTTAAAATTTCTTCGATATTACTTGTGATTATTTATGAAAAAAATGGAAATATGGCGAAAATTTTTAAAATTTTGCAATTTTCAAATGTTGTAATTTTATGCCCTTAAATCAGAGAGATATGTCACACAAAATAGTTAATAAATAACATTTCCCACATGACTACTTTACATAAGCACAATTTTGGAAACAAAATTTTTTTTTGTTAGGGAGTTATAAGGGTTAAAAGTTGACCAGCAATTTCTAATTTTTACACCACCATTTTCTTTAGGGATCACATCACATTTGAAGTCATTTTGAGGGGTCTATATGATAGAAAATAACCAAGTGTGACACCATTCTAAAAATTGCACCCCTCAAGGTGCTCAAAACCACATTCAAGAAGTTTATTAACCCTTTACGTGCTTCACGGGAACTGAAACAATGTGGAAGGAAAAAAATGAACATTTAACTTTTTTTTGCAAACATTTTAACTCAGAACCATTTTTTTTTATTTTCACAAGTGTAAAAACTGAAATGTAACCATAAATTTTGTTGTGCAATTTCTCCTGAATACGGTGATACCCAATTTGTGGGGGTAAACCACTGTTTGGGCTCACCGCAGAGCTTGGAAGAGAAGGAGCGCCGTTTGACTTTTTCAATGCAGAATTGGCTGGAATTGAGATCGGATGCCATGTCATGTTTAGAGAGCCCCTGATGTACCTAAACAGTTGAAACGCTCCACAAGTGACAACATTTTGGAAACTAGACCCCTTAGGGAACTTATCAAGATGTGTGGTGAGCACTTTAAACCCCCAAGTGCTTCACAGAAGTTTATAAAGTAGAGCCGTGAAAATAAAAAATCGCATTTGTTTACACAAAAATGATCTTTTCGCCCACAAATTTTTATTTTCACAAGGGTAACAGGAGAAATTAGACAACAAAAGTTGTTGTGCAATTTCTCCTGAGTACGTCGATACCCCATATGTGGGGGTAAACCACTGTTTGGGCGCACTGCAGAGCTTGGAATAGAAGGAGTGCCGTTTTACTTTTTCAATGTAGAATTGACTGGAATTGAGATCGGACGCCATGTCGCGTTTGGAGAGCCCCTGATGTGCCTAAACAGCAGAAACCCCACACAAGTGACACCATTTTGGAAACTAGACCCCTTAATGAACTTATCCAAATGTGTGGTGAGCACTTTAAAACCCCAAGTCCTACACAGAAATTTATAACGTAGAGCCGTGAAAATAAAAAATCCTTTTTTTTTCCCTCAAAAATGATTTTTTAGCCTGCATTTTTTTATTTTCTCAAGGGTAACATGAGATATTGGACCCCAAAATCTGTTGACCTGTTTGGGCACCCATCAGGGTTCGGAAGGGTAGGAGCGCCGCTTGGAATGCAGACTTTGATGGGATGGTCTGCGGGCATCATGTTGCATTTGCAGAGTTCCTGATGTACCTAAACAGTAGAAACCCCCCACAAGTGACCCCATTTTGGAAACTAGACCCCCCAAAGAGCTTATCTAGATGTGTGGTGAGCACTATGAACCCCCAACTGCTTCACAGAAGTTTATAATGTAGAGCCATGAAAATAAACAAAATCATATTTTTTCCACAAAAATGATATTTTCACCCCAAAATTTTTACTTTCACAAGGGTAACAAGAAAAATTGGATGCCAAAAGTTGTTGTCCAATTTGTCCTGAGTACACTGATACCCCATGTGTGGGGGGTACCACTGTTTGGGCGCATGGCTGAGCTCGGAAGGGAATGTGTCATGAATCCCCAATGGCTAGGGATAGCACAGGACAAGCAAAGTATAACAAATATCGGACGAGCTCTAGGGTGATGGAACCTGGGCTGACCGCTGCCCTACGCCTGACAAACGCAACTAGAGATAGCCAGGGAGCGTGCCTACGTTGGTTCTAGACGCCACGCACCAGCCTAAGAGCTAACTAGTACTGCAGAGAAAACAAAGACCTCACTTGCCTCCAGAGGAATTAACCCCAAAAGGTATAGTTGCCCCCCACATGTATTGACGGTGAAATGAGAGGAAGGCACACATATAGAGATGATGTATATAGCTTTAGCAAATAGAGGCCCGCTGAAAACTAGAAAGCAGAATGATACAAAAGGGGACTGAGCGGTCAGCAAAAAACCCTAATCAAAAAAACCATCCTGAGATTACAAGAACCCATGTGCCAACTCATGGCACATGGGGAGAACCTCAGTCCACTAGAGCAACCAGCTAGCATAGAGACATTCTAAGCAAGCTGGACCAAAAACCAAACAACTGAAAATCAGCACTTAGCTTATCCTGAAAGATCTGGGAGCAGGTAGGCAGGAACCAAACAGAGCACATCTGAACACATTGATAGCCGGCAAGGGAAGTGACAGAAAGGCCAGGTAAAATAGGAAACACCCAGCCTCTGATGGACAGGTGGAAACCAAAGGCCGCAACCCACCAAAGTCACCCAGTACCAGCAGTAACCACCAGAGGGAGCCCACAAACAGAATCCACAACAGTACCCCCCCCTTGAGGAGGGGTCACCGAACCCTCACGAGAACCCCCAGGGCGATCAGGGTGAGCTCTATGGAAGGCGCGGACCAAATCAGTCGCATGAACATCGGAGGCGACCACCCAGGAATTATCCTCCTGACCATAACCCTTCCACTTAACCAAATACTGGAGTTTGCGTCTGGAAACACGAGAATCCAAGATCTTTTCAACAACATACTCCAATTCTCCCTCCACCAGCACCGGAGCAGGAGGCTCGACCGAAGGAACAACGGGCACCTCATACCTCCGCAACAACGACCGATGGAACACATTATGAATAGCAAACGATGCTGGGAGATCCAAACGAAAAGATACAGGGTTAAGAATCTCCGAGATCCTATAAGGACCGATGAACCGAGGCTTGAACTTAGGAGAAGAGACCTTCATAGGGACAAAACGAGAAGACAACCACACCAAGTCCCCAACAAGAAGTCGGGGACCCACGCGGCGACGGCGATTAGCAAACTGCTGAGTCTTCTCCTGAGGCAACTTCAAATTGTCCACCACCTGATTCCAAATCTGATGTAGCCTGTCCACCACCACGTCCACTCCAGGACAATCCGAAGACTCCCCCTGACCAGAGGAAAAACGAGGATGAAACCCCGAATTACAAAAAAAAGGAGAGACCAACGTGGCAGAACTAGCCCGATTATTAAGAGCAAATTCGGCCAGTGGCAAAAAAGCAACCCAGTCATCCTGATCAGCAGAAACAAAACACCTCAAATAAGTTTCCAAGGTCTGATTAGTTCGCTCCGTCTGGCCATTCGTCTGAGGATGGAATGCAGACGAGAAAGACAAATCAATGCCCATCTTGGCACAAAACGTCCGCCAAAATCTAGACACAAACTGGGATCCCCTGTCAGAAACGATATTCTCCGGAATCCCATGCAAACGAACCACGTTCTGAAAAAACAAAGGAACCAACTCAGAGGAGGAAGGCAACTTAGGCAAGGGCACCAAATGAACCATCTTAGAAAAGCGGTCACACACAACCCAGATAACGGACATTTTCTGTGAAACCGGGAGATCAGAAATAAAATCCATGGAAATGTGCGTCCAAGGCCTCTTCGGGATGGGCAATGATAACAACAACCCACTAGCCCGTGAACAGCAAGGCTTAGCTCGAGCACACACTTCACAAGACTGCACAAAGGTACGCACATCCCTAGACAAGGAAGGCCACCAAAAAGACCTGGCCACCAAGTCTCTTGTACCAAATATTCCAGGATGACCAGCCAACACAGAAGAATGGACCTCGGAGATGACTCTACTGGTCCAATCATCCGGAACAAACAGTCTTTCTGGTGGACATCGATCCGGTTTATCCACCTGAAACTCCTGCAATGCGCGTCGCAAGTCTGGGGATACGGCGGACAATATTACCCCATCCCTAAGGATACCAGCAGGCCCAGTGTCTCCAGGAGAGTCAGGCACAAAACTCCTGGAAAGAGCATCTGCCTTCACATTCTTTGAACCTGGCAGGTATGAAACCACGAAATTGAAACGAGAAAAAAAATAACGACCAACGAGCCTGTCTAGGATTCAAACGCCTGGCAGACTCAAGGTAAATGAGATTCTTGTGATCAGTCAAGACCACCACGCGATGTTTAGCACCCTCAAGCCAATGACGCCACTCCTCAAATGCCCACTTCATGGCCAAAAGCTCCCGATTACCCACATCATAATTGCGCTCGGCGGGCGAGAATTTTCTAGAGAAGAAAGCACATGGCTTCATCACCGAGCCATTAGAACTTCTCTGTGACAAAACCGCCCCCGCTCCAATCTCGGAAGCATCAACCTCCACCTGAAAAGGAAGTGAAACATCTGGTTGACACAACACAGGAGCAGAAGAAAACCGCCGCTTAAGTTCCCGAAAGGCCTCCACGGCCGCAGGAGACCAATCAGCAACATCAGCACCCTTTTTAGTCAAATCAGTCAAAGGTTTAACAATACTGGAAAAATTAGCAATGAACCGACGATAAAAATTAGCAAACCCCAAGAACTTCTGAAGGCTCTTAACAGATGTAGGTTGTGTCCAGTCACAAATAGCCTGAACCTTAACGGGATCCATCTCAATAGTAGAAGGAGAAAAAATGTACCCCAAAAAAGAAATCTTCTGGACTCCGAAGAGACACTTTGAGCCCTTCACAAACAGAGAATTGGCCCGCAAAACCTGAAACACCTTCCTGACCTGTAGAACATGAGACTCCCAGTCATCAGAAAACACCAAAATATCATCCAAATACACAATCATAAACTTATCCAGATATTCACGGAAAATATTGTGCATAAAGGACTGAAAGACTGACGGAGCATTGGAGAGTCCAAAAGGCATTACCAAATACTCAAAATGGCCCTCAGGCGTATTAAATGCGGTTTTCCACTCATCACCCTGTTTTATCCGCACCAGATTATACGCACCACGAAGATCTATTTTAGTGAACCACCTAGCCCCCTTAATGCGAGCAAACAAATCAGTAAATAATGGCAATGGATACTGGTATTTGACTGTAATCTTATTCAGAAGGCGATAATCTATACAAGGCCTCAGGGAACCATCTTTTTTTGCCACGAAAAAAAAAACCTGCTCCCAGAGGGGACGAAGATGGACGAATATGTCCCTTTTCCAAGGACTCCTTAATATAATTCCGCATAGCAGTATGCTCTGGCAGTGACAGATTAAATAAACGACCCTTAGGGAACCTACTGCCAGGAATCAATTCTATAGCACAGTCACACTCTCTATGAGGAGGGAGCGAATTGAGCTTAGGCTCCTCAAAAACATCCCTATAATCCGACAAAAACGCAGGGATCTCCGAAGGAGTAGATGAAGCGATAGAAATCGGAGGTGCATCATCATGAACCCCCTGACATCCCCAGCTTAGCACAGACATTGTTTTCCAGTCCAGGACAGGATTATGAGTTTGTAACCATGGCAGACCAAGCACTAGTACATCATGTAAATTATACAGTACAAGGAAGCGAATCACCTCCTGATGAACGGGAGTCATGCGCATGGTCACTTGTGTCCAATACTGCGGTTTATTCATAGCCAATGGTGTAGAATCAATTCCCTTCAGAGGAATAGGAACTTCCAGAGGCTCTAGACTAAAACCGCAGCGTTTAGCAAATGACCAATCCATAAGACTCAGGGCAGCGCCTGAATCCACATAGGCATCGACGGAAATGGAAGACAGTGAAAAAATCAGAGTCACAGACAAAATGAACTTAGACTGCAGAGTATCAATGGCAAAAGATTTATCAACCCTTTTTGTGCGTTTAGAGCATGCTGATATAACATGAGCTGAATCACCACAATAAAAACACAAACCATTTTTCCGCCTATAATTTTGCCGTTCACTTCTGGACTGAATTCTATCACATTGCATAGTCTCAGGTGCCTGTTCAGAAGACACCGCCAACTGGTGCACGGGTTTGCGCTCCCGTAAACGCCGATTAATCTGAATGGCCATAGCCATAGACTCATTCAGACCTGTAGGCGCAGGGAACCCCACCATAATATCCTTAATGGCCTCAGAAAGACCATTTCTGAAGTTTGCAGCCAGGGCGCACTCATTCCACTGAGTAAGCACCGACCATTTCCGAAATTTCTGACAATATATTTCCGCTTCATCATGCCCCTGAGAGAGGGCTAATAAAGCCTTTTCAGCCTGAATCTCTAGGTTAGGTTCCTCATAGAGCAATCCCAATGCCAGAAAAAACGCATCCACACTGAGCAATGCAGGATCCCCTGGTGCCAATGCAAATGCCCAATTCTGAGGGTCGCCCCGTAGGAACGATACAACAATCTTGACCTGTTGAGCAGGGTCTCCAGAGGAGCGAGATTTCAAAGAGAGAAACAATTTACAATTGTTCCTGAAATTCAGGAAGGTAGATCTATCTCCAGAAAAAAACTCTGGAATAGGAATTCTAGGTTCAGACATGGGAGTGTGAACAACGAAATCCTGTATGTTTTGAACCTTTGCCGCGAGATTACTCAGGCTGGAAGCCAAACTCTGAACATCCATGATAAACAGCTAAGATCAGAGCCATTCAAGGGTTAAGAGGAGGTAAGAAGCAGCTAGACAGCAATTAAGGGCTAGGCAGCAAAACTCTGAAGGAAAAAAAAAAATAAAAATTTCCCTTGAACACTTCTTTTTCTCCTGCTTCAGCCCAAACAATTAACACTTTGTGGGCCGGCTATACTGTCATGAATCCCCAATGGCTAGGGATAGCACAGGAGAAGCAAAGTATAACAAATATCGGACGAGCTCTAGGGTGATGGAACCTGGGCTGACCGCTGCCCTACGCCTGACAAACGCAACTAGAGATAGCCAGGGAGCGTGCCTACGTTGGTTCTAGACGCCACGCACCAGCCTAAGAGCTAACTAGTACTGCAGAGAAAACAAAGACCTCACTTGCCTCCAGAGGAATTAACCCCAAAAGGTATAGTTGCCCCCACATGTATTGACGGTGAAATGAGAGGAAGGCACACACATAGAGATGATGTATATAGCTTTAGCAAATAGAGGCCCGCTGAAAACTAGAAAGCAGAATGATACAAAAGGGGACTGAGCGGTCAGCAAAAAACCCTAATCAAAAAAACCATCCTGAGATTACAAGAACCCATGTGCCAACTCATGGCACATGGGGAGAACCTCAGTCCACTAGAGCAACCAGCTAGCATAGAGACATTCTAAGCAAGCTGGACCAAAAACCAAACAACTGAAAATCAGCACTTAGCTTATCCTGAAAGATCTGGGAGCAGGTAGGCAGGAACCAAACAGAGCACATCTGAACACATTGATAGCCGGCAAGGGAAATGACAGAAAGGCCAGGTAAAATAGGAAACACCCAGCCTCTGATGGACAGGTGGAAACCAAAGGCCGCAACCCACCAAAGTCACCCAGTACCAGCAGTAACCACCAGAGGGAGCCCACAAACAGAATCCACAACAGGAATGAGTGCGGTTTTGGAATGCAGACTTTGATAGAATGGTCTGCGGGCGTTATGTTGTGTTTGCAGAGCCTCTGATGTACCTAAACATTAGAAACCCCCCACAAGTGACCCCATTTTGGAAACTAGACCCCCCAAGGAACTTATCTAGATGTATAGTGAGAACTTTGAATGCCCAAGTGCTTCACAGAAGTTTATAATGCAGAGTCGTGAAAATAAAAAATATTTTTTTTTCCAAAAAAAAGATTTTTTTAGCCCCCAAGTTTTTATTTTCACAAGGGTAACAGGAGAAATTGGACCCCAAAAGTTGTTGTCCAATTTATCCCGAGTATGCTGATGCCCCATATGTGGGGGTAAACCACTGTTTGTGCACACAGCAGAGCTCAGAAGGGAGGAAGCACCATTTGACTTTTTGAGCGCAAAATTGGCTGTGGCGTTTAGAGACCCCCTGATGTACCTAAACAGTGGAAACCCCCCCAAATTCTAACTCCAACCCTAACCCCAACACACCCGTAACCCTAATCCCAACCCGATCCATAATCCTAATCCCTACCCTAACCCCCAAAACACCCCTAACTCTAATCCCAAAGCTAACCATAACCCTAATCAAAACCCTAAACCCAACACACCCCTAATCCTAATCTCAACCCTAACCTCAAAACCTAACCCTAATCCCAATACACCCCTAATCCCAACCCTAACCTTAACTCTAATCCCAAACCTAACCCTAATCCCAACTGTAACCCTAATGCCAACCCTAATCCAAACCCTAATCCCAACTCGAACCCTAACTTTAGCCCCAACCCTAGCCCTAACCCTAACTTTAGCTCAAACCCTAAATTTAGCCCTAAACCTAGCCCCAACCCTAACCCTAACTTTAGCCCCAACTCTAGCCCAAACCCTAATCCTAGCTCTAACCCTAGCCCTAACCCAAGCCCTAACCCTAGCCCTAACCCTAAGGCTATGTGGACACGTTGCGGATTTTGCTGCAGATCCTCAGCATTTCCGCAGCTACGGGTCTGCAGCAGTTTCCAATGAGTTTACAGTACAATGTAAACCTATGGGAAACATAAAACGCTGTGCCCATGCTGCGGAAAAAAAACACGCGGAAACGCAGCGGTTTACATTCCGCAGCATGTCAAGTCTTTCTCTGGATTCCGCAGCGGTTTTACACCTGCTCCATAATAGAAAACCGCAGGTGTAAAACCACAGGGGAATCCGCACAAAAACAGCGGTACATCCGCGATAAATCCGCAGGAAAAATGCAGCATTTTGGCCCTGCAGATTTATCAAATCCGCTGCGGAAAAATCCGCAGAGAACCATTCTACGCGTGCACATATCCTAACCCTACCCCTAACCCTACTCCTAACCCTACCCTTAACCCTAATTGGAAAATAGAAATACATACATTTTTTCCTTACTAAGGGGGTGATAAAGGGGGGTTATTTACTATTTTTTTTATTTTGATCACTGTGATAGGATCTCACAGTGACCAAAATAAAACAAGAGGAAGAATCTTCCTCTGCCGGCCGGCAGATCATGGCGGACGCACTGCGCATGCGCCCTCCATTTTCTTACCGGAGCAAAAAGCCGGCGGCCAGCAGAAGAAGCAGGAGGACCCAGGGACACCGGTAAGTTTAACAGGGTCCCCGATCCCCCTATTTCTCTGTCCTCTGATGTGCGATCACATCAGACAGAGAATGACATCGCTTTTTTTTTTTTGCGGTCGCCGGTAAACAGTTAATTGCCTGCGATCGCAAAACGGGTCAGTAAAAACCGATCGTGATCATGTTCTTTGGGGTCTCGGCTAGCCCCGGCAGCCGAGACCCCAAAGACCTTCCAGGCGTCGGGCGCATTGCGCATGCGCCCGCCATTTTTTTCCACTAAAAAGATGGCGGCGTCCATCGGGAGCCACGAGGAGCACCGGGGGAGATAGGTAAGTATTGGGGGGCAATCGGGGACCCCATTTCTCTGTCCTCCGATGTGCGATCACATCGGAGGACAGAGAAATTAAATGGCAAATCGTGTTTTTTTTTTATGCGACCGCCGGTAAATGGTTAATTACCGGCGATCACAACTCGGGGTCAGTAAAACCCCCCTGAATCATGTTCTCTGGGGTCTCGACTACCCCCGGTACCCGAGACCCCAGAGAAAATCCGACTCTGGGGGGCGCTATTCACTTTTTCCGCAGCGCCGTTAATTAAATGCCCTTAAATGCCGCCGTTAAAAGGCGTATCGGCGGCCGTTAAGGGGTTACATGTAGCTGTAAATATAGCATTGTAGCTAATCACTTATTTGATTCATTTTTTTATATGGATTTGTTTGAAGGAATTTTTAATATGTGCACTTTATATAGTTTATATTAGTTTTGCAGTGTCAGTAACATTTTTTAGCACTTAAGGCCGGGGTCACACATGCGAGTTTTACGGATGTAAGAGCGCAGAAACTACGTCCGTAAAACTCACATTACATACGGCACAATTATTCTCAATGGGGCTGCTCCTATCTGTCGTATATTACGGATCCGTAATATACGGCTTTCTACGGCCGTACAAAATCGCAGCATGCTGCGTTTGTCAGCGTATTGCGCAAAAAAAATCGCCAATGAAAGGCTATGGGGGCGAGAAAAATACGGATTCCACACGGACCAGCAGTGTGACTTGCGAGAAATACGCAGCGGTGTTAGTGAAAACTCAATTCAATTGCCGGCTTTTCATTTCTCCTGCACAAACCCGACAGGATATGAGACATGGTTTACATACAGTAAACCATCTCATATCCCCTTTTTTTTGCATATTCCACACTACTAATGTTAGTAGTGTCTATGTGCAAAATTTCAGCACTGTAGCTGCTGAAATAAAGGTTTAAATGGCAGAAAAAATTGGCGTGGGCTCCCGCGCAATTTTCTCCGCCAGAGTGGTAAAGCCAGTGACTGAGGGCAGATATTAATAGCCAGGAGAGGGTCCATGGTTATTGGCCCCCCCGTGGCTACAAACATCTGCCCCCAGCCACCCCAGAAAAGGCACATCTGGAAGATGCGCCTATTCTGGCACTTGGCCACTCTCTTCCCACTCCCTGTAGCGGTGGGATATGGGGTAATGAAGGGTTAATGCCACCTTGCTATTGGAAGGTGACATTAAGCCAGATTAATAATGGAGAGGCGTCAATTATGCCATATGTACTATCAGTGTAGTCCACGATTTGTCAATCATTTACTGGACTTGGTTGCGTTCATTTAATAATATACAATATTTGAAGTCATGTTTTAATATATGTATAGATCTTGTGATCTTATTGTTTTAAATCTGTTCTTCAATAAAATTATATATTTTAATCTTACAATATAGTTTGGACTTTCTGGTCGGTCTTTTTCTGTTTCTTGATATTTATTGCTTGCATTACCGGCTGTCCTTCCAGTCTTTGTATCTCCTAGTACCTTATATATAACTAGATGGCAGCCCGATTCTAAAGAATCGGGAGTCTAGAATCCATATATACTTTATTTATTCACATGTAAGAATAATACAATTAATAAATAATAGTAAGAAAGAACAAAAAATGGCTGCACTCACCAGCTCTTGACAATTCTTGACAGTACGGCACATTTCTGATTGGTCGCTCGCGGCAGGCGGCAACCAATCAGAAAAGTGCCGCGCACCACGAAGGCATATATCTTTGTCCACCCTGAGCGGGTGTAGGACGCTGGTGACGTCACTTATCTCCGGACATTATCTCCGGACAAAGCCACGGAAGTTGGCACAAATTGCCGGAAGTAGTATTCTAGGCAATTATATATTAGATTTTAATGTTATCAGTGTTTACCTTTGAACGTTTATATTGTATTGTCCTGTCACCAGCCATGTGTACGATTATCGGCCGAAAGCCTCCCTGGAACCAATAATCACCCCATGTAAAGGTATCTTTATAAGTTAAAGATTCAGAATACTATGACTTTTATCATATCCTGAACAGTCAAGTTTTTTATGAACCGTTAAGGTTTACTGGTTGAAGTAAAAAAAAATCTGAGTGTTTACAGTTTGAAACCATAAAATGTTGAAAAATTATGTCATTCTTGAGTATATCACTCAATGGTGCTCATAAACGTGTCAAATTTGATCTATAATATTCTTTAATATACGTTACTTTAATCTTTAATATACTTAAGAACAGGGCCCCAGACATCACACAGGGGGTCTGAAACACCGCACAGTGGTCCAAAATATCGCTGTGCTCTGCCTGGGGCCCCATATGCTGCCTGGGGCCCCTGTGCTCTGCCTGGGGCCCCATATGCTGCCTGGGGCCCCTGTGCTCTGCCTGGGGCCCCATGTTCTGCCTGGGGCCCCTGTGCTCTGCCTGGGGCCACTGTGCTCTGCCTGGGGCCCCATATGCTGCCTGGGGCCCCTGTGCTCTGCCTGGGGCCCCATATGCTGCCTGGGGCCCCTGTGCTCTGCCTGGGGCCCCATAGGCTGCCTGGGGCCCCTGTGCTCTACCTGGGACCACTGTGCTCTGCCTGGGGCCCCATATGCTGCCTGGGGCCCCTGTGCTCTGCCTGGGGCCCCTGTGCTCTGCCTGGGGCCCCATGTTCTGCCTGGGGCCACTGTGCTCTGCCTGGGGCCCCATAGGCTGCCTGGGGCCCCTGTGCTCTGCCTGGGACCACTGTGCTCTGCCTGGGGCCCCATATGCTGCCTGGGGCCCCTGTGCTCTGCCTGGGTGTAGGACACTGGTGACGTCACTTATCTCCGGACATTAGCTCCGGACATTAGCTCCGGACAAAGCCACGGAAGTTGGCACAAATTGCAGGAAGTAGTATTCTAGGCAATTATATATTAGATGGGCATTTCCTGAAGGAAATACATGGTGCTTGAACAGCGCTACCAGCTTTACAGCAGCACTTTTCACACATGGGACTGGGGGGCGCGCTTACTTTTGCACCCGGGGGCGCACTTACTTTTGCACCCGGAGGCACACTTACTTTTGCACCCGGGGGCGCACTTACTTTTGCACCCGGGGGCGCACTTACTTTTGCACCCGGGGCGCACTTACTTTTGCACCCGGGGGCGCACTTACTTTTGCACCCGGGGGCGCACTTACTTTTGCACCCGGGGGCGCACTTACTTTTGCACCCGGGGGCGCACTTACTTTTGCACCCGGGGGCGCACTTACTTTTGCACCCGGGGGCGCACTTACTTTTGGGGCCGCACTTACTTTTGGTGGGCGGGGCCCCTCGTCCTCCGATTTGGTGGGTGGGGACCCTCGGCCTCCGATTTGGTGGGTGGGGACCCTCGGCCTCCGATTTGGTGGGCGGGGACCGGCCTCCGATTTGGTGGGCGGGGACCCTCGGCCTCCGATTTGGTGGGCGGGGACCCTCGACCTCCGATTTGGTGGGCGGGGACCCTCGGCCTCCGATTTGGTGGGCGGGGCCCCTCAGCCTCCGATTTGGTGGGCGGGGTCCCTCTGCCTCCGATTTGGTGGGCGGGGACCCTCGGCCTCCGCTTTGGTTGGCGGGGCCCCACGGCCTCCGATTTGGTGGGCGGGGTCCCTCTGCCTCCGCTTTGGTGGGCGGGGCCGCTCGGCCTTCGATTTGGTGGGCGGGGCTCCTCGGCCTCCGATTTGGTTGGTGGGGCCCCTCGGCCTCCGATTTGGTGGGCGGGGCCCCTTATCCTCCGATTTGGTGGGCGGGGCCCCTCAGCCTCCGATTTGGTGGGCGGGGCCCCTCGGCCTCCGATTTGGTGGGCAGGGACCCTTGGCCTCCGATTTGGTGGGCGGGGACCCTCGGCCTCCGATTTGGTGGGCGGGGACCCTCGACCTCCGATTTGGTGGGCGGGGACCCTCGGCCTCCGCTTTGGTGGGCGGGGACCCTCGGCCTCCGCTTTGGTGGGCGGGGTCCCTCTGCCTCCGATTTGGTGGGCGGGGACCCTCGGCCTCCGCTTTGGTTGGTGGGGACCCTCGGCCTCCGCTTTGGTTGGTGGGGACCCTCTGCCTCCGCTTTGGTGGGCAGGGCCGCTCGGCCTTCGATTTGGTGGGCGGGGCTCCTCGGCCTCCGATTTGGTTGGTGGGGCCCCTCGGCCTACGATTTGGTGGGCGGGGCCCCTTATCCTCCGATTTGGTGGGCGGGGACCCTCGGCCTCCGATTTGGTGGGTGAGGACCCTCGGCCTCTGATTTGGTGGGCGGGGACCCTCGGCCTCCGCTTTGGTGGGCGGGGCCCCTCGGCCTTCGATTTGGTGGGCGGGGCTCCTCGGCCTCCGATTTGGTTGGTGGGGCCCCTCGGCCTCCGATTTGGTGGGCGGGGCCCCTTATCCTCCGATTTGGTGGGCGGGGACCCTCGGCCTCCGATTTGGTGGGTGAGGACCCTCGGCCTCCGATGTGGTGGGCGGGGCCCCTCGACCTCCGCTTTGGTGGGCGGGGCCGGGCCCCTCGGCCTCCGCTTTGGTGGGTGGGGCCGCTCGGCCTTCGATTTGGTGGGCGGGGCTCCTCGGCCTCCGATTTGGTGGGCGGGGACCCTCGGCCTCCGATTTGGTAGGCGGGGCCCCTCGGCCTCCGATTTGGTGTGTGCTCTGCCTGGGGCCACTGTGCTCTGCCTGGGGCCCCATATGCTGCCTGGGGCCCCTGTGCTCTGCCTGGGGCCACTGTGCTCTGCCTGGGGCCCCATATGCTGCCTGGGGCCCCTGTGCTCTGCCTGGGGCCCCATATGCTGCCTGGGGCCCCTGTGCTCTGCCTGGGACCACTGTGCTCTGCCTGGGGCCCCATATGCTGCCTGGGGCCCCTGTGCTCTGCCTGGGGCCACTGTGCTCTGCCTGCCTGGGGCCCCATATGCTGCCTGGGGCCCCTGTGCTCTGCCTGGGGCCCCATATGCTGCCTGGGGCCCCTGTGCTCTGCCTGGGGCCACTGTGCTCTGCCTGCCTGGGGCCCCATATGCTGCCTGGGGCCCCTGTGCTCTGCCTGGGGCCCCATATGCTGCCTGGGGCCCCTGTGCTCTGCCTGGGGCCCCTGTGCTCTGCCTGGGGCCCAATGTTCTGCCTGGGGCCCCTGTGCTCTGCATGGGGCCACTGTGCTCTGCCTGGGGCCCCATGTTCTGCCTGGGGCCACTGTGCTCTGCCTGGGGCCCCATAGGTTGCCTGGGGCCCCTGAGCTCTGCCTGGGGCCCCATATGCTGCCTGGGGCCACTGTGCTCTGCCTGGGGCCCCATATGCTGCCTGGGGCCCCATATGCTGCCTGGGGCCACTGTGCTCTGCCTGGGGCCCCATATGCTGCCTGGGGCCCCTGTGCTCTGCCTGGGGCCCCATATGCTGCCTGGGGCCCCTGTGCTCTGCCTGTGGCCCCATTTTCTGCCTGGGGCCCCTGTGCTCTGCCTGGGGCCCCTGTGCTCTGCCTGGGGCCCCATATACTGCCTGGGGCCCCTGTGCTCTGCCTGGGGCCCCTGTGCTCTGCCTGGGGCCCCATATGCTGCCTGGGGCCCCTGTGCTCTGCCTGGGGCCCCTGTGCTCTGCCTGGGGCCCCATGTTCTGCCTGGGGCCCCTGTGCTCTGCCTGGGGCCACTGTGCTCTGCCTGGGGCCCCATATGCTGCCTGGGGCCCCTGTGCTCTGCCTGGAGCCCCATATGCTGCCTGGGGCCCCTGTGCTCTGCCTGGGGCCACTGTGCTCTACCTGGGGCCCCATAGGCTGCCTGGGGCCCCTGTGCTCTGCCTGGGACCACTGTGCTCTGCCTGGGGCCCCATATGCTGCCTGGGGCCCCTGTGCTCTGCCTGGGGCCCCATATGCTGCCTGGGGCCCCTGTGCTCTGCCTGGGTGTAGGACACTGGTGACGTCACTTATCTCCGGACATTAGCTCCGGACATTAGCTCCGGACATTAGCTCCGGACATTAGCTCCGGACAAAGCCATGGAAGTTGGCACAAATTGCAGGAAGTAGTATTCTAGGCAATTATATATTAGATGGGCATTTCCTGAAGGAAATACATGGTGCTTGAACAGCGCTACCAGCTTTACAGCAGCACTTTTCACACATGGGACTGGGGGGCGCGCTTACTTTTGCACCCGGGGCCGGGGGCGCGCTTACTTTTGCACCCGGGGGCGCACTTACTTTTGCACCCGGAGGCGCACTTACTTTTGCACCCGGGGGCGCACTTACTTTTGCACCCGGGGGCGCACTTACTTTTGCACCCGGGGGCGCACTTACTTTTGCACCCGGGGGCGCACTTACTTTTGCACCCGGGGGCGCACTTACTTTTGCACCCGGGGGCGCACTTACTTTTGCACCCGGGGGCGCACTTACTTTTGCACCCATGGGCGCACTTACTTTTGGGGCCGCACTTACTTTTGGTGGGCGGGGCTCCTCGGCCTCCGATTTGGTTGGTGGGGCCCCTCGTCCTCCGATTTGGTGGGTGGGGACCCTCGGCCTCCGATTTGGTGGGCGGGGACCCTCGGCCTCCGATTTGGTGGGCGGGGCCCCTCGGCCTCCGATTTGGTGGGCGGGGCCCCTCGGCCTCCGATTTGGTTGGCGGGGCCCCTCGGCCTCCGATTTGGTGGGCGGGGACCCTCGGCCTCCGATTTGGTGGGCGGGGACCCTCGGCCTCCGATTTGGTGGGCGGGGACCCTCGACCTCCGATTTGGTGGGCGGGGACCCTCGGCCTCCGCTTTGGTAGGCGGGGCCCCTCGGCCTCCGATTTGGTGGGCGGGGTCCCTCTGCCTCTGATTTGGTGGGCGGGGCCCATCGGCCTCCGATGTGGTGGGCGGGGCCCCTCGGCCTCCGATTTGGTGGGCGGGGACCCTCGGCCTCCGATTTGGTGGGCGGGGACCCTCGGCCTCCGATTTGGTGGGCGGGGACCCTCGGCCTCCGATTTGGTGGGCGGGGACCCTCGGCCTCCGATGTGGTGGGCGGGGACCCTCGGCCTCCGATTTGGTGGGCGGGGACCCTCGGCCTCCGATTTGGTGGGCGGGGACCCTCGGCCTCCGATTTGGTGGGCGGGGCCCCTCGGCCTCCGCTTTGGTGGGCGGGGCCGGGCCCCTCGGCCTCCGCTTTGGTGGACGGGGCCGCTCGGCCTTCGATTTGTTGGGCGGGGCTCCTTGGCCTCCGATTTGGTTGGCGGGGCCCCTCGGACTGATTTGGTTGGCGGGGCCCCTTATCCTCCGATTTGGTGGGCGGGGACTCTCGGCCTCCGATTTGGTGGGCGGGGCCCCTCGGCCTCCGATGTGGTGGGCGGGGCCCCTCAGCCTTCGCTTTGGTGGGCGGGGCCAGGCCCCTCGGCCTCCGCTTTGGTGGGCGGGGCCGCTCGGCCTTCGATTTGGTGGGCGGGGACCCTCGGCCTCCGATTTGGTGGGCGGGGACCCTCGGCCTTTGATTTGGTGGGCGGGGACCCTCGGCCTCCGCTTTGGTGGGTGGGGCCCGTCGGCCTCCGATTTGGTGGGCGGGGCCCTTCGGCCTCCGATTTGGATGGTGTGGACCCTCGGCCTCCGATTTGGTGGGCGGGGACCCTCGGCCTCCGATTTGGTGGGCGGGGCCCCTCGGCCTCCGATTTGGTGGGCGGGGCCCCTCGGCCTCCGATTTGGTGGGCGGGGCCCCTCGGCCTCCGATTTGGTGGGCGGGGCCCCTCGGCCTCCGATTTGGTGGGCGGGGCCCCTCGGCCTCCGATTTGGTGGGCGGGGCCCCTCGGCCTCCGATGTGGTGGGCGGGGCCCCTCGGCCTCCGATTTGGAGGGCGGGGACCCCCGGCCTCCGATTTGGTGGGCGGGGACCCCCGGCCTCCGATTTGGTGGGCGAGGACCCTCGGCCTCCGATTTGGTGGGCGGGGACCGTCGGTCTCCGATTTGGTGGGCGGGGACCCTCGGCCTCCGATTTGGTGGGCGGGGACCCTCGGCCTCCGATTTGGTGGGCGGGGCCCCTCGGCCTCCGATCTGGTGGTCGGGGCCCCTCGGCCTCCGCTTTGGTGGGCGGGGCTGGGCCCCTCGGCCTCCGCTTTGGTGGGTGGGGCCGCTCGGCCTTCGATTTGGTGGGCGGGGCTCCTCGGCCTCCGATTTGGTTGGCGGGGCCCCTCGGCCTCCGATTTGGTGTGTGCTCTGCCTGGGGCCACTGTGCTCTGCCTGGGGCCCCATATGCTGCCTGGGGCCCCTGTGCTCTGCCTGGGGCCCCATATGCTGCCTGGGGCCCCTGTGCTCTGCCTGGGGCCCCTGTGCTCTGCCTGGGGCCCCTGTGCTCTGCCTGGGGCCCCTGTGCTCTGCCTGGGTGTAGGACACTGGTGACGTCACTTATCTCCGGACAATAGCTCCGGACAAAGCCACGGAAGTTGGCACAAATTGCAGGAAGTAGTATTCTAGGCAATTATATATTAGATATACACATATTTATATACATATATAAATTGAGAGATTTAATACCAATTATCATAATTATACTAGGAGACACCCCTTGTTTTGTGTTAACTATTGGTATTTTGCTGTATTCATTATGAGGCTGAATATGCTACAAACAGTAAGTATATATTAACCCCTTAATGACGGATATATATTAACCCCATAATGACTGTGTATGTTTTTTCAGCTTTCTGTTTTCGCTCCTCTTCTTTACAGAGCCATATTTTTTTAATTTTTTAGTTAATATAGCCATGTGAGGGCTTATTTTTTACGGGACAGTTGTTCTTTTGAACGACATCATTGGTTTTACCATGTTGTGTAACAGAAAATGTAAAAAAAATTCAAAGTGCAGTGAAATTTTCAAAAAAATGAAATCCCACACTTGTTTTTTGCTTGGCTTTTTTGCTAGGTTCACTATATGCTAAAACTGACCTACCATTATGATTCTCCATGTCATTACAATTTCATAGACACCAAACATGTCTAGGTTCTTTTTTATCAAAGTGTAGTAAAAAAAATGGAAAAGTTTCAATAAAAAGTCTAAAATAGTGCAATTTTTCAAAACCCGTAGCGTCTCCATTTTTCATGATCTTGGGTTTAATGATACCATTTTGGTGCACATACGATATTTTGATCGTCCGTTATTGCATTTAAATGTAATGTCGCACTGACCAAAAAGAGTAATTATTTTGTTTCTATTTTTTTCCCCGCTACGCCCTTTATTTATCAGGTTAATTGTTTTTTTATTGATAGATCGGGCGATTCTGAACATGGTGATACCATAGAAGTGTATTTATTTATAGTGATGAGCGAATATACTCATTGCTTGGGTTTTCCAGAGCACGCTTGGATGGTCTCCGAGTATTTGTGACTGCTCGGAGATTTAGTTTTCCTTGCCGCAGCTGAATGATTTGTGGCTACTAGACAGCTTGATTACATGTGGGGATTCCCTAGCAACCAGGCAACCCCCACATGTACTCAGGCTGGCTAGCAATCTCCAAACAGTCATAAATACTCGTAGGTCACCCGAGCGTGCTTGGGAAAACCCGAGCAACGAGTACACTTGCTCATCACTATTTATTTACAATGGGGCAAAAGGGGTGTGATTTGAACTGCAAATTTTTTTTTCTTCTTATTTTGCCAACAAATTTAAATTAACTTTTGGCATGCTTTAGTAGCCTCCCTGGGAGGCTAGAACCTGCCATAGCTCAATGGCCTCTGCTACATAGAGGTGATGCTCGATCGCTACTATGTAGCAGAACGACAGCATTGCTATGAGCGCGGATAACATGGTTACAAGGAGATCTCTAGTTTTTATGTCGATGCACTGATGACCCCCGATCACGTGATGGTGGTCAGTGGTACGCATTTTTGCTGCCCGTCTGCCGGAAGCGCCATTTAAATGACACTGTCAGCGTTTTACAGTGGCATTTTACTAGTTAATAGGTGCGGGTGGCTCGTGATTCCACTTGCGCCTAATGCGGGCACATGTCAGATTATGAAAAGAGTGGACATGTGCTGGCTTTGATGCGGGCTCATCGCCGGAGCCCACATCAAAGCGGAGGTACTGCCATTGGATGTACTATACCATGTGATGGTAGTAAAAAAATTTTTGGGGACATTTTAGTCTGACCATATGTTTTTGTTTTTTTTAAAGCTGCAACGAGCACGACGAAGGCACTGCTTCTGCGTTCACCCCCTCGAGGAGCGTGCAGAAAAGGGTCACTTTATCAATCTGTACGGTGATTTGCACAGGTCTGGTTTTTTTTTTGGTTTTTTTACAATTATAATTTTTTAATTTATGTTATTTTCACATTTTTATGCAGATATCCAGAAAAGTTTCAGTCATTTTGCTGGCTTCCCATCAATTGCTTTGATGATTTGTTGCAAATTCTTCATCCACATTTAACCCTTCAGGATACAGTGATGAGGCAGGCTATCTGTGCTGATGAAAGGATGCTCATCACCTTGCGGTAAATTTTTTTTTTTATTTTCAATAAATTTTGTCTCACCATTCCAATACACACAACAGTAGTAGAGAATAGGGACCATTCGTCAAACTCAAATCTGACAGGTGCCCCGCCCCTATCAAAGTGTATCAAAAGGGTGTAACCCCTCCTCCCCTCCCTGTCAGCCAGCTGTCCCTCCTTGTCTGGCTGTCAGCTTTTGATACACTTTGATATAGTTGGATACAGTGCTTATTATCCCCAGTATTGTTTTATATTAGATTTTGATATTTTTAATTTGATAGTGCTGCGAGTTTGTTGTGTTTATTATAACACACCATGCTGTTTATTTTATATCCTATTAGATGACCCAGTTATATAATTATATCCTAGGATTCTCATTTTACACGTGATTTATTACACCAGGCTCATTATATGGGCACATATGTTTTATAACACACTGTGCCAGTTATATAATTATATCCTATTAGATGGCCCAGTTATATAATTATATCCTAGGATTAGTATCACAAGTACAATGAACATACATCATTACACTTCTTGCAGAAATAAATAATATAGTGTTACAAGCCAAGTACAGCATTTATCCATTGTTTGTCAGCTGTCCCTGGCTGCCGGTGTTTTGATATAGTCTGATATTGCTAATTTGATACAGTGATTATTAGTCCAGTAATTGTTTTTAATTAGATTTTTATATGTAGTTGTGAGATTGCATTCTGTAATCAGTGCAGTGTGTTTGTATTACCAATGAGCACATATAGTGCAAAATTGTGAATTATATAATTTAATATCCTATATTAAGGCTCGTATTGTTATTACACTCACCCCTGCTGTATGTTATTGTATATCATGCTTATATTAGATTTTGATAATATCCTATTAGATGGACCAGTTATATAATTATATCCTAGGATTAGTATCACAAGTACAATGAACATACAGTGGGGCAAAAAAGTATTTAGTCAGTCAGCAATAGTGCAAGTTCCACCACTTAAAAAGATGAGAGGCGTCGGTAATTTACATCATAGGTAGACCTCAACTATGGGAGACAAACTGAGAAAAAAAAATCCAGAAAATCACATTGTCTGTTTTTTTATCATTTTATTTGCATTTTATGGTGGAAAATAAGTATTTGGTCAGAAACAAAATTTCATCTCAATACTTTGTAATATATCCTTTGTTGGCAATGACAGAGGTCAAACGTTTTCTGTAAGTCTTCACAAGGTTGCCACACACTGTTGTTGGTATTTTGGCCCATTCCTCCATGCATATCTCCTCTAGAGCAGTGATGTTTTTGGCTTTTCGCTTGGCAACACGGACTTTCAACTCCCTCCAAAGGTTTTCTATAGGGTTGAGATCTGGAGACTGTCTAGGCCACTCCAGGACCTTGAAATGCTTCTTACGAAGCCACTCCTTCGTTGCCCTGGCGGTGTGCTTTGGATCATTGTCATGTTGAAAGACCCAGCCACGTTTCAACTTCAATGCCCTTGCTGATGGAAGGAGGTTTGCACTCAAAATCTCACGATACATGGCCCTATTCATTCTTTCATGTACCCGGATCAGTCGTCCTGGCCCCTTTGCAGAGAAACAGCCCCAAAGCATGATGTTTCCACCACCATGCTTTACAGTAGGTATGGTGTTTGATGGATGCAACTCAGTATTCTTTTTCCTCCAAACACGACAAGTTGTGTTTCTACCAAACAGTTCCAGTTTGGTTTCATCAGACCATAGGACATTCTCCCAAAACTCCTCTGGATCATCCAAATGCTCTCTAGCAAACTTCAGACGGGCCCGGACATGTACTGGCTTAAGCAGTGGGACACGTCTGGCACTGCAGGATCTGAGTCTATGGTGGCGTAGTGTGTTACTTATGGTAGGCCTTGTTACATTGGTCCCAGCTCTCTGCAGTTCATTCACTAGGTCCCCCCGCGTGGTTCTGGGATTTTTGCTCACCGTTCTTGTGATCATTCTGACCCCACGGGGTGGGATTTTGCGTGGAGCCCCAGATCGAGGGAGATTATCAGTGGTCTTGTATGTCTTCCATTTTCTAATTATTGCTCCCACTGTTGATTTCTTCACTCCAAGCTGGTTGGCTATTGCAGATTCAGTCTTCCCAGCCTGGTGCAGGGCTACAATTTTGTTTCTGGTGTCCTTTGACAGCTCTTTGGTCTTCACCATAGTGGAGTTTGGAGTCAGACTGTTTGAGGGTGTGCACAGGTGTCTTTTTATACTGATAACAAGTTTAAACAGGTGCCATTACTACAGGTAATGAGTGGAGGAAAGAGGAGACTCTTAAAGAAGAAGTTACAGGTCTGTGAGAGCCAGAAATCTTGATTGTTTGTTTCTGACCAAATACTTATTTTCCACCATAATATGCAAATAAAATGATAAAAAAACAGACAATGTGATTTTCTGTATTTTTTTTTCTCAGTTTGTCTCCCATAGTTGAGGTCTACCTATGATGTAAATTACAGACGCCTCTCATCTTTTTAAGTGGTGGAACTTGCACTATTGCTGACTGACTAAATACTTTTTTGCCCCACTGTACATCATTACACTTCTTGCTGAAATAAATAATATAGTGTAACAAGCCAAGTACAGCATTTATCCATTGTTTGTGGCTTCTGTAATATGCATTGTATTAAGTTTACTCTTCTTTGCAAGTGCCGTGCAGGGAGCTGACCATTACATATTTAGAATCGGGGACAATATAATTTTTTCAGCATGTCCAGCGGCTGTGTTAGGTGTGATAACGCCCCACCCTGTACAGATAAAAAGGATTGTGTTAGGTGTGATAACGCCCCTACCCTGTACAGATAAAGGGTTGTGTTAGGTGTGATAACGCCCACCCTGTACAGATAATGTCCAAGCAAAGCGCGGACGGCTAACCACAGTCACACTGGTTAACAGATAAAAATAGATAGCCACAAGGACAGAGACGCCCCACCCTGTACAGATAATGTCCACGGTATAATTCTCAATATTATCTGACCATTACATATTTAGAATGAATCAGCGACAACATAATTTTTTCAGCGTGTCCAGCGGCTGTGTTAGGTGTGATAACGCCCCACCCTGTACAGATAATGTCCAAGCAAAGCGCGAACGGCTAACCACAGTCACACTGGTTAACAGATAAAAATAGATAGCCACAAGGACAGAGACACCCCACCCTGTACAGATAATGTCCACGGTATAATTCTCAATATTATGAAAAAATGACATTCATTGTATGGGTTTTAAAAAGGCTTTATTAAATTGATGCGAATCTGCAATGTTAGCTAAATCTCAATACAAGTGTGCACAAAGACACATACATTTTTGTTGAATCTGATAACTCCGGCCAGATCACACTATGCCAATTATATAATTTATATCCTAGGCGTGATACTTACTAAGGTAGCTGAAATGTGCTAATGGCTCTACGAGCCATTTACCATGTCAGAGTTTCAGGGGGTAGATATACAATACAAGGCAAGTACAGCATTTATCCAGTATATTTTGGACATATTATGTATAATTATTAGTTAATTTTTCACTAAAATGATAATTTCTGACAGAACAACGACAAATTTTGACAAAGACATTTCAATAATATAAAAATTCTTACAGAATATAAAAAGCAAAAACATTAAATAGTACTATGAACATGCACCAACACACTTCTTACAAAATAAATAATATAATGTTACAAGGCAAGTACAGCATTTATCCAGTATATTCTGGACATATTATGTATAATTATTAGTTAATTTTTTCACTAAAATGATAATTTCTGACAGAACAACGGATTAAACTTGAAAATTTTGACAAAGACATTTCAATACTATAAAAATTCTTACAGAATATAAAAAGAAAAACATTAAATAGTACTATGAACATGCACCAACACACTTCTTACAAAATAAATAATATAATGTTACAAGGCAAGTACAGCATTTATCCAGTAGCAATTATAGTATCAGGCTCATTCAACTCACTTAGTTAGCTAGAATGTATTCTTTATATTTGGGTAGTTGTGGCATTTGCTCTTATTTGCAAGTGCTGCGAGATTAACACAATCAGTTGTTTGCGGGTTCTTTCTGAATATGTATTTTAGAAGCAGTGTTCTCTGTGTAGCTGTGATTAGAAAACAACTCCGCTGACCACGACACATTTAGAATGAAGCAGGCCTAGAGACGCCCCCACCCTGTACAGATAATGTCCAGTGTTAGTGTGATACAGCAATGTGTTATTATTCTAGGCTGTAACATTTCTATTCCCACAATTTCAGCGATCTCTTGATTTTTTTTATCAGAGTCGGTATTCACATATAATAATAATAATAATAATAATAACCAGGTAGTGCAAAATTGTGTCAAAATTGTGTTTATAACACACCATGCTGTTTATTTTATATCCTATTTTTCATATGTAGTTGTTGTGGGATTGCATCTCAATATTATGAAAAATGACAGTCTAGTTATCAATGGAGCTGACCGCTACATATTTAGAATCAACGTGTCCAGGGTTGTGTTAGGTGTGATAACGCCCCACCCTGTACAGATAATGCCCATGCAAAGCACGGTCAGCTAACCACAATCACACCAGTTAACAGATAAAATAGATAGCCACAAGGACAGAGACGCCCCACCCTGTACAGATAATGCCCATGCAAGGCAGTCAGCCAGCTGCCCCTCTGATACGATTCTGCAATGTTAGCTAAATCTCAATACAGCAGGGCACAAAGACACACACAAACAATTATTTGTGGCTTCTTTTTGTAATATGTATTTTAGAAGGTACAATTAACATATCCCACAATTTCAGCGATCTCTTGATTTTTTTATCAGAGTTGGTATTCACATATAATAATAATAATAATTAGTCATGTGGATTTAGATTTATTTAAATTCACAGGTGGGGTGTATGTACACATGCATGATTTAGTTTAAAAGCATATAGTTCAGCGATAATGTCAGGAGTTGGACAGGCATTTATCAATCTTTCATACGTATCACAGAAAGATTTTAGTTTGATCTGTGCGAGTTTGATATGGACGTACTGAGCAGACATGGCAATAAAGATTTTGATGTGTTCATCACTCCACACAGGGCCCCCCGTGTATGATGAATGTTCAGCAACAGCGTGTTTTTTACTTACGCGGCGCCGCGATACTGCGTTTCTTTAGAGGTAGTACATTGTCAAAATCACTAGAAGATCCTGCAAGAGCAGAATCTGCAGACTGTACAGCTTGACGCACCCGTATATTGAACGGAACTGTGGGTGACCACATACCCTCGGAGAGCTGTTCAATTTCTCTGTTTTCAGAAGTAACTTGTGGGGTGCTGACTATGCTATTGGCCTCCTGAGTTAATACAGGGACTGGCGATCTGGGATGCAAACTGCTTTCTTGAAACGTTCTTAGATTTTTGATGTGGAATCTTGGGGCTTGCATTCCCGGGGTGTTTGGGTGTAGCGTAGCTTTATTCGGACTCCCATGACAGCACTACGAGAGAGGGGATCCGCCCTTAAGGAACAGGAAACCTACAGATACAAAAGGGCGGCACCTCTCCCATGCATCAGTTGGTTTCCTGTTCCTGAAGGGACTGGATTCCTACAGAAGTTTTTCTACGGGTTTCCAGGCCGGCCGGACCGAATCTGGTAGCGAGGGGGTCTCCTACCTCGGCCGGTGCGAGTACCTGATGTGGTCACGGTGGCCCTGGCAGGGCGGCACGGCAGTGACTAAAACAGCAAGGAGCGGTCGCCAGAGGGTGTCCGGTCTCCAGGTGCCAGCGTATGGTGAGTATAAATCCCCTCGTGTGCTGTGGGTCTCCCTGCGTGTGGGGGCGGTGGCAGTGTCCTGGAGGCACCGACCGGAGTTCAGCTGGCCGGCCTCGGCGTCCCACGATGGCTGCAGCGCTGACAGGAAGCGCTGTAAGCTGTGGTGACGTCGGTAGGCGGAGCCGACGACGACTTCCGGGTCGCGGAGCTCCTGCGCATGCGCGGGGGCTCCAAGATGGCGGCGCCCACCGGGATTTCATGCCGCTCTCCCTCAGAACGCCGGAGGATCCCCCACAGCTGCGGCAAGGCGGGGAAATCATTTTTGAACGCTGAGCAAGGTGTGCTGTCCGAAGGAGGGGCCTTTATAAGGAAGCTCCAGCGGCGTGTTCCTGGCTTCTGACTCCAGTTTACTGAAGATGGCGTCTGATCAGGATCAGCAGATTGCACTGCTGGAAGAAGCATCCCAGAAGCCTAAGGAGAAGGAACACGAAAAAAGGAGCGATAGTTCAGGCCGCAGAAGCTCCTCCAGACAGGGGTCTGGAGTGTCAGCCAAGAAGAATCCCCCTCGTACTTCGGTATCTCTCTGGGTGTGGGCAGCCACTGGTAAGTGATCTCCGAGAAAGTTCACTTAATGACTAGTGTCCCCTCATATGTTTTATGCAGGGAGGGAAAAATGTCAGTAAGACGAAGCATAGGGAGTGTGCCATCTGCGGGGTTCCCTTGCCCGACTCACACCCTAAAAAACTATGTGACCCCTGTATCCAGCAGACGGTGAGGTCCTGGAAGGAGGGGAGGGGGTATGGCATGTAGTTCTTATACACTAGTCTGCCTTACTTATCCCCTTAGGTAGCGGAAGAATCCTCTTCTATTGCGGCCAGTCTAAAGGAGATGGTTAGAATGGAGGTCAGACAGTCCATTAAGAACCTTTCACAGACAGGAGGCTCTAAGCAGAGAGCTCAGTTGACGTCTGATTCATCTGTGGATAAGGAAAGCGAAGAATCGGACGATTCAGCAGCATCATCCTCCTCCTCGGAAGAAGACGCTGCTCGGTTTTGCTTACCCTTGGAGAGAGTAGACAAATTAATAAAGGCAATCAGAGGCACAATGGGTATAGTAGAACCCAAGCCTCAACTCTCTAAAGAACAAATGATGTTCAGCGGCTTAGAACAGAGAAAGCGAAGAGTTTTTCCCCTGAATGAAAAGATACAGGAACTTAACAGGGAGTGGAGAAAACCAGAAAGGAAAGGCTCCTTACCACCTGCGCAAAAGCGTAGATACCCTTTTGATGACCCAGCAGTGGGTAACTGGGAAAAGGCCCCGAAACTGGATGCGGCAATTGCCAAGGTAGCAAAGCGTTCCTCTCTCCCGTTTGAAGATATGGGAACGCTTAAGGACCCCCTAGATAGGAAAGTGGATACCTTCCTAAAGGGGACCTGGGAAATGGCAGCCGGCTCCTTAAGACCTGCGGTGGCGTCAACCTGCACGGCAAGGTCGATGATGGTTTGGCTGGACCAGTTAGAGACCCAATTAAAACAGGGGGCCTCCAGAGACTCTATTCTAGCAGCATTGCCGGTAATCCAGGAGGGGGCAGCTTTTTTATCGGACGCTTCAATTGACTCTGTTAAGTTGGCAGCTAGAGCAGCAGGGCTTTCTAATGCTGCAAGGAGAGCCCTATGGTTGAAATGCTGGCCTGGGGATATGCAGGCAAAAGCAAAGCTCTGCGCTATCCCTTGTAAAGGCGAGTATTTATTCGGGCCTACCCTGGATGAACTCCTGGAGAAGGCAGGAGACGATAAGAAAAAGTTTCCCAATATGTTTAATGCATACCGTCGTCCCTTCAACAAGAAAAGGTTCAATCGGGGAGGGAAACGCACCTTCTCACCGGGCAGAGATCGATCCAGATGGGATGATAAGCGAAAACGAGGTACAGGTCTCATGTTTCGCCGTAACCCGACGGAAAACAAAAAAAAAGATCAATGACTAGCAATCCCGGTGGGAGGGAGACTGTTGCATTTCTCGGCAGAATGGTCGGAAATCACAAACAGCGTTTGGATAAAAGACACTGTTTCCCATGGTCTCAAACTTGAATTTGTTCATACTCCGCGGGACAAGTTCAAGTTAACACCTTGGCGCTCATCTCCCACTGAACAAATTGCCTTGGAAGAGGAAGTGAGGACTCTTTGTTCTAAAAATGTCTTGGTGGAAGTACCATATTCTCAGGCAGGGAAAGGGTTTTACTCTCCCCTTTTCCTAATCCAAAAACCAGATAACACTTACAGGACCATTATTAATATTAAGGGTCTTAATAAGTTTTTGGTAAAGCATACTTTCAAAATGGAGTCCATCAATTCGACAATAAAAATGCTCTTTGAAAACTGTTTTATGGTAGTAGTGGATTTGAAAGATACCTACTATCATGTACCCATTCATGCTGATTTCCAACAATACCTGAGAGTAGCACTGATAATGGAGGGAAGGATTCAACATTTTCAGTTCAGGGCACTCCCCTTCGGGATAACTTCTGCTCCCAGAGTGTTCACTAAAATAATCGCGGAAGTCATGGCGCATTTAAGGGAATCAAATGTCCTTATTATCCCCTACTTAGACGATTTCCTCATTGTCGGGAACTCAGTAGATCACTGTATGTCACAATGGGTGATTACTAAAGCTAAACTAGAACATCTGGGTTGGATCATAAACTTCGAAAAATCTAAGTTACAGCCTCTAAATATGCAAAAATTCCTTGGGTTAATATTGAATTCAGTAACGCAGCAGTGCCTTCTCCCTATAGAAAAAATAGAGTTAATTCAAAGTTATGTGCTAAAAGCAATTAAAACACCCTCCATGACACTTAGGCAAGCAATGTCCCTACTGGGGTCACTCACATCTTGCATCCCAGCTTTTAAGTGGGTTCAGTTCCACACCAGATCCCTGCAAAAAGAAGTTTTATTCCATGACAGGGCCTTAAATGGCGTGTTAAATGGGAGATTAACGTTGGGGCCTATAACACTGAATTCCCTTAGGTGGTGGTTAGACAAACAAAATTTATCAGCAGGGGTACCCTGGATAGTGAATGTCACCCAGGTGATAACCACAGATGCCAGCTCTTCGGGATGGGGAGCCTATATGAGGGACATGGTGGTCCAGGGTCAATGGGAACCCTTCACAACATTTTCATCCAATCAAAGGGAATTGTTGGCAATTGAATTGGCTGTTAAAAAATTCCTCATATATCTGCAGGGCCAGCACGTCAGAATTCTGTCGGACAACAGAGTTGCAGTCGCCTACATAAACCGGCAAGGGGGAACACGTTCCGAGACTTTAATGCAGATCACGGATCGCTTGTTCCAGGTGGCAGAGCTCAATTTTCAATCTTTGACAGCTCTCCACATCAAAGGAAAGGAAAATATAACAGCAGATTTCCTAAGTCGAAACACGTTAAAACAAGGAGAGTGGTCTCTCAACGAAGGCATTTTCAACCGTATCATCCACAGATGGGGTCAACCAGTGGAGGATCTGTTCGCCACCAGAGGCAACAGAAAAGTAAAACTTTTTTGCTCTCTGAATCCCAGAGAGAATCCCCTGGTGGTGGACGCATTTCTAATAAAATGGGATTTTCCACTGGCTTATGCCTTCCCACCACTGAATTTGATACCTCTAGTGGTGAGAAAAATCAGGGAAGATCGAGCAAAAATCATCCTTATTGCCCCCTTTTGGCCCAGAAGAACCTGGTTTGCCTGGCTCAGGACAATGTCTGTAGCAGATCCCTGGGTAAAGCCGGAGATCCCGAATTTACTTTCTCAGGGACCAATCTCCCATCCACAAGTGGCAGCGCTCCATTTAACGGCGTGGAGTTTGAACGGTCACTGTTAGTAGATAAAGGCTTCTCTCCGAACTTGGTAGAAACGCTCCTAAAGAGTAGGAAACAAATAACTACAAAAATCTACTCTAGGACCTGGTGGAAGTTCTTGACCGTTTCAAAGTTTAACATCCAAGAAGGGGTGCCGATACAACAAATCTTAGAGTTTCTGCAGAAGGGGTTGGAGCTAAAACTCTCTACTAGTACCCTTAGAGTACAGGTCTCAGCTTTGGGTGCCCTGTTTTCCTGTAATATAGCTAACAACTATTGGATAGCGAGGTTTACGAAGGCGGTCTGTAGAACTAGACCAGTGTATAAAGATAGATCGGTTCCGTGGGATTTAAATTTAGTTCTATCCTCACTAACAAAACCCCCCTTTGAACCTCTACACGAGGCCTCGATTAAAATGTTGACACTTAAAACAGCCTTCCTTATTGCCATAACCTCAGCTCGCAGGGTAGGGGATATCCAGGCACTTTCCAGGCTTCCCCCATATACAGAGTTCCTGTCTGACAGAGTAGTCCTTAGACCAGACCCAGCATATCTGCCGAAGGTAGCAACACGGTTTCATAGGTCGCAGGAAATAGTTTTACCATCTTTTGTACCTAATCCATCCAATCCTAAAGAGCAGGAGCTTCATACGCTAGACGTTAGGAGATCTCTCCTACAGTATATTTCAGTCACCAATAGTTGGAAGAAGGATGAGGCACTGCTTCTTTCCTTCCAAGGTCCAAAGAAAGGATGTAGAGTGTCAAAATATTTACTGGCTAAATGGATTAGGGAAACTATCTCTCTGGCTTATACAGCGGGTGGGGGGCCAGCTCCGCAGAATCTAAAGGCACATTCCACCCGAGCCATGGCGTCATCCTGGGCAGAAAGATCTGGAGTGTCGGTGGAACAAATATGTAAGGCGGCCACTTGGTCATCCCCTTCCACGTTCTTTAAGCACTATCGGTTGGATTTGGGGTCCTCCTCTGATCTCACCTTCGGGTTAAGGGTGCTGCAGACTATAGTCCCTCCCTAAGGTAGCTTACATCTCTGTAAATCTCTCGTAGTGCTGTCATGGGAGTCCGAATAAAGCATTAAGCTACTTACGGGTAGCGGCATTTTTCGGAGGCCCATGACAGCACCCTTAGTTCCCGCCCTATTCACTTGGGGGTTGCACTTCCTGATATGTATATAGTGTGATATGTAGATCTCACGTATGGTGTCTAGTTATAAGTTAATAAAATATTTCTGTTTCAAAATGTATATAATGTATATTTGTATGCCACTAACCGCGGTAGTCCTCTCAAGGCTCTGAAATACAACTGATGCATGGGAGAGGTGCCGCCCTTTTGTATCTGTAGGTTTCCTGTTCCTTAAGGGCGGATCCCCTCTCTCGTAGTGCTGTCATGGGCCTCCGAAAAATGCCGCTACCCGTAAGTAGCTTAATGCTTTCCTCACGATCTACAACACAGATGGGCGAAAGAGGAGTTGTTCTCACAGACACATTAGCTCTTTGTGGTTGATTCTGCGCAGATCCGTAATTACACTGCTGCAAATCTCGTGGTTGAAGATCCAGCGTGTCTAAAAGAAAAGATGCAAGCGTATGTTACTCGCGAAATCGGTCTAAAATTGGAAAAGCTACATGCCGACACTTATCTATGATCCTGCGTAATATTTGAAAACTTAACGGCGACAGTTACCCATGAAATCATTGTAACAATATTTGCATAAAGCCAGTATAGAGCAGACCAGATACATACTTACAAGTATGAACCGGGAATTGCACCTCCACAGCTCCTGGTTTAATGGACCGTGCATTGTTCAAACTCGTCGAGACGGAGATATTCTCTTTTTCAAATTGAATTTTTCTGACAGCTAGTTTACCAGTTGTAAATAAATTATAACTATTATGGAAAAAGTGTATAATATAGTTTTACGGTATAATGACATAATTTGTGTAATACAATAGTTAATAGCTGTTATAGTTTTACGGCATAACCAGTAATATATATATATATATACATATATATCATATATATATATATATATATATATATATATATATATATATATATATATATATATATATATATATATATATATATATATATATATATATATATATAGCTTTCTTACCTGTGATAAGGTGAAGAGCAGGCTCATTATCTTCTAACGATTCCGCAGCTATGGAATCAAAGAGTTCATAATTCGGCGTGACGAAATTATTGCAATAATCGGGAGACATACACGCCCCTTAAATAAGAAAGATTGCAAGAATATATAATTAATATAAATTACTTATACTATAACGACTTAATCAGAATCATTCAATACTCTGTACACTATATTCCGTATTACCTAATGGGGTGCTTGTAAGAAGGGGGTTGTATTGATCGCGGTGATATTGGGATTCCATCTTAAATAAAAAGGGGTAGAAGTTTTATCTATATCCATACCGACAATAAATACAGTTTAAAACTACGTTACAAATATATACGCTACATATACCGACGATAAATACAGTTTAAAACTACGTTACAAATATATACGCTACATATACCGGCGATAAATACAGTTTAAAACTACGTTACAAATATATACGCTACAGACAAACTTACTTTCTTAAAGAGTAGAACAACTGCTCAGATGGGTGAAAAAGTGTCTTTAAGATTCTGTGTGGCAAACTGCATTGCCTGTATTTAAAGAGAAAACACCCGCCCACAAGTTCTGACAGAGTAAACTATTTTATACACCTCAGCAACATATTTATGCGACTGCTGCATAAATATGTTTATACCAAGCAATACATAGGTAACACGGAATATAGTGTACAGAGTATTGAATGATTCTGATTAAGTCGTTATAGTATAAGTAATTTATATTAATTATATATTCTTGCAATCTTTCTTATTTAAGGGGCGTGTATGTCTCCCGATTATCGCAATAATTTCGTGACTCCGAATTATGAACTCTTCGATTCCATAGCTGCGGAATCGTTAGAAGATAATGAGCCCGCTCTTCACCTTATCACAGGTAAGAAAGATATATATATATATATATATATATATATATATATTACTGGTTATGCCGTAAAACTATAACAGCTATTAACTATTGTATTACACAAATTATGTCATTATACCGTAAAACTATATTATACCGTGTCAACTGCTTTAATCCTTCATATGTAAACACGGTCTAAGTGCAATTTCTCATACAGATAGTGACACGCAACCATCGGTCTATATGCCGGAAAACTGGCATGCTTCCGAACCATGTCAGGATCTGGACTCAGACGTCGAGATCATAGATGTCAAGAACACTGTAATTTCACAGCTACCCGATGCTCCTAAAAGACGTGGAAATTCGTTAAGCAGGTGTCTCAAGAATAGAAAAGGTAACGGTTCACTTGAAATACATACGATTCTCACTTTTTCCGTAATAGTTATAATTTATTTACAACTGGTAAACTAGCTGTCAGAAAAATTCAATTTGAAAAAGAGAATATCTCCGTCTCGACGAGTTTGAACAATGCGCGGTCCATTAAACCAGGAGCTGCGTAGGTGCAATTCCCGGTTCATACTTGTAAGTATATATCTGGTCTGCTCTATACTGGCTTTATGCAAATATTGTTACAATGATTTCATGGGTAACTGTCGCCGTTAAGCTTTCAAATATTACACAGGATCATAGAAAAGTGTCGGCGTGTAGCTTTTCCAATTTTACACCGATTTCGCGAGTAACAGACGCTTGCATCTTTTCTTTTAGACACGCCGGATCTTCAACCACGAGATTTGCAGCGGAGTAATTACAGATCTGCGCAGAATCAACCACAAAGAGCTAATGCGTCTGTGAGAACAACTCCTCTTTCGCCCATCTGTGTTGTAGATCGTGAGGAAAGCTACGCTACACCCAAACACCCCGGGAATCCAAGCCCCAAGATTCCACATCAAAAATCTAAGAACGTTTCAAGAAAGCGGTTTGCATCCCAGATCGCCAGTCCCTGTATTAACTCAGGAGGCCAATAGCACAGTCAGCACCCCACAAGTTACTTCTGAAAACAGAGAAATTGAACAGCTCTCCGAGGGTATGTGGTCACCCACAGTTCCGTTCAATATACGGGTGCGTCAAGCTGTACAGTCTGCAGATTCTGCTCTTGCAGGATCTTCTAGTGATTTTGACAATGTACTACCTCTAAAGAAACGCAGTATCGCGGCGCCGCGTAAGTAAAAAACACGCTGTTGCTGAACATTCACAATACACGGGGGGCCCTGTGTGGAGTGATGAACACATCAAAATCTTTATTGCCATGTCTGCTCAGTACGTCCATATCAAACTCGCACAGATCAAACTAAAATCTTTCTGTGATACGTATGAAAGATTGATAAATGCCTGTCCAACTCCTGACATTATCGCTGAACTATATGCTTTTAAACTAAATCATGCATGTGTACATACACCTCACCTGTGAATTTAAATAAATCTAAATCCACATGACTAATTATTATTATTATATGTGAATACCGACTCTGATAAAAAATCAAGAGATCGCTGAAATTGTGGGATATGTTAATTGTACCTTCTAAAATACATATTACAAAAAGAAGCCACAAATAATTGTGTGTGTCTTTGTGCCCCCCTGTATTGAGATTTAGCTAACATTGCAGAATTGTATCAGAGGGGCAGCAGGCTGACTGCCTTGCATGGGCATTATCTGTACAGGGTGGGGCGTCTCTGTCCTTGTGGCTATCTATTTTATCTGTTAACTGGTGTGATTGTGGTTAGCTGATCGCGCTTTGCATGGGCATTATCTGTACAGGGTGCGGGTTATCATACCTAACACAACCCTGGACACGTTGATTCTAAATATGTAGCGATCAGCTCCATTGATAACTAGACTGTCATTTTTCATAATATTGAGATGCAATCCCACAACAACTAGAGATGAAAAATAGGATATAAAATAAACAGCATGGTGTGTTATAAACACAATTTTGACACAATTTTGCACTATATGGTTATTATTATTATTATTATATGTGAATACCGACTCTGATAAAAAATCAAGAGATCGCTGAAATTGTGGGAATAGAAATGTTACAGCCTGGAATAATAACACATTGCTGTATCACACTAACACTGGACATTATCTGTACATGGTGGGGGCGTCTCTGGGCCTGCTTCATTCTAAATGTGTCGTGGTCAGCGGAATTGTTGTCTAATCACAGCTACACAGAGAACACTGCTTCTAAAATACATATTCAGAAAGAACCCGCAAACAACTGATTGTGTTAATCTCGCAGCACTTGCAAATAAGAGCAAATGCCACAACTACCCAAATATAAAGAATACATTCTAGCTAACTAAGTGAGTTGAATGAGCCTGATACTATAATTGCTACTGGATAAATGCTGTACTTGCTTTGTAACATTATATTATTTATTTTGTAAGAAGTGTGTTGGTGCATGTTCATAGTACTATTTAATGTTTTTGCTTTTTATATTCTGTAAGAATTTTTATAGTATTGAAATGTCTTTGTCAAAATTTTCAAGTTTAATCTGTTGTTCTGTCAGAAATTATCATTTTAGTGAAAAATTAACTAATAATTATACATATGTCCAGAATATACTGGATAAATGCTGTAATTGCCTTGTATTGTATATCTACCCCCTGAAACTCTGACATGGTAAATGGCTTGTAGAGCCATTAGCACATTTCAGCTACCTTAGTAAGTATCACGCCTAGGATATAAATTATATAATTGGCATAGTGTGATCTGGCCGGAGTTATCAGATTCAACAAAAATGTATGTGTCTTTGTGCACGCTTGTATTGAGATTTAGCTAACATTGCAGATTCGTATCAATTTAATAAAGCCTTTTTAAAACCCATACAATGAATGTCATTTTTTCATAATATTGAGAATTATACCGTGGACATTATCTGTACAGGGTGGGGCGTCTCTGTCCTTGTGGCTATCTATTTTTATCTGTTAACCAGTGTGACTGTGGTTAGCCGTCCGCGCTTTGCTTGGACATTATCTGTACAGGGTGGGCGTTATCACACCTAACACAACCCTTTATCTGTACAGGGTAGGGGCGTTATCACACCTAACACAATCCTTTTTATCTGTACAGGGTGGGGCGTTATCACACCTAACACAGCCGCTGAACACACTGAAAAAATTGTTGTCCCTGATTCATTCTAAATATGTAATGGTCAGCTCCCTGCGCGGCACTTGCAAAGAAGAGTAAACTTAATACAATGCATATTACAGAAGCCACAAACAATGGATAAATGCTGTACTTGGCTTGTTACACTATATTATTTATTTCAGCAAGAAGTGTAAAGATGTATGTTCATTGTACTTGTGATACTAATCCTAGGATATAATTATATAACTGGTCCATCTAATAGGATATTATCAAAATCTAATATAAGCATGATATACAATAACATACAGCAGGGGTGAGTATAATAAAAATACGAGCCTTAATATAGGATATTAAATTATATAATTCACAATTTTGCACAATATGTGCTCATTGGTAATACAAACACACTGCCCTGATTACAGAATGCAATCTCACAACAACTACATATAAAAATCTAATTAAAAACAATTACTGGAATAATAATCACTGTATCAAATTAGCAATATCAGACTATATCAAAACACGGCAGCCAGGGACAGCTGACAAACAATGGATAAATGCTGTACTTGGCTTGTAACACTATATTATTTATTTCTGCAAGAAGTGTAATGATGTATGTTCATTGTACTTGTGATACTAATCCTAGGATATAATTATATAACTGGGCCATCTAATAGGATATAATTATATAACTGGCACAGTGTGTTATAAAACATATGTGCCCATATAATGAGCCTGGTGTAATAAATCACGTGTAAAATGAGAATCTTAGGATATAATTATATAACTGGGTCATCTAATAGGATATAAAATAAACAGCATGGTGTGTTATAATAAACACAACAAACTCGCAGCACTATCAAATTAACAATATCAAAATCTAATATAAAACAATACTGGGGATAATAAGCACTGTATCAAACTATATCAAAGTGTATCAAAAGCTGACAGCCAGACAAGGAGGGACAGCTGGCTGACAGGGAGGGGAGGAGGGGTTACACCCTTTTGATACACTTTGATAGGGGCGGGGCACCTGTCAGATTTGAGTTTGACAAATGGTCCCTATTCTCTACTACTCACCACAACAATGCACCCAGTGATTGTTTGCAGCGGTCATGTGATGTCAGCATTGCTTTATTAGTTTTCCAATGATTACCCGTACTAATACCACCTTGCCGCTGCTAACAATCACTTATGATATTTGTTTACTAATTTTCTTCTTTTTTTTTTTTTTTTGGCGTTGCAGATTTTTGGCCACAGGAGAGAGCTTTGCATACCTGCATCTTCAATTTAGAGTTGGAAAGTCAACCATTTCTAAAATTGTTAGAAGCACATGCGATGTTATCTGGCAGAAATTGCAGCCCATAGTGATGCCTTACCCAACCGGGAAACTTGGTGTCAGGTCGCAGCAGGCTTTCACACTGCTGCCATCTTCCTGAACTGCATGGGTGCAGTTGATGGAAAGCATGTATGAGTGATTCAGCCACCACGGTCCGGATCTGTCTTCTACAATTATAAAAAATATTTCTCGGTGATCCTGATGGCGGTGGCTGACCCACATTACAAGTTTATGGCCATCGATGTTGGTGCCTATGGCAGAACGGGGGACTCCCGGGTGTTGAGAACTTCTCAGATTTGACTGCAAATTCTCCGAGATGGCATTACGCTCCCAGCCCCTCAACCTCTTCCAAAGGACCACACATCCAGTCCCTTTTGTGATGGTATCAGATGAGGCTTTTCCCCTTATGACAAACCTGCTGCGCCCATATCCACAAAGGGGACTGAATGGAAAAGCTCCTTTTTTAAAAAAACATTTCTCACTCTGTTTTATTGCAGCCATTTGGTGACTTCAAAAAAGTTCATTTTTTTCACAATAATGTACACTCTGCACCCCATCTTGACTGAAAAAAAAACAAATGTAGAAATTTTTGCAAATGTATTAAAAAAGAAAAACTGAAATTTCACATGGTCATAAGTATTCAGACCCTTTGCTCAGACACTCATATTTAAGTCACATGCTGTCCATTTCCTTGTGTTCCTCCTTGAGATGGTTCTACTCCTTCATTGGAGTCCAGCTGTGTGTAATTAAACTGATAGGACTTGATTTGGAAAGGCGCACACCTGCCTATATAAGACTTCACACCTCACAGTGCATGTCAGACCAAATGAGAATCATGGGGTCTAAGGAACTTGCCAAGGGGCTCAGACAGAATTGTGGCAACTCCTGTGTCTTATTGAGACTGTGCACACCTTGCTAAGGTGTCCCCGGCCAATTGCCATGAGGCTTCCTGTATTTAAGACATCCTCACCCATTGGTGGGGGCCTGTGCAACTTCCTCAGTCAATTCTTAGCTGCTGAGGTGCCAGGCCCTGTCTCTGTTAATCTTGTGTCTGCCACCCAGGGGGCGTTGTACCGTGGTCTGTATCCTGTTTGCCATCCAGTGGGGCCTCGTACCCTTGCCTATGTCAGCCACCCAGAGGGGCGTCATACCCTTGCTTGTGTCCATGTCTCTGTGCCTTGTACTGTTCCTGACTTTGTCTTCGCCTAGTCCTATTCCTGTGTCCGTTTATATCCCTGCCTTGGTTTCCTTTCCCTGCTCTGCGTACTCTGTGTCTTGCTCTGCACTCTGTGGCTTTGCTCTCAGCTCTGCACTCTGCGTCTTGCTCTGCACTCAGCTCTGCACTCTGACTTTGTTCTGCTCTCAGCTCTGCACTCTGTGGCTTAGCTCTCAGCTCTGGTCTCTGTAACTTTGCTCTTTAATCTGACCTTGATCTGCACTCTGTGGCTTTGCTCTGCAGCTCCGTTCTACCTGGCTCCGCTCCTTGCGGTTCTACGTCTCTTGCTCTTGGCTCCGCCTCCTGCGTGTCTGCACTTGGCTCTGCCTCCTGCTCTTGGCTCCACCTCCTGCATGTCTGCACTTGGCTCCATCTCCTGCTCTTCGCTCTGCCTCCTGCGTTTCTGCTCTTGGCTCCGCCTCCTGTGTTTCTGCATGTGGCTCCGCCTCCTGCTCTTGGCTCCGCCTCCTGTGTTTCTGCACTTGGCTCCGCCTCCTGCTCTTGGCTCCGCCTAATGCATTTCTGCACTTGGCTCCTCCTCCTGGCTCCGCCTCCTGCATCTCTGTTCTTGGCTCTAGGTCCTGTGCTTTCCCTCTGCATCCGCTCTTGCGGTATTTCTCTACCTATTCTTAAGTCCTCCTGTCTGAACAGGTTCTTACCTGTTTTACATACCTGCCTGCAGACCGGTCCCTACCGGTTCTTCCAGTCTACCAGTCTTGTTCTCCTGTCCTGCCAGAGAGCCACCCGTACCTGCCTGCCAGAGAGCCAGCCGTGCCCACCTACCTGCCAGTGTCTCTGTAGTGCCCATACCTGCCTGCCAGAGAGCCGGCCGTACCCACCTGCCAGTGTCTCTGTTGTACCCGTCCGCCTGCCTGTGTCTCAGCCTTGTCCGCCTGTCTTCCAGAGTGCCAGCCGTGCCTGCTTGCCTGTCCATGTTCGGTTCCCCGGTGGGATCAGCAGCCACAGGCAGACACCACCCTGGAGTGTTAACTGGTAGCTTCCTATTGCACAAGTCTGACCTCACCATCAGAAGCTCCAGCGAATACCAAGGAAGCTACTTCGTTACGCCCCTTCCAGAGTAGTTTGGTCTGTGGCACAGTGGGGCCACATCCCCGCACACCCGCGCCAACCAGTCTGGGCGCGAGCGTGACACCGTCCAGCCAAACTGAGCAATCGTGGAAGAAGAGACTTGGTGAAAGAGGTAAAGAACCCCAAGATCACTGTGGCTGAGCTCCAGAGATGCAGTAGGGAGATGGGAGAAAGTTCCACAAAGTCAACCATCACTGCAACCCTCCACCACTTGGGCCTTTATGGCAGAGTGGCCCGATGGAAGCCTCTCCTCAGTGCAAGACATATGAAAGCCCGCATAGTTTGCTAAAAAACACATGAAGGACTCCCAGACTATGAGAAATAAGATTCTCTGGTCTGATGTGATGAAGATAGACATTTTAGGTGATAATTCTAAGTGGTATGTGTGGAGAAAACCAGGTACTGCTCATCACCTGTTCAATACAATCCCGACAGTGTGAAACATGGTGGTGGCAACATCATGTTATGAAGGTGTTTTTCAGCTGCAGTGACAGGACGACTTGTCATTGAAGGAAACATGAATGCGGCCAAGTACAGAGATATCCTGGATGAAAACCTCTTCCAGAGTGCTCTGGACCTCAGACTTGGCCAAAGGTTCACCTTTCAACAAGACAATGACCCTAAGCACACCGCTAAAATAACAAAGGAGTGGCTTTAGAACAACTCTGTGACCATTCTTGACTGGCCCAGCTAGAGCCCTGACCTAAACCCAATTGAGTATCTCTGGAGAGGCCTGAAAATGACGTCCACCAACGTTCACCATCCAACCTGATGGAACTGGAAAGGATGTGCAAGAATGGCAGAGGATCCCCAAATCCAGGTGTAAAAAACTTGTTGCATCATTCCCAAGAAGACTCATGGCTGTACTAGCTCAAAAGGGGGCTTCTACTCAATACTAAGCAAAGGGTCTGAATACTTATTAAGTACAAAGAAAGGAAAAAAAGCCAGCTCACCGATATATGCAAGAAGCACGGAACTTCGTCCTGACTCGACGTGATGCAAATCCAAGTAAAAAAGAAAAATGTTCCAGCTTCTTTGATAAAATGTAAAACTTTAATCCATCATATAAAATAGTAGAGGACACACTCCTGGGACAATGCCATATCACAAGTGAAGAAAGCTACGCGTTTCGACCATACGGTCTTTGTCACAGCTGATCTGCTCAGCAGTCCATCCGGTATAAGAAGGACTGACCTACCAATGGAAAGGTAAAGCAAAAAAAAAAAGAGCTCACCTGACCAACAGTACTTTGAATCACAAACACATATAGATCATTGCCAGATATTCTAAAAAATATAAACAATATATATATATATATATATATATATATATATACACATATACAATGGTAAGATACAATAAATCCCATATATACAAAAAAAAAAAATCCCATATATACAAAAAAAAAAAGACAGAAAAAACACAAAGAAAGGGCTAAAAAACATGCAATATATAAATACATGAATCTGTGCCTGCACTGCAATTTACCGTCTCTAATAGTGAAACATAAGTTCACTTTTTTTATTTAAACCATGCGGAAATCTAGTACCCAAATTAAACATCCAAAAGGCTTCCCGTGTGAGTAAAGACCTATGCATGTCTCCTCCCCGCGGAGGTTTTTTTATTTTTTCAATGCCCGTTACTCTTAAGGAATCAGTACTGCGTGAATGCATTTCAATGAAATGTCTCGCTGCTGAGGAAACGGTACGATTGCTGTTAGTTGTACATTTGATATCGTACAAATGTTCAGAGATGCGGTTTTTTAGTTTTCTGATTGTGCAACCAATGTATGATTTATCGCAGGAAATGCAATCTATTTTGTATACTACAAATCGTGTGTTACAATTAATAAAAGTTTTAATTTTATATTTATTTTCCATACCTCTGGTACCAAACAATTTTGTGACTACTAAATGCTTACAGGTAGTACAATTAGTGATATTGCATTTATAGCAACCCGTACAACTAAGCCAGGTGCTATTAGGTTGTTTGGACATAAAGCAATTAGGGGATAATATGTTACCTAGCGTAGGTGCCCTTCTTGCTACAACGTTGCAACCATTATTTAACAATACAGCAAGAGTGGGATCTTCAAAAAGAATTGGAATAGCCCAATTAATAATTGTTTTAATCTCATTAAATTGCGGGCTAAATTGTAGACAGACATATGGCTTAGTTGCCACATTTTTATGGATGTCATTTTTGTTTTTATTTTTCTTACGGCTAGATTCCACATCTAAAAGATCTGACTGATTCTTCTGTTTGGCAACATTTAATGCTCTATTGAGCATCCAGTTAGGGTACCCCCGCTTTCTAAATTTATTCCCTGCTTGAAATAAATCATTATTAAAATTACTATTGTTGTTGCAATTCCGCTTCAATCTGGTAAATTCCCCCATGGGGATGGCTTTGATTGTATGCCTAGGATGGCTGCTTTTCGCATGGAGCACCGTATTGCCTGCCATTGGCTTTGTAAACGTATGTGTAGATACCAACTCATCAGGAATCCCTGTCAATTCCAAATCAAGAAATGAAATTTTGGAAACTGCATGCACAAACGTAAATTTTATGTTGAAATCGTTATTATTAATGTAATCCTCAAATTTTTGTATGGCAGATACATCGCCCTTCCAGATAATCAACGTATCGTCGATGTATCTGCCATACCAGTGGATAAAAGAAGAAAAAGGATTTACTACTGAAAATAAATATAAAAATTCCCAATGGGCCATCACCAGATTTGCCAGAGATGGAGAAAATTTAGCGCCCATAGAAACGCCTGTGCACTGCAAATAATACTCCTCATCAAAAGAAAAAAAATTGTGTGTTAATAAAAAGAAAGTGACCTGTAAAATAAAATTAACCAAGTCCTCCGAATAAACACTGTATTTGTTGAGATGGAATTGAAGGGCCGACATCGCTATATCATGCGGAATACAGGTATATAATGATACCACATCGCAGCTTAAATTACTTTCACACACTAGACTTTCACGAGCAAATGTCACTTGTTATATTGCAGGATCTACAGGATAGTGGTACAGAAAATAAAGTTATTAACCAAGCAAATAATTTTAGTACAAAAAACCCCTATTTTTATCCTATAAACTCTCGAGTAGAGTGCATGAACAAATTCCAGGAAATAGTAGAACGAGATCTTAAATCTCTATATGAAAATAAATTATCGAGTAAAAATAATTTATCCAGAAAGGAGAAAATAGCCATTCAAGAAATTAAAGCTATGAATGACATAGTGATAAAAACAAGTGACAAGGGGGGAATTATTGTTATAATGAACTCCATTGATTATAAAAATGAGATCTCGAAATTAATCTCTGAAAGTAATGTCTATAAAAAATTAAGTTCTGATCCCACTATCCTCTTTAAACAACAGATTGATGTAATGATAGAGGAAGGTGTAGGTTTGGGAGTTTTAACATCTAAACAAGCTGATTTACACGTCTCTCATCCTGTAACGCCCATATTATATGGGCTTTCTAAAATGCATAAGCAAGCAGCATTTCCTCCAATGAGACCTATAGTCTCTAGCATTGGTTCACTGAATGAATTTTTAGGTCAGTGGTTGGATTCGGTTTTGCAGCCGTTGGTCTCTAGAACTCCTGGACATATTAGGGACACCAAAGATGTTTTGGGTATTATAACACAAAAACAGTGGAATTCAGATTTTACATGGCTAAGCTGCGATGTGGTATCATTATATACCTGTATTCCGCATGATATAGCGATGTCAGCCCTTCAATTCCATCTCAACAAATACAGTGTTTATTCGGAGGACTTGGTTAATTTTATTTTACAGGTCACTTTCTTTTTATTAACACAATTTTTTTTTTTCTTTTGATGAGGAGTATTATTTGCAGTGCACAGGCGTTTCTATGGGCGCTAAATTTTCTCCATCTCTGGCAAATCTGGTGATGGCCCATTGGGAATTTTTATATTTATTTTCAGTAGTAAATCCTTTTTCTTCTTTTATCCACTGGTATGGCAGATACATCGACGATACCTTGATTATCTGGAAGGGCGATGTATCTGCCATACAAAAATTTGTGGATTACATTAATAATAACGATTTCAACATAAAATTTACGTTTGTGCATGCAGTTTCCAAAATTTCATTTCTTGATTTGGAATTGACAGGGATTCCTGATGAGTTGGTATCTACACGTACGTTTACAAAGCCAATGGCAGGGAATACGGTGCTCCATGCGAAAAGCAGCCATCCTAGGCATACAATCAAAGCCATCCCCATGGGGGAATTTACCAGATTGAAGCGGAATTGCAACAACAATAGTAATTTTAATAATGATTTATTTCAAGCAGGGAATAAATTTAGAAAGCGGGGGTACCCTAACTGGATGCTCAATAGAGCATTAAATGTTGCCAAACAGAAGAATCAGTCAGATCTTTTAGATGTGGAATCTAGCCATAAGAAAAATAAAAACAAATATGACATCCATAAAAATGTGGCAACTAAGCCATATGTCTGTCTGCAATTTAGCCCGCAATTTAATGAGATTAAAACAATTATTAATCGGGCTATTCCAATTCTTTTTGAAGATCCCACTCTTGCTGTATTGTTAAATAATGGTTGCAACGTTGTAGCAAGAAGGGCACCTACGCTAGGTAACATATTATCCCCTAATTGCTTTATGTCCAAACAACCTAATAGCACCTGGCTTAGTTGTACGGGTTGCTATAAATGCAATATCACTAATTGTACTACCTGTAAGCATTTAGTAGTCACAAAATTGTTTGGTACCAGAGGTATGGAAAATAAATATAAAATTAAAACTTTTATTAATTGTAACACACGATTTGTATTATACAAAATAGATTGCATTTCCTGCGATAAATCATACATTGGTTGCACAATCAGAAAACTAAAAACCGCATCTCTGAACATTTGTACGATATCAAATGTACAACTAACAGCAATCGTACCGTTTCCTCAGCAGCGAGACATTTCATTGAAATGCATTCACGCAGTACTGATTCCTTAAGAGTAACGGGCATTGAAAAAATAAAAAAACCTCCGCAGGGAGGAGACATGCATAGGTCTTTACTCACACGGGAAGCCTTTTGGATGTTTAATTTGGGTACTAGATTTCCGCATGGTTTAAATAAAAAAAGTGAACTTATGTTTCACTATTAGAGACGGTAAATTGCAGTGCAGGCATAGATTCATGTATTTATATATTGCATGTTTTTTAGCCCTTTCTTTGTGTTTTTTCTGTCCTTTTTTTTATTTTTATATATGGGATTTATTGTATCTTACCATTTTATATGTATATACCGTATTTTCCGGCGTATAAGACGACTGGGCGTATAAGACGACCCCCCAACTTTACCAGTTAAAATATAAAATCTTCTTAAAAGTCGGGGGTCTTCTTATACACCCTATGTCGTCTTATAGGGCCGGTGAATATGTGCCTTTTGGGGGGGGGGGGGAGTGATCCTGATGACGAGGGGGCGTCTCACAGGAAAGTGAGTATCCCCCATTACCTTATCGTAGCGGTGCAGCGTGGGGGTCTCAGTGCTGGGAGTGGCGGCGGCGGCTGCTGTGCTCTGGTGCGGCGGCTGCTGTGCTCTGGTGCGGCGGCTCCTCTTCTGTGTGGGGCCTCTGTGCTGTGAGGTGGCGGTGGCGGCGGCATATCTTTATCCAGTTGGGGCTCCTCCGGCATCTCCTTAGCCCTGGAGGCCCCGCCGCAACTCCATCGGTGCAATGCAGCGGCCATTTTCCCGGAGGCAGCTCAATAGGTGCGATGCGGTGGCCTCCGGGAAAATGGCCGCTGCTCAGATTCAGATCTCGTCCCGAAATCTCGGGACACGAGATCTGAATCTGAGCAGCGGCCATTTTCCCGGAGGCCACCACATTGCACCGATGGAGTTGCGGCGGGGCCTCCAGGGCTAAGGAGATGCCGGAGGAGCCCCAACTGGATAAAGATACGCCGCTGCCGCCGCCACCTCACAGCACAGAGGCCCCACACAGAAGAGGAGCCGCCGCACCAGAACACAGCAGCTGCCGCCGCTCCCAGCACTGACACCCCCACGCTGCACCGCTAGGATAAGGTAATGGGGATTACTCACTTTCCTGTGAGACGCCCCCTCGTCATCAGGATCACTCCCCCTCCCCACCCACCATATACACCGGCGTACAAGTCGATTCCCGGCGTATAAGACGACCCCCGACTTTTAAGAAGATTTTCGGGGGTTAAAAAGTCGTCTTATACGCCGGAAAATACGGTATATATTGTTGTTTATATTTTTTAGAATATCTGGCAATGATCTATATGTGTTTGTGATTCAAAGTACTGTTGGTCAGGTGAGCTCCTTTTTTTTTTTTGCTTTACCTTTCCATTGGTAGGTCAGTCCTTCTTATACCGGATGGACTGCTGAGAAGATCAGCTGTGACAAAGACCGTATGGTTGAAACGCGTAGCTTTCTTCACTTGTGATATGGCATTGTCCCAAGAGTGTGTCCTCTACTATTTTATATGATGGATTAAAGTTTTACATTTTATCAAAGAAGCTGAAACATTTTTCTCTTTTACTTGGATCTGAATACTTATGACCATGTGTGTTAGGAACATGATATATTTGATTGTCTTATGATCATGCACACTGAGCTCTGCTGCGTCCAATAAAACTCAGTACAGACACACGCTGTGGGCTTTCCGACCACCCTTCCTCCCAGCCCTTCCTCCCAGCCCTTGCTCCCTGCTGACAATGTACAAACTTAATAATAAGGCATAACTTGACCCCAATTAGTGACACAGATATGAAAGTTATATATTTGGTATGTGCAGCGGCCAGGCCATCACCCAGTGCGTTTTCCAATCTCCTGTACCCTGAGTATTCGAGAAACAAATTACTGCTTATTAGCAGTGCATAGCCAGGTCGTTTTGTCTTAATAGAATGCTAGTCGCAAAACAAGATCAATGATAATTCCGTCATCGCTATACGAGGATGCATCCTAGAGCTACGGTGGATATGAATGTTCCATAACTCTGAGTCCCGATGAGAAAGTAGGAGTGCATTCCATAGCTCCGCCCACTCAGTGATGTCACAACCACAGGGTATATCTGAAACCTGCTGGGTTATGAGTAAGTCTTTGCCCAGGAAGAGAGCTAACAGCAGCTCTGTAAGCTGCTTGGATGCATTTTGATGTCGCCCCTCCCCCAGCCACATGGTTTGCCATGGTCTGAAATGTGAGAGAACTGTGTTTTTTTTTTCAACTTTAATCCCTTTTTATTTGTAATTGTTTGTTCATATGATATTTGAGTTCTTTTATAATATCCTTTTACCCTTTTGTAAACACTGCCTACCTTTTTGGAGTAAATATATACAATTACTAGCTTCGTTTCTCCTTGCTCTATAACGTACTGTCAAGTCCTCTGAAGTGAATTGCGTTACAAATTTGGGTTGGCTCCGGACCCATTATTAATTAAGGAATCGGAGCTGGTGGCAGCAGATTTGTCCTGTGCATTTGGGAGATCTGGTAGCGACTGGTGGCGTTGATAATTATTGTTCCTGCCTGAGTGGGAGTAGTTATATTGTCCTCGCTGCAGTGTGCCCATTAGCCAATACAAAGTAAGGCAGCCTTTCTGGCGGCTAATTACCCTAGGTGCAGTACCTAATCTGGCCTGAGGGTAAGGGGGGCGCCAGACAGCTGCAAGTTCCAAACCGGAACTGGGAAGTGGGATATAGATAAATCCCCTTTAGAAAAGGACTGGGCAACCAAACAACACCAGTTCATGACATATTAGTGTGAGCAGTGGGGATGATAAAGATATCCTCCCTGAGATCACATTGGAAACGGGAAACAAGGTATTTGTTTTTTTTGCCATTCAATTATTTTCTGAAAATAAAAAGTCTAACTCATCTCATTGACACCCCTGCTGTCACCACTGTCACTGCGTGAGCAGTGTCCAAGATATTGGGCCAGTGGGGACTTCAGGAGAGTCAGAATGGAAGTGTGAGAGGAGCACTGAGGTGTGACTTTTTCATTCTCTGGTAAACTTTTTGGAAAAATGTTATCAGCTGGAAGACCCCCTTTATTTTTTTTTGTACTTGCATGTTTACATGTCCGTCCAGCTACACCTGGACCTGTTATTACTTCACCCAGTTTCACATTGGGTAAAACTTGGGTTAACAATGCAAGGAAAGATACATTTTCCATCATCTTCAATAGGTCCATGCCATTCAGTGTGATGTCAGAGATTCCGATTCTGTGAAGAAAGTTGTAGCCCAAGTAATTAAAGTGGCAGGACATCCAAGTGTGAGTATACTTCTAAGGCTTGGTCAGCGTGTGGTCAGTCAATTTGCGAAAATTGGATGTCATCCAAGTGCAGTCTGATGTTTTGCACGGACTCATTGAGTTGCATGGCTGAGTGATTAAAACATGAGATCCTACTCCGGCATGCTGCATGGCCCTATAGACTAACATTGGTTTGAATCTGATCCAATGTTTTGTTGGATCACATTCAAACCCAAAATGCGGGTATGGGTATGGGCCCTGAGTGGACCATTTAGACCAGTTTTTGTCCTTACCCCATGTGGAGAAACAGCATTGTATCTTAATTAACCAGACTACTATTTTTAGCAAGCCAATAAGAGGAGACTGTTATCTGTATGTTGACTTTTGAATTTATGTGGTCAAGAAAACAGACTTTTGCTTGTGTAAGCCTGTAATATTGACTTGTAAGTTGACATTTGATGTAACATATTGTGCTCTTATCCTTGATGACCAGTCATGTTTACAGATATGCTAATTATGCATTGTCTAGGCCAGATAGTTTGTTGACTTTTACAACCGAGGAGGAAAATCTTTACAAGTAGATTATATAATCAAACAATGCGACTTGGTTATCACCATTCTTCTCCTTATCTGTGATGCTGAATTGAAGGACGCTTGTTAAACATAAAAAGTTGATATGCCTCTCGGAGAAGAGAGATTCAGCAATCAAAAACATCCAGGGGACTCTACAGGTCTACTGCCAAGACATCATGGCTCCATCACGAGGGACACAGATTTATCATTCTATGGCTTAGGGGAAGTTGGCCCAGGCTGGAAGAATACAAATCTGCTCCATTGGCCATCGCTGAACCATGGATATGTTTAGAGAAAGCCAGGAATAGGACCCATCAGTCACCTGGCTCCATGGAGATGTTTGGAAGATGAAGCCAGGTTGTGATCCTCCGGTCAACTGACCTTGTATCTGAATGGACTGTCATCTTCCTATGCTTGTCATTACCTCCTCTGTGTGCATGCCACAGGTGGGGTAATCCACCCTGAAATCTCTGAAGTGACAGATGCCATTATCCTGAGGAGTCAGCGGAAGAGTGAGATTCTGTAATGTACACCATCTTGGGGTATTTGCTGGGCTGTTCTATATGCTGTGTTGGTGGTTCAATAAATTATTGCCACACTGTGTTACCCTCACCCTGTGTTGTCTGAGTAGTGTCCTGCCCATGGAGCAGGCGTTCAGTGCTATGAGACCTAGTCCATGCATTCTTTCTAAAGACAGCTGGGCCAGCTGACGAGAGCAACCACTAAACCTGTAGCTCTACACCCCACTGTACACAGATGACCTGATGTGCAATAATAATGGTAACAGGTCGTATAAATGGTCTTATCCATCAGATGTATTCTAATGTCTGCTGGTCCATGTAGTCGTTCCAGAAGTCTATTCTTTATTACTACCCTATAATATACATAACCTGGAGTCTAGTTTCCGTCCAGGTGGGATGGGAACCACCGCACTCCATATTCTAAAGGATTTGGCTGCAGTGACCTTCGGTTCCTCTTACCATTATGTGCAGGTAGACTTGGCATTTTGCTGATGGATTTGTCACTGGCAAGGCAGATGTTATCCTACAGGCACCACGTTACTTGGGCTTTCTGGAGTTAGTAGTTCTACACCCTTAAATGACCTGACCATGAAGCCACTTCTCCCTCTGCTGTCACGTTGGTCTGTGCGGTCTCTACATGTCATCCCAATCCTCTGGTATGCTCTACCCCAAGATACCAAGATATTAGGACCATCCACAATTTGCATAGTTTTAGGCGCTCCCTCAAAACACATTTGTTTAGAGCGGCCTATCACGTTCCCTAATCAAAGTCATTTTATGTTTGTGTGTAGCCCATTCACTACTTCCATCTATCCCCCACTCCCTGAAGATGGCTGGACCATCATTGTAAATACATCATTGTAAATACACACCTGTGCTTTGTATCTCCCCACCTCATTGTAGATTGTAAGCTCTCACGAGCAGGGTCGTCTTATGTTTGCTTTAATTATTGTATTGTTAATGCATAAATAAAGAAAAAAGCTGAACCGCACAGCCATGTCACCTGGAGCTGACCACAGTCCGTGAGTGGTGTGAGAGGAGAGCCTGATATCCAGGTGGAGGTGCTCGCATGGAAAACAGCAATGCAACAAGTGAAAAAATAGAAAAAATGCGGCAGCACTCACCAACCTCAGTTTGGTCTAAGTCCTTTATAAGACATATAAAACATCACCATTTTCTTCAGGGCACGAAGTAGTGTGAAAAAGGAGGAGGTAAGCAGGGATCGACCCCTGCTCATCTCCTCCTTTTTCACACTACCTCGTAGTGGAAGGTATTAGGAGATACAGGCTTTAGTAAAGATACATGAAAAACTGGGTGTACCTATATTGTCCAAGGCAGCTTCAGCCAGCAGGCCACAGAGCTCACAATACCGTTGATCTTGAAAGGGCCAATGAATTTCTGTCCAAGTTTTTGTGAAGGAACATTTAACTTCAGATTCTTAGTTGCTAACCACACGGAATCTCCTACCTTGAACATGGGTGCAGGTTTACGGAACCTATCAGCCGATCTCTTATAACGTTGTTGAGCTGTGGTCAGGGATTCCTTCAGAACCTCCAGATTTTGTCTCATCGCAGTCAGCCTTTCCTCCACTGCCGGAACCGGAGAATTAATTGGAGACCTAGGTAAAATACACAGATGATAACCCAGATTGGCAAAGAAAGGAGTAAATTTAGTGGAGGCGCTCTGTGAATTATTATATGAAAATTCGGCTAAGGTCAACAACTCCAACCAATCATCGTGGAGATGGCTGACATAGCATCTTAGATATTGTTCCAGCGTCTGGTTGGTACACTCAGTCTGACCATTTGTCTGGGGATGGTAAGCAGAAGAGAGACAGACATTAATATTGAGTGCAGAGCAAAACCCCTTCCAGAATCTTGAAGTGAACTGAACTCCACGGTCAGAGATGATCTCATCCGGAACCCCGTGCAACTGAAAGACATTCTGTATAACCAAGTTCACTGTATCTTTAGCTGAGGGGAGGCCAGTGCACGGTACAAAATGAGCAGCTTTAGTCAGGCGATCAACTACCACCATGATTGTATTCATGCCCCCTGATGTAGGCAGCTCCACAATAAAGTCCATTGATATAGACCCCCAAGGGCGGGATGGAACCGGTAATGGTTGTAGAAGACCTGTAGGTGCCACATGAGGAGTCTTGTAACGGGCACATACCTCGCAGCTGACATACCTTTCTGCCAGCTGACGGAATAGTACGTCAGCTGGCAGATCCCCTGCTTTGAGGTGGGCTTCGGCAGTGAGCCCACCTCAAAGCCTCGACATGTCAGCTGTTTTGTACAGCTGACATGTGCGCGCAATGAGTGCGAGTGGAATCGCGATCCGCCCGCGCCCATTAACTAGTTAAATGCCGCCGTCAAGCGCTGACAGCGGCATTTAACTAGCGCTCCCGGCCGCGCGGCCGGAACTGCTCCCACCGCTGACCCCCGTCACATGATCGGAGGTCAGCGGTGCATTGCCATAACAAACAGAGGTCTCCTTGAGACCTCTATGGTTGTTGATGGCCGATTGCTTTGAGCGCCACCCTGTGGTCGGCGTTCAAAGTACACCTGCATTTCTGCTACATAGAGGTGATCTCTACTTCACCTCTATGTAGCAGAGCCGATCGAGTTGTGCATGCTTCTAGCCTCCTATGGAGGCTATTGAAGTATGCCAAAATAAAAATAAAAAAAGTGTTTCAAAATATAAAAAAAATAAAAAATATATAAAAGTTCAGATCACCCCCCTTTCGCCCCAATCAAAATAAAATAATTATAAAAAAATCAAACATACACATATTTGGTATTGCCGCGTTCAGAATCACCCAATCTATCAAAAAAAAAAAAAAAAAGGATTAACCTAACCGCTAAATGGCGTAGCGAGAAAAAAAATCAAACCGCCAAAATTACGTTTTTTTGGTCGCCGTGACATTGCATTAAAATGTAATAACGGGCGATCAAAAAAACTTATCTGTACCAAAATGGGTATCATTAAAAACGCCAGCTCGGCACGCAAAAAATAAGACCTCACCTGACCCCATATCACGAAAATTGGAGACGCTACGGGTATCGGAAAATCGCGCAATTTTTTTTTTTTTTTTTTTAGCAAACTTTGGAATTTTTTTTCACCACTTAGATAAAAAATAACCTAGACATGTTAGGTGTCTATGAACTCATAATAACCTGGAGAATCATAATGGCAGGTTAGTTTTAGCATTTGGTGAACCTAGTAAAAAAGCCAAACAAAAAACAAGTGTGAGATTGCACTTTTTTTTTGCAATTTCATCACACTTGGAATTTTTTTCCCGTTTTCTGTTACAAGGCATGGTAAAACCAATGGTATAGTTCAAAAGTATATCTCGTCCCGCAAAAAATAATCCCTCACATGGCCATATTGATGGAAAAATAAAAAAGTTATGGCTCAGGGAAGGAGGGGAGCGAAAAACAAAAACGAAAAAACGGAAAAAGCTCTGGGGGTGAAGAGGTTAAAGGGCTTTTCCTTCTTTGTCAAGGAAGTAATGGGACAGACAATATCAGAAAAATTTCGAATGAAGCGTCTGTAGAAAATTGCAAAACCAGTAAAACGTTGGACCTCCTTAACGTTCTTGGGTACCGGCCAGTCAAGGATAGCCTGAATCTTTCCAGATTCCATGTTCAGCCCCTGGAGAGAGATGATATAACCGAAGAACTGTATCTCAGAACGATGGAACTCGCATTTCTCCGGCTAAATATACAGATGGTTCTCTTTCAGACGTCTTAAAACAGTTTTGACATGTTCTTCATGTTCCTGTAGAGAGTCAGAAAAGATTAGTATATCGTCCAAATAGATCACTACAAAGTGGTCCAACAAATCTCTGAAAATGTCATTAGCAAGGTGTTGAAATGTTGCAGGGGCGTTACAAAGCCCGAAGGGCATCACAAGAGATTCAAAGTGTCCATACCCGCATCTGAATGCTGTCTTCCATTCATCCCCTGGACGAATACGCACCAAATTATAAGCCCCACGAAGATCAAGTTTAGAGAACACATTAACATGGCGGACTCTTTCCAGTAATTCGGGAATCAGAGGCAAAGGGTAACAGTTTCATACGGTTACCTTATTGAGTTCTCGATAGTCAACACAGGGTCTCATCCTTCTTCTTTACAAAAAAGATAGGTGCCTCTGCTGGTGAGGAAGAAGGACATATGAAGCCTTTGGCCAGATTTTCATCAATATACTCTTTTAAGGCTTGAAGATCAGGTGCCGCCAAAGGGTATACCTTACCAAAAGGAATGGCTGCCCCGGGAAGCAGCTCAATGGGACAGTCATAATGCCTGTGTGGAGGAAGCTGATCTGCATTCTTCTTGTCACAGATGTCAGAGAACTCTTTATAAGCTGGAGGTAAAGAAAATACCTGTACATGTGTTTCCGTAGTCGTGGACTCGGGGACAGCTTCTGTTAACGCTGAGTTGCTCCTTGTTGGGAAGATAATCTCCTTAGTCTCACAGTTGATAATTGGGTTCTGAGAACGCAACCAAGGAATGCCTAAAATCACAGGAAAATGAGAAGAAATCAGCAAGAAAGAAAGTTGCTCCTGATGATTAGGCTCCAACAAAATTTCAAGGGGTACGGTCTCCTGATCCACAGGCCCAGAGATTAAAGGTGACCCATCCACTGTTTCCATGGTAATTGGAGAGGCTCTTTGCTGAATTTTAATACCATGTTCCTTGGCAAATGCGATATCCATGAAATTGCCACCTGCACCAGAGTCAATCATAGCTGAAGTGGAAATCCACTGTCCTGAACACAGGATCTTAATAGGGAGAGAACAGTGAGAGTTCTTTTCCTTCAGCTCCTTGGGGGGTGAAGTCATAGAAAGTGAATGGAATACAGCGTTTAAAGGCAGGCTACATTCAGAGATGTCAGATTCATCATCACAGTTGTCATATTCCCCTATTGCTGCTAGAACCTTGTTAGGCCGTCTAGGACACTTAGGACAATTGATCAAGTAGTCAGACTGGCCGCAGTAGAAACATAGACTTTCACGAAGGCGATGCTCCCAGCGCTCATTGATCTTGCGCCTCTGAACGGAATCAATTTGCATGAGCACCTCCTCCACCTCCCGAGAGGTTTTACCTGCAGGCTCTTTGAAAGGAAGGGAAAAGTTAGAAACACGGTTATATGCAGCAAATTTCTCCTGCCTACGCTCAGTAAGGCGAATGTCTATGCGCACACAATGCTGTATAAATGTCTCTAGCTCTTGTGGTGACTCAGAGCGGGCTAGTTCATCTTTTACAATACTAGACAGACCCCTTTTAAAAATAGGCAATTGTGCATAACTGTCCCAATTAGTATCTACCGCCAATCTCCTGAATTCAGTGGCATACTCAGTAACAGAAAGTTTAGCCTGGCGTAAAGACAACAAAGCAGATTCAGCGGTTGTACGGCAATTAGGGTCATCAAACATTAATGCCATAGCGGCCAAGAAATCATCCAACTGATTTAACCGTGGGTCACGAGACTCAATCATCGGATTCGCCCAGGCGAGCGCTCGTGAGGTCAGTAGCATTATTACACACAATACTTTGGATCTATCAGTAGGAAAACGGTCAGCATGCACATCAAAATATAGCATACATTGATTCACAAAGCCACGAAATTTGTCACGATCACCATTAAATCTGAAAGGGGGCAACTTAAGTGGGCTAGCTGGTGGCGGTTGCCCAGAGGGTAAAGTCACTTGTGCAGCTATTTGCATGCTTATGTCCTGAAAAGCCCGTCCATACTAGGACTCTATGCCAGCAAGTTTGTTTTCCTGGGCTGCCATGCGGTTGCTCAAGTCCTGCAAAGTCTGTCCAAACACTTGTTGATCGAGTTCAAAGCTTCCAAACTTCTTTTGCAGACCTTCCACATCTTTCTGCAGTGATCTAATTATGGAAAACACCTGCTCTGATCTGCTTTCTGCAGTCATTGTTCCAGCAGTCTCCTTTTTTTTTTTTTTTTTTTTTTTTAGGCTAGAGTATCCTGTAATAATTATAGGGGATAACTCAGGAGACTCTTTGCGTGGAACAAGACAACTACAAGACACAGTTTTATAAGTGGTAAAGTCTATATTATCACACGGTGATTCAAATAGGTGCAGAGAGAAACTCAAGTCCACAACACTTGGTGCAAATAATAAACACAGCTTAGCAGTCTTCAGAGAAAAATGCAATCAAGCAGAAAGTCTATGAAGCACAGTTATTCTTGAGGATACTTGACACAAATAAATCCTTGTCTTAGTCCAGACACAGATAGATATGCTTATAGGCAGTTCAAATCATATCTTAGCTCAACCAGGGAGGCCTAGTTAATAGTCTTAGGTTATTGCAAAGCAGCAGCAGCTTACATGTCCAGCAAATGCAGATGAAGTAAACACGAGCAGCAGATGAAGGAGGATTACTGGAAATTTGTGTATGCAGCAGGAACTCAGAGCAGTGTAGCAGGATCACCACACAGGTTCACAGGAGCAGGTGTATAGCCAGGGAGTAATCAGAGGTCAGGAGCTGGATGCAAGGCAGAATACTCTAGCACAGACTGAAGGCTGGGGTGGAGTTTTATAGCAGGAAGACACAGTGCACATGAGACCAAAGACGCCATCTTGGAAGAGGGCAGTAATGCACAAAAGGTAAAAAATGTTCTGAGTCCTGACAAACTGTTTTCTAGGGCACTTGCACCCAGTATTACTATATTATAGAGGGGTGCTTTAGAATTTAGAGGGCACAGAGCACCACACAGCAGGTGCAGTAATAGGGACACATACGACAGCAGTGGCTGAGTATTGGGATATCAGGTGCAGTAATAGGGACACATACGGCAGCAGCGGCTCAGTATTGAGGTATCAGGTGCAGTAATAGGGACACACTGTACGGCAGCAGCGGTGCAGTAATGGGGTATCAGCGGTAAGTCATTATCTGTAACTGTGCTGTGATCTCTTATATGTTCTGTAGGGCTGGTATCTACACTGACCATATGTCGTTAATATCGATATTGGTCATTATATAGAGATTATCTTCAGTAACAGCACGGTCATTGGCTGAGGTTCTCCTCCACTATTAGGGCTTGTCACCGAGTTGTAATTAAGGTTACCTCGTTAGGGGCCCACTCAGAAGTTTCGCCCCACCGAATCAAAACCCTAGCTACGCCTCTGGCCGATATATACATTAGTAAGTTAATGTAGTGAGCTAGAAAAAACTGAAACTCTGAGGCTGCCGTCACACTAGCAGTATTTGGTCAGTATTTTACATCAGTATTCGTAAGCCAAAACCAGGTGTGGAACACTTAGAGGAAAAGTATAATAGAAACATATGTACCACTTCTGCATTTATCACCCACTCCTGGTTTTGGCTTACAAATACTGACCAAATACTGCTAGTGTGATGGCAGCCTGATAGTGTTACGTGCAGATAGTAATGAAAATGTTTAATGTTGCACTTTTGAATTAAACGGACCTGATGCATTATACCTGTAGGGGTAGTTGCTGTTTGTATGAAAACTCTGCACTTTGAAGGAAGTTAAGATAAAATGTTTGTTTTTGCTCTTAAAAGCTTTAAAGATAGTATAATTGCCTTTCATAGAAAACAGTATTATGACTAACTATTTTCAAAAAGTATGCATACCATGTACATATGTTCTGCAACGTTTAAGCATCCATACCTCCCATAAAGGGAAGCTCCAGTTTGCACAATTAATTTGTGTGACATGTTCACAGCATTCAAAAATTTGTATGTCTTTTGCTAACTTGTAATTGTTGTTCTTCTTTTCCCAGTCCGGGAGTACTGGATTTAAGGGGGGGGGGAGAGTGTGGTGCCCCAGGGTCCTGGTTGTCACAGTAGCATTGCTTTCCTCATGGGAAGAGTGATGTTATGTTGAGAAGCAAAGAAAGATAACTCTCACCAGGTAATCACTATGCACACAACATTTTCACACTCCAGGCCCCAAGGGGGAGCTTTTGATCCTATTTCATAGGTGACTCCCTTATAAATAGTGGTTTGGAAGGAAAGCTAGTTTAGTTGCTGACAGAGATCAGTTAGTGCCAGACAGCAGACTGGTGCAGTCTGAGGCATAAAGAGCTGTGTAGCCGCAGTGCTGCAGCTTCGGGATAGAGATCATCCAGAAAGCAGGAAATTGTTCAGTGAGCATGAAAGAGAGCGAAGCAAAGGAGAGTGATATCAGGCGAGACCAGCTACAAGCAGGCTGCCTCCTTCTGAAGCGCAGATTCCGGTAGCCAGAGCACTGATGTTGTAAGGGACTCTACAACTTACAACAAAGACCGGCAGGATAGCTGAACTGCAAGTTACCTGTCCGCCTTAATACACAGGAGGCACGGTGACAACTATAGAGACCGGGGCATGCTAGAGTCCCTGTAAAAAGGCTCATGTCACCACCAGTCATAGGGGTTATGTCCTATCCTATATGGGGGACAGAGAAGAAGAGTGAGGACCTTATGTGAAGCCATAGGCAGTAAGGGACTTCAACACCACCGCGCTTTGAGGAAGGCTTTTAACGTCACCTGGTAAAGGGAACTCTGGATTCGCTTCCAAGCCGACTGGACCCTGTCTGCCCTGTGAGCTGGTGCCCTGGACTGTGGCTGCTGAAGTCTTTAGTAAATAAGGTAAAGAGACTGCAAACCTGTGTCCTGGTTCTTCACTGCACCATTCACTATCTTCCATCTACACACCGGGAGCCCTGGGGATATACTTCACCTGTGGGAAGTTATACCATCTAGCTGCCATAACATCACCCCAGAGGACCCCTCAAAGCAGCGTCGGTCACCACTGACTGAATACCACAGGTGGCGTCACGAACATAAACTTTATTCACCAAATCCATTTAAAGACATTCCCATTTACATGGGTGCCCAGGGCCACGGACCGGGTTGCCACGATGACATCCCTCTGTGAACACCGGACCCGGTACCCCACAGCCCTGGCAGGAGACTCACATGCTACACCATTGTATATACTTATGTTATGTCATATTTGTGTTTCAATTTTTAGCAATGGTCATGAAAAAGGCCTGTTTGGCTGAAACACGTTGACACTCAAAGGTTGCTCTTTTGTATTGGAACTGTAATAAAATAATTTTTTTTTTCATCCAAAATTAGTGTGCAATTGACATTTATTTTATACAAGTTATTTTTGATGGTTAACAAAACACGATTTTCCAGTAATTCATTTTTTTCACAATCTAGGTATGATAATGACTTCTCTCTGTGAGGGATTTTAGATATTTAAAGAGGTTGTCCACAACTTGCTCAAACCCTTCTTATTTCTCATGTTTGGTTCAGTTAAAATAAAAACATTTATATTCACCTCCCATGCATGCTTCATTATAGCGATGTCAGCACTTCCATACCCGGGGCTCATGTGAGGTTGTAAAATCATGCGAGCCCTGTGCTGGTATCACTGTACCCTCCTTTGTACAAATTGAACAATAAGAGTAAGCCTGAGCAGCCCTGTTCCTGTTGATGTTCAAAACATCAGTAGGCGCGGATATTGAAGCCATCAGTGACTGAGCTCGGCTCGTTTGATGCAAGAACCACATGTGAGTCCAGGGAACGTGAGTCCCGACACTGCTGGAGTGGCATCGGCATGGGAACTTAGTATGAATGTTTTTATTTTAATGAGAGCCAACAAGAGAAATGACAAGAGGTTGTCCAAGTCGTGGAAAACCCTTTTAAGAAAATACAATTTTCGATTAAAACATTTCCAACATTCAGAACGTGAAAAGGTTTCTCCCCTGTGTGACTTCTCTGATGTTTACTAAGAGTTAATTTCCATGTAAAACATTTCCCACATTAAGAACATGAGAAGGCTTCTCCCCTGTGTGACTGCTCTGGTGAATAAGAAGAGATGATTTCTTAGCAAAACATTTTTCACATTCTGAACAGGAAAAAGGCTTCTATACAGTGTGTATTCTCTGGTGGCTTTTGAGATGTGATGTCTGGTGAAAACATTTCCCACATTCTAAACATGAAAAAGGCTTTTCACCTGTGTGGGTTCTCTGGTGAATAGCCAAACTTGATTTCTGGTTAAAACATTTCCCACATTCTGAACATGAAAAAGGCTTCTCTCCTGTGTGAGTTCTCTGGTGAATAATAAAACATGATTTATTCAAAAAACATTTCCCACATTCTGAACATGAAAAAGGCATTTCCATTGTGTGGGTTTTTTTGTGGCTATTAACATGCGCCTTCCGGTTAAAACATTTCCCACATTCTGAACATGAAAAAGGCTTTTCCCCTGTGTGGGTTCTGTGGTGGTTAACCAAATCTGATTTCTGGTTAAAACATTTCCCACATTCTGAACATGAAAAAGGCTTCTTCCCTGTGTGAGTTCTTTGGTGTACAGTAAGATTCCATTTGTGGTTAAAATATTTTCCACATACTGAACAATGAAAGGGCTTCTCTCCTGTGTGATTTCTCTGGTGCCTAACCAATTCTGATTTACGGTAAAAACATTTCTCACATTCTGAGCAGGAAAAAGGCTTCTCCCCTGTGTGATTTCTCTGATGCCTAACCAAATCTGTTTTCCGGTTAAAATATTTTCCACATTCTGAACAAGGAAAGGGCTTCTCTCCTGTGTGATTTCTCTGGTGCCTAACCAATTCTGATTTACGGTAAAAACATTTCTCACATTCTGAACAGGAAAAAGGCTTCTCCCCTGTGTGATTTCTCTGATGCCTAACCAAATCTGATTTCCGGTTAAAACATTTCCCACATTCTGAACATGTAAATGACTTCTCCCCTATGTGGGTTCTTTGGTGTCTAACAAGATGTGATTTCTGGTTAAAAAAATTCTCACACTTGGAACAAGAAAATCTATTCTCCACTGTGTTAATTTTTTTATGTGTAACAAAAGACTTTTCAAGGGGAAAACTATTTCCATGTTCTGAACGTGAAAATGTATCCCTTGCTTTAGGAGCATTTTGCTTTTTAATGCTTATTTTGAGACTTTGATTTTCCTTAGTAGTTGGTAATGAATCAGAAGATGGGACCTGTTTTAAAGGATCAGATGACAAATGTTTGCTATGAAGGGATGATGATAAATCCGGAGTAATGGCATTCACTTCAGTAATATCCTGTGGAATTTCAAGATCATCTGATTTAAAAATTATGGAGGTAAGCTGTTGCTTTGATCTCCTGGTACAGTGATCTGCAAAGAATAAAATAAATTATGATTTTTTAATTTTATTTTTTAACATTTATAGTTGAACAATAGAAATGGCAAGTTATGTGAAATATTGAATTATTCCCATAGACATTGACAGTTCACAGTGCAATAGAAACTCAAACATGCAATAAAAAGCCATACATTGTTCTGTAGGCAAAAATAATACCAATAAAAACTAATTCTCATCCCACAAAAAATAATTCCCCACTCACATCTGTCATCTGTCAATGGAAAAAGAGGTTTCCACATTATCAGTGGCTGAAAGGCTCTTGAAAAGTAACATGGCTTCCTTAAACCAATCGAGCAATATCTGCTCTCCCAAAGTCAAATCTTCCTTTCGCTTTTGAGCCTTGCAGTGTGCCCAAACCATATCTAGCATCCATGTATTTGGCATTACTATCGTGAGATGAACCCACTTAATTTATGGTGTGTCTCCTGGAGCACAATTTAGGCACTATTTGTTGGACAATAAAATGGCAAATGTGCAATTTTCACTCTTCAACATTCACTGTGTGCTAATTTCCAGAAAATGTCTTTGGAGTCAAAATAGTCACTACTCCTATGGATTAATTCAATAAAAGTTATAATTTCCAAAATGGAGTCATTATATGGGGATTTCTACTGCTCTTGGTTTCTGCCATTTAGTTGTGTTAGGGCTTCTGCAAATGCTGTGACCATCACCTCTGGGATCTGCTCCCGCGACGTCTGCTCCTGGTACCATGAGTGGCCTTATTTATTCTGCAGGCAGCACTGGTGATGAAGGAAACGTTGGAACCAGAAGCTCTGGGCTGCGCAAGCTCTGGGCTGTGCAGGCTCTGGCCAGCCACTGAGATTGGGGTGCCTGGGACCCATAATACCATCCAGTCTGGCAGTATGAGTTTGTGTGCTGTCCAGCTGAAATGATCTGCTCCCTACTTCAGCCAATTGGAAAGCACCACACCATACTAAAGCTCAAAGCATATTGACGGAAGCTGCCAGACATAATCTTGTTCTCATCTCGTTCAGACCTCTATGCTCATCTCCCAGCTTGTTTGTTTCCTGTTGCAATCACAAACTGTTTGCTGACTAATCTTGCATCATCTGATTTTGTATTTTCTCTGCTCTCCTGGTTCTGACCTGGCTACCTGACTAATCTTGCCATCTCACACCACAAAACAGAAGGTAACACCGTGGCTAAAGTCTAGGGGGTCTCTGTGTAAGTCCAGATCCAGGTAAAGGGTAATGAGCAACACAAACTCTGGGATCTGGAAAACGGGTTACGCTTGTTCATGGTGGCCACCTTTTGAGCCAGGTGACTAAAAACAGTGTCCCCATAAGGTCCATTTGTTTTCTTATCCTTTGTGATCAATTCCATTGTTATCACCACATAAACTGACAATGGTTTTTGCCACTGCACTTGGAGACACTTTCAAACTTTTCCCAATTTTTCGGACTGACTGGCCTTCATTTCTTAAATTAATCATGGACACTCATTTCTCTTTACTTAGCTGCTTTTTTCTTGCCATAATACAAATTCTAACAGTCTATTCAGTAGGACTATCAGCTGTTTATCCCCCAGACGTCTGCACAACACAACTGATGGTCCCAACCCCATTTATAAGGCAAGAAATCCCACTTATTAAACCTGACAGGGCACACCTGTGAAGTGAAAACCATTCCCGGTGACTACCTCTTGATGCTCATCAAGAGAATGCCAAGAGTGTGCAAAGCAGTCATCAAAGCAAATGGTGGCTACTTTGAAGAACCTAGAATTTGGTGCCTTCAGTGTGAATGCACAATTTTCATAGTCATGAAAATACAGAAAAAATCTTTAAATGAGAAGGTGTGTCCAAACTTTTGGTCTGTACTATAGATCTCGGGCATTTGGAAGAGGTAATGGAGACCTTTTTTCAAAGATTAACAGGGAGTTGCAGACTCACAAAAGTGAGGCAGGCCGATTCCACCACAATCAGACTATCATACAGCATGAGCTCGTAAGTAAAGACATTGAGTAGAAAAAACATGTTACATCCTCAACAACATCATATGTATGAGGAGAGAACTCCAACACTAAATCAGAGTTGAACTCATTTATGGTGGACCATTGGAGCTACTATGAGTTTTGACCAGAAATGTAGAGAAAACATTAGTGCTCACCATTTCAGGAGAGATTGTTCATTAATCTGAATTACTTAGGACTGAAAACATAATGTAATTTATGACATGTAGTGATGCAATGTAACCAATGCTTGAGCCATGCCAACACATCTCTTGCATTTGTGAATAAGTTAATGTTACTTGTACGCCGCTAGGTTCAGATAGGGGCAGGACAGGTTTCATGAATTCTTTGGAACTCTGGGTGAACCGTTACTCAGGGCGACCATGTACTGCAGCTTCCTCAGGCACAAGATGGATCCACTTGCTCACACAGATACAGTTGATAGAGTCCTCATGAACAGATGAACAGTGTAGTTTAATATCACAGCACATTCAGCACAATTCAAGTCTCTTAAGCACAGGCTTCATAAACGGACATTGACTAACAGTCTCTTAATAGCACAGTTCAGCACAGATCAAGACTCTTTACAAAAGCACAGTAGTACACAGCATTCGTTCTAGCGCAGTGTAATGGAGGAGGGGGTAGGGTTTGCTGAGGGAGATGATTTCTATGATACAATTTCTTCCAATCCTTATCTTCCTGCTACTGATAGACTTTCTCAACTAGCCAGGCTCCACTCTGTAATGGAATTCTGTGTCCCTGTGGTTCACTTGCCTGAACTTTTGTGAGACAGATTACAGAAACACACCACTCATCCCTTAGGCTGCTGCCAGAACAATCAATAAGTTTTCCACAATATGCCTGGGGCTCTGCTAACCACTCCCTGTCTCCTGTGGCTGTGTTAGCCCCTCTAGTTGCTGGATGCTTTTGAAGCAACAGCAGTGAACACTATTTCTGCATGTCACACTCTTCCCTCCTTTTTGAATGTCGTCCTCGACATTAGCCTCAATTGATTGATCTGACCAATTCTAAGACAGTGGTGGGAATCATGTCACTTCATGTACATATTGGCATAACATTCATAAACATTAATAATAACCTATTATTACGACTAGTGATGAGCGAGCATCAAATGCTTGGGTGCTCGTTGCTCGGGTCGAGCAGATTGGAATACTCGGGTACTCGGCCAGAACAACAAGCCCAATGTAAGTCTATGGGAGACCCTCGGGGGTCCTTTTAAGGTCTAAAAACGTCTGAAAATGATGGAAACACTGCTCAAATGACACAGGGACCTCATGGGGATTGCCCCTGGAAGCATTCCTGACTCCTAGTTCACAGCTTTAAACCATTTTTCCCAATGCAACACAAAGCACACTAAAGAAACCAAAACGGATTTTGCTGGGAAATATGTCAAGGTACATCCTTTGCAGGTTAATGACTTGCCTTTAAGGCCAAATAATTAACCCCAGACCAAAAATTTCCTCCACCACTTGGGCTTAGTTCAGACGTAGCGTTTTTGAAGCGTTTTTCAACTTTAACATTGCTTTCAATCACTACAAATGCATTCAGTGGGAAATGTCCTTGTAACATTTAACAACCCTAGCTGGTCATGTGGTGTGTGACACATAAGCAGACCCATCTTGTTTCATTTATGAAGGAGCGACTCTTAAAGTCACAGAGCCTACACTGTGTGCAGAATTATTAGGCAAGTTGTATTTTAGAGGATTATTTTTATTATTGATCAACAACTATGTTCTCAATCAACCCAAAAGACTCATAAATAGCAAAGCTTAATATTTTTGGAGGTTGGAGTGGGGTTTTTTTAGATTTGGCCATCTTAGGAGGATATCTGTTTGTGCAGGTAACTATTACTGTGCAGAATTATTAGGCAACTTAATAAAAACCAAATATATTCCCTTCTCACTTGTTTATTTTCACCAGGTAAACCAATATCACTGCACAAAATTTAGAAATAAACATTTCTGACAAGCAAAAACAAAATCCCCAAAAATTAGTGACCAATATATGTAAAGACAACTGAATCCGTGCTACAGTGATGATGGAACCCAATAGATATACACACTCAATATGTGACAGAATGACTTCTGACTACTCCGCTCAAAATCATGCACAATAAAGTAGTATGATACAGATAGATACTGTGCTCCCCAACACAGCAAAGGACCACAACAGGCCGACCCCCGCTGATCCAGACCCAGACCTAGAACCAGGGATATAGCCGTACCCAGAGAGACAGTGGTAGCGTGTCAGATGTGGACTCACCGGGATGGAACTATGGCTCCGTATGGAGTGGTGAATGCGATCCGGTCTGGGTGGTGGGATCCGCCGGGTGGACGTGCAGGCAGGAAAACGAGCAGGCAGAAGAAAATGACCGCAGAGCAGCGTGCAGTGCGGAAGCTACGTAGAGCCAGGGACAGCTCTGGCCGGTAGCGTCCCTGGATACGAGCGGGAGAAGACAAGGGGAGGAGCTCGCTGGCACAGGGCTCAGCGTGTGACGTCACGGAGCTTGTGGATGGTACGGGGTAACACAGAGACCAAAAGATCGACGCGTTTCGAAGGAGTGGTGTGCTTCTTCATCAGGGTTACCGGTCTCTGGAGGCACCCCGATATTTAAACTCCCAGGTTGTCACTCAAAATGTACAGCCTGCCCGTTTAGCCAGCTGCTGAGATGGCTGCTTATGATGGTACCAGTCGTCCTAGCGACATAGGTTGCAGCCAGAAAATGAAAAGATGAAGATTATGGCCCATAAACAACAATGTATTAAATAGAGGGATATACCATCATAAAAATACAAGAAGCGTACATGCTGTATAAAAAATACAAGAAGCGTACATGCTGTATAAAAAATATCTCCCTGTGCTTGACTTGTATGTCAGATTGGTGGGACTGAACTACCAAAATAGAAAATGTGGGAAGTAAATAAAAACTACCCTTTAATAAATAATAGATTAAAAATCACAGTGGAATAAAAAGCAAATAAAAAAGGGGGGGGGGAAATCACATCCATGTCAATTCTTGACTAAAATGGTAAAGATAAAACCAATTGGAAACCAAGATGATAAAACAGTGTAATAGAAGACTACCCCAGTGCAATATAGCCCCATAAGGGGAATAGAAAAAGGGGGGAGGGAAGGGGGAAAAGGTGAAAGAACTAGAAAGTGAATATTTCTAGCCCGTGATTGAGGCCTTTGGGGGCAAGACTGTCCTGGGAAAAAATCCACTGGGATTCGGCCCTGGACATGGCTTTTATTAGGTTACCCCCTCTTAAATTTGGTCTAATCTTTTGAATTCCCCAAAACAAGATGCCCCTAGTAGATATACTATGCCTTTCACTAAAATGACGAGAAAGTGGTTGGCCCATGAAACCTTTTTGAATATTCATAAAATGTTCCTTGACCCGGACCATAAGGGGCCTCTTAGTGCGGCCAACATAAAGTTTTCTACATGGGCACTCAATTGCGTATATAACTTTTGAGGTGGAGCACGTAATGTTATCCCTGATGTTGTATTCATTCCTACCATCAGAGTCAGTAAAAGTAGAGCGGCAAGTTTTCTGAAAAGGATGTGTGCCGGCACCCATAACAAAATCCGCAAGGTGTGAACCCTGCCTTGCTAATAACAGGGACATTCGCTGTTTGTTTGTAATTGGACGCTTGTTTTGTGGTGGGGGCTATAATGCTACCTAAAGATTTTGCCTTCTTGAATACAAATCTCGGTGCAGGTGGCAGAAGTTCCCCTATAATTTTGTCCCCTTGAAGCACGGCCCAGTGCTTGTGAATGATGGACCTAAATTTGGTGTGCCCAGCATGAAATTGGGTGACGAATGGTAACTGGCGGATTTGGTCCTGAATATTCGTTGATTGATTGGTGGGTTTCACTCTGTGTGACAGAGTCCCTGGGTTAACAGAAATACTGAAGGAAGGAACAGCATCCGTATCCAGGTGAAAAAATAAAGTCTTTATTCTGCCATTACAAGATGCAACGTTTCGGCCGGCAACCAGCCTTTGTCAAGCATACAATAAAACATCGGTGGCCATCTTAAATAGTGTAGAGCCCAAATCTGGGCCAATCACCACATAAGGGCGGCCTTTAATACATATCTCAAATAACACACAATATATACATATATTAAAAATCAGTATCATAGCGGCAGTTCAACGTACCAGAAATCCAGATGTTATATAAAAACTAAACAAGATACATAAGAATGAAGCTAAAAAAGACATCACACAAAGTGGAATCCACCAATCACTTCTTTGCTACATGGTTGTCATAGTAATCGCCATTTTATATGTATAAATGCTGTCCAATCATCATTGCCGATAATGTGCGCGCCACACTAACCTCACAATACCCATTCCTGGAGTCCATCGGTTACAGGACGCCGGCGCAAGCGCACAGGGACACCCACGTCACCGGTCACATGACCGCAACGTCGGTGAAAACCTCCGCGCATGCGCACAGCAGCAAGGAGCCGGACACTCACACCCAAGACACCTGATCCCTGACGCAGGCACGCATGAGGCAGGGAGGCGCTGGAGCAGAACGCACCCAGCCACACCCCCTGTCACTCACCGGCCGCGCTGGGCCCGTGTTCTCGGGGAGAGAAAAAGGACCAGCCATATCCATGGCTACTGAACCATAGAATGGGTAATGGTGTAAAAATAAGAATAAATATAGAGATACAGCCGCACAGTGATTTGGCAGGCAAGGAGGAAGGAGGAAATAGGAGGAGATACAGCATGAAACTCATCATGGTCAGATAGTGGACCTAATCCACATATACATATCCCTTGTATCCTCCTGATGTCCCTGGGTGTCAAATCCCGTAGTTGACTAAAAACAAGAAAAAAAGAAAGAAAAAAACTATAAATACATAATATACAATATCAAACAAATAATATGTACAACAATACAAAAGAGGGACTCCAACCCTGTATAGGGAAGGGGCTTCAGGGTAAGCACACTTGGAGGTTGTATTCCATGTTCAACCCCTTTGGTTGCAAAGTCTCCAAAGTGGAAATCCACCTTAATTCTTTTTGTTTCAATTTTTGTACTCTGTCTCCCCCCCTCCTCAATACAGGGACCCCATCGATAACCCTAAACCTTAGTTGATTAATAGAGTGCCTACAATCATGAAAGTGTTTAGGAATTGGCAAATCAAGCATTTTTGTCCTGATGGTACTTTTGTGTTTGTTCACACGTGCTCTTATCTCCATCGTGGTCTCACCAACATACATGAGACCACATGGGCATACTATTAAGTAGATCACAAACTTAGACGAGCATGTGTAACGTTCTTTAATAAAAAACCTCTTTCCAGTCTGGGGATGACTAAAGCTATCCCCTTTCAGCATATTACTGCAGCATGAACAACTCATACAGGGAAAGTTGCCCATCCGTAACATACATAGTAACATAGTAACATAGTTAGTAAGGCCGAAAAAAGACATTTGTCCATCCAGTTCAGCCTATATTCCTATATTCCATCATAATAAATCCCCTGATCTACATCCTTCTACAGAACCTAATAATTGTATGATACAATATTGTTCTGCTCCAGGAAGACATCCAGGCCTCTCTTGAACCCCTCGACTGAGTTCGCCATCACCACCTCCTCAGGCAAGCAATTCCAGATTCTCACTGCCCTAACAGTAAAGAATCCTCTTCTATGTTGGTGGAAAAACCTTCTCTCCTCCAGACGCAAAGAATGCCCCCTTGTGCCCGTCACCTTCCTTGGTATAAACAGATCCTCAGCGAGATATTTGTATTGTCCCCTTATATACTTATACATGGTTATTAGATCGCCCCTCAGTCGTCTTTTTTCTAGACTAAATAATCCTAATTTCGCTAATCTATCTGGGTATTGTAGTTCTCCCATCCCCTTTATTAACTTTGTTGCCCTCCTTTGTACTCTCTCTAGTTCCATTATATCCTTCCTGAGCACCGGTGCCCAAAACTGGACACAGTACTCCATGTGCGGTCTAACTAGGGATTTGTACAGAGGCAGTATAATGCTCTCATCATGTGTATCCAGACCTCTTTTAATGCACCCCATGATCCTGTTTGCCTTGGCAGCTGCTGCTTGGCACTGGCTGCTCCAGGTAAGTTTATCATTAACTAGGATCCCCAAGTCCTTCTCCCTGTCAGATTTACCCAGTGGTTTCCCGTTCAGTGTGTAATGGTGATATTGATTCCTTCTTCCCATGTGTATAACCTTACATTTATCATTGTTAAACCTCATCTGCCACCTTTCAGCCCAAGTTTCCAACTTATCCAGATCCATCTGTAGCAGAATGCTATCTTCTCTTGTATTAACTGCTTTACATAGTTTTGTATCATCTGCAAATATCAATATTTTACTGTGTAAACCTTCTACCAGATCATTAATGAATATGTTGAAGAGAACAGGTCCCAATACCGACCCCTGCGGTACCCCACTGGTCACAGCGACCCAGTTAGAGACTATACCATTTATAACCACCCTCTGCTTTCTATCACTAAGCCAGTTACTAACCCATTTACACACATTTTCCCCCAGACCAAGCATTCTCATTTTGCGTACCAACCTCTTGTGCGGCACGGTATCAAACGCTTTGGAAAAATCGAGATATACCACGTCCAATGACTCACCGTGGTCCAGCCTATAGCTTACCTCTGTCTTACCTTTATGTGGTGGACATAAAGTCCTTTGGAGGGCAACCTTGCCTGTCCCGACATCCGATTTAACTAATCGGTCCTTCAGATTGCGGCCCCGTCTATACGAAAGAATGGGACGCAAGCTGAAGTCCTGTATAAGGGGCAAACCCTTATTCAATATTGCCCAATGTTTATTAAGGATATTAGCAATCCCATTGCTACATGGCGGTGCTCGAGGACCAATTCGTGTACAGTTCCAGCTTCTGGGGCTGTGTCCGGGCTTGGTGGTGCTACATCGACGACATTTTCTGTGTGTGGGAGGGGTCTCATGATGAGCTCTCCAGTTTCTTGGTGGAACTTAACAATGTACATCCGGAACTGAGATTCACCATGACACATTCGGTGGACCGTTTACAGTTCTTGGACACGATGGTGTACAAACAAGGTGACATATTGTGTACTGATTTGTTTACGAAAATTACTGACAAAAATAGTCTTTTGTACTATGACAGCTACCATCCAAGGAAGATGATGGACTCACTCCCGTGGAGTCAGTTGGTCCATGTACGTAGGATAGTTTCCGATATTGACACACGTGATGCAAGGTTGGAGAAGATGTGTGAAAAATTTATCCATAGGGGCTATCCTAGAAGGAAGGTGATTCACCAAAAAGAGAAGGTATCGGGGTTACCAGATGGTGATTTGATAGTACACAGATCTCAGGTGAAACAGAAACGCATACCATTTGTTTCAACATATTGCCCAGCTAGCAATGGGATTGCTAATATCCTTAATAAACATTGGGCAATATTGAATAAGGGTTTGCCCCTTATACAGGACTTCAGCTTGCGTCCCATTCTTTCATATAGACGGGGCCGCAATCTGAAGGACCGATTAGTTAAATCGGATGTCGGGACAGGCAAGGTTGCCCTCCAAAGGACTTTATGTCCACCACGGATGGGCAACTTTCCCTGTTTGAGTTGTTCATGCTGCAGTAATATGCTGAAAGGGGATAGCCTTAGTCATCCCCAGACTGGAAAGAGGTTTTTTATTAAAGAACGTTACACGTGCTCGTCTAAGTTTGTGATCTACTTAATAGTATGCCCATGTGGTCTCATGTATGTCGGTGAGACCACGATGGAGATAAGAGCACGTGTGAACAAACACAAAAGTACCATCAGGACAAAAATGCTTGATTTGCCAATTCCTAAACACTTTCATGATTGTAGGCACTCTATTAATCAACTAAGGTTTAGGGTTATCAATGGGGTCCATGTATTGAGGAGGGGGGGAAGCAGGGTACAAAAATTGAAACAAAAAGAATTAAGGTGGATTTCCACTTTGGAGACTTTGCAACCAAAGGGGTTGAACATGGAATACAACCTCCAAGTGTGCTTACCCTGAAGCCCCTTCCCTATACAGGGTTGGAGTCCCTCTTTTGTATTGCTGTACATATTATTTGTTTGATATTGTATATTATGTTATTATGTTTTTTTTCCTTTCTTTTTTTCTTGTTTTTAGTCAACTACGGGATTTGACACCCAGGGACATCAGGAGGATACAAGGGATATGTATATGTGGATTAGGTCCACTATCTGACCATGATGAGTTTCATGCTGTATCTCCTCCTATTTCCTCCTTCCTCCTTGCCTGCCAAATCACTGTGCGGCTGTATCTCTATATTTATTCTTATTTTTACACCATTACCCATTCTATGGTTCAGTAGCCATGGATATGGCTGGTCCTTTTTCTCTCCCCGAGAACACGGGCCCAGCGCGGCCGGTGAGTGACAGGGGGTGTGGCTGGGTGCGTTCTGCTCCAGCGCCTCCCTGCCTCATGCGTGCCTGCGTCAGGGATCAGGTGTCTTGGGTGTGAGTGTCCGGCTCCTTGCTGCTGTGCGCATGCGTGGAGGTTTTCACCGACGTTGCGGTCATGTGACCGGTGACGTGGGTGTCCCTGTGCGCTTGCGCCGGCGTCCTGTAACCGATGCCAGGAATGGGTATTGTGAGGTTAGTGTGGCGCGCACATTATCGGCAATGATGATTGGACAGCGTTTATACATATAAAATGGCGATTACTATGACAACCATGTAGCAAAGAGGTGATTGGTGGATTCCACTTTGTGTGATGTCTTTTTTAGCTTCATTCTTATGTATCTTGTTTAGTTTTTATATAACATCTGGATTTCTGGTACGTTGAACTGCCGCTATGATACTGATTTTTAATATATGTATATATTGTGTGTTATTTGAGATATGTATTAAAGGCCGCCCTTATGTGGTGATTGGCCCAGATTTGGGCTCTACACTATTTAAGATGGCCACCGATGTTTTATTGTATGCTTGACAAAGGCTGGTTGCCGGCCGAAACGTTGCATCTTGTAATGGCAGAATAAAGACTTTATTTTTTCACCTGGATACGGATGCTGTTCCTTCCTTCAGTATTTCTGTGAGTATTGGTCCAATTGGATTTATGGACTGTGGAGCGTGCACCGTGAACACCTGAGTGCTGTTGGTCAATTACCTTTTGTATGCTGAGAGAGTCCCTGGGTATCTCCATAATATCTTTCTTGGCTTGTTCCAACAGTGCGCTTGGATAACCCTTGTCTAGAAATTGTTGGGTGAGAAAGGCAGAATCCTTATTGTAGTCCTCCAAAGTGGTGCAATTACGTCTGATTCTTGTGTACTGGCCCTTAGGAATATTTGTGAGCCAGACTGGTAGATGGCAACTAGTGATACTAATAAAACTATTGGAGTCCACCTCCTTCCGATAACATTTAGTGAATAACTGGCCATTCTCTATGTATATACTAAGGTCCAAGAAATTAATGCTTGTCATGCTGATTGTGGGTGTAAACTCCAGTCCAAAGCTGTTATTGTTTAAATTTGATATAAAAGAGTCCAGATGGACCTTAGGGCCATTCCAAATAAAGAGCACGTCATCAATGAAGCAGCGCCAAAGGACCAAACCTGCACGTAGATTGCCCGAAGAAAAAATGCAGGACTCCTCCCACTTGGCCACAAGAAGTTGACATAGCTGGGGGCAAATCGTGTGCCCATAGCGGTGCCACAGGTCTGCAGGAAAAAGTCACCTTCATACCAACAATAATTGTGCTGTAGAATAAATCTAATACACTCTTCAATGAAGCTGACCTGGGTGTTAGGATATATTCCTAGGGTTTGGAGATACTGCCCCGCAATTTGGCAACTCATTTTTTGGTCGATCACCGTATATAATGATTTTATGTCCAGGGTGCCTAGAAAATAATTGGGTTCCCATTTGACCTCAAGGATTCGGAGGATGTGACTCGTATCCTTGAGATAGGCCGGTATGAGTCGCATGCACTTTTGTAGGTGCATGTCCACATACCGGGACAGATTTACTGTCAGGCTATTGATCCCCGAGATGATAGGCCTGCCTGGAGGACAGGTCGTGCTTTTATGTATCTTGGGGATATGGTAGAAGATGGCTAGACTCGGATCCTTATTAAATACAAAATCAAATTCCTTTTTATTCAGAATACCACCAATCTGACCTACAAGTCAAGCACAGGGAGATATTTTTTATACAGCATGTACGCTTCTTGTATTTTTATGATGGTATATCCCTCTATTTAATACATTGTTGTTTATGGGCCATAATCTTCATCTTTTCATTTTCTGGCTGCAACCTATGTCGCTAGGATGACTGGCACCATCATAAGCAGCCATCTCAACAGCTGGCTAAACGGGCAGGCTGTACATTTTGAGTGACAACCTGGGAGTTTAAATATCGGGGTGCCTCCAGAGACCAGTAACCCTGATGAAGAAGTACGCCACTCCTTCGAAACGCCTCTATCTTTTGGTCTCTGTGTTACCCCGTACCATCCACAAGCTCCGCGACGTCACACGCTGAGCCCTGTGCCAGCGAGCTCCTCCCCTTGTCTTCTCCCGCTCGTATCCAGGGACGCTACCGGCCGGAGCTGTCCCTGGCTCTACGTAGCTTCCGCACTGCACGCTGCTCTGCGGTCGTTTTCTTCTGCCTGCTCGTTTTCCTGCCTGCACGTCCACCCGGCGGATCCCACCACCCAGACCGGACCGCATTCACCACTCCATACGGAGCCATAGTTCCATCCCGGTGAGTCCGCATCTGACACACTACCACTGTTTCTCTGGGTACGGCTATATCCCTGGTTCTAGGTCTGGGTCTGGATCAGCGGGGGTCAGCCTGTTATGGCCCTTTGCTGTGTTGGGGAGCACAGTATCTATCTGTATCATACTACTTTATTGTGCATGATTTTGAGCGGAGTAGTCAGAAGTCATTCTGTTACATATTGAGTGTGTATATCTATTGGGTTCCATCATCACTGTAGCGCGGATTCAGTTGTCTTTACATTGATTGTTTCTTCCATTGACAGTATTAGCTCCTATCTGTTCTGTTTCCTGCGGCTTAGTGATCCATTTACTCCTGGTGAGGCAGCGCTGGTGTATTCTTTTATACCATACCTAGTGACCAATATAGCCACCTTTCTTTAAGATGACACTCAATGGCCTTCCATCCATCTATTCTGTCAGTTGCTGGATCTGTTTACGATCAACATTGCGTGCAGCAGCCACCACAGCCTCCCAGACACTGTTCCAAGAGGTGGACTGTTTTCCCTCCCTGTAGATCTCACATTTTATGAAGGACCACAGGTTCTCTATGGGGTTCAGATCAGGCGAACAAGGGGGCCATGTCATTATTTTTTCTTCTTTGAGACCTTTACTGGCCAGCCACGCTGTAGAGTAGTTGGTGGCATGTGATGGAGCCTTGTCCTGAAGAAAAATCATGTTATTCTTGAACGATACTGACTTCTTCCTGTACCACTGCTTGAAGAAGTTGCCTTCCAGAAACTGGCAGTAGGTCTGGGAGTTGAGCTTCACTCCATCCTCAACCCAAAAAAGGTCCCACAAGTTCATCTTTGATGATACCAGCCCATACCAGAACCCCACCTCCACCTTGCTGGCGTCTGAGTTGGAGTGGAGCTCTCTGCCCTTTACTGATCCAGCCTCTGGTCCATCCATCTGGCCCATCAAGAGTCACTCTCATTTCATCAGTCCATAAAACCTTTGAAAAGTCAGTCTTAAGATATTTCTTGGCCCAGTCTTGAAGTTTTATCTTATGTTTCTTGTTCAAAGGTGGTCGTTTTTCAGCCTTCCTTACCTTGGCCATGTGCCTGAGTATCGCACACCTTGTGCTTTTTGTTGCTCCAGTAACGTTGCAGCTCTGAAATATGGCAAAACTGGTGGCAAATGGCATCTTAGCAATTTTGGACTTTCCAGAGCCCGTCAAATCTCTCTTCTGACCCATTTTGCCAAAGGAAAGGAAGCTGCCTAATAATTAAGCACACCTTATATAGGGTTTTGATGTCATCAGACAACACCCCTCCTCATTACAGAGATGCACATCATCTGATTTACTTAATTGGTAGTTAGCGCTCAAGCCTGAACAGCTTGGATCGGACAACATGTATAAAAATTATCATGTGATCAAAATGCAACTTGCCTAATAATTCTGCACACAGTGTATTTTTACTGGTGCATCAGGCAGCATTAATCTTCTTAAAGGGCCATTATTAAACAGTGAGCCTCCTAAACTGTTGTAGCCTATGCTGTGAGTTAATGGGCTGCCAAGAATTATGACGCACCACAATACCCCTTTAATAAGATGTCCAGGGTGGACTAATGAAAAAGTGTTGCATTGAATTCAAGGCCTGCCCTGCTACCAATTCATATGCACCCCAATAAGCCTTTGAATCCACATACTGGATGGCCCCAGGAAAATCCACTTCACAATATGCATTTTGTGCTCCGTACTCCTTTGTTTTACACATTATGCAGCAGGGCAGGCCTTGCTGCCAGTCAGTCATATGCACCCCATTACACCTTGGAACCCACTTACTGGATGGGCTCATGAAAATCCACTTCACAATATGCATTTTGTACTCCGTACTCCTTTGTTTTACACATTGGCAGCAAAGCGAGCCCTGCTGCATAGTCAGTCATATGCACCCCATTACACCTTGGAAACCACATACTGGATGAGCCCTTGAAAATCCGCTCATATTTTTTAATGGCATGACGGTTCCCTCTTTGCAGAATTATGTACAGGAGAATTTGGCAATTTTATTTGCCATGTTTTTAACACTAAGGTTCAGATACAGCTTTAAATAAGGCTAATAATTGCAATACAATGCAATTTTATTGCAAACTAGAAAATTCAAGGAATAGTATGATTGGATAGTGTTAGTGCGTACACTTTTGTATATGTTAACATACAAAGGTTAATAAGTACATATGAGGAATGAATACATATAGTGAGTACGTATATATGAAGATTAACTACATACAGTATACTTACATCATCCACAAGAGGCTTTTAAACATCATCCATCTGGAATATCAGAGAAGCAACACCAAGACAGAGAACCTCTGGTAGATTACCTACACTGCATGGGCGTCCCCAATTATGCAGGTATCAGCACACTGTACTTGTACAGGTATTCCAGTTTTGTCATCTGTTTTAGTCATGTTTTTCTGGTCTTATATAGTGATTTACACTATGTAGTAACTCTAGTTTCACCCAGACCTTCAAGTGGCCAGCTTTCAAGGTTGTATGAAACTGAGATATCATGTAATCAGACGAGGGGCCATAAACCCCTAGAAAATAAAAGCCACAAAGATTTAGATCAAACCACCACAGGCAGAGTTTCAGTAAACCTTAATGTTTTACAATGACAAACAGCAAACATATAGAGGCTTAGAACTGTTTGTGAAGTGAATAAACAAACATTTCTCAAGATTGTGTCACTATGAGCATTGTCTGTCACATCAGTAAATGTTTTACAAGAAATGCAGCTATGTCATTGTCTGAATGCATTCGGTATACTGTATTTTAATCTGGATTCCAAATCGCCATTTGTATATTCGCCATTTGTACATTTTAGGCAGCCAAAGTTATCGCTCTCAAGGAGAGGAACTAATATAGTAGACAGAGAAATATTTGTAATGAACTACTGAGCCAAAGTAACAGCATTGCTTCATTAAATTTATATGAAGTGTATTGTGTCCAATGTGAGCAACCAGGCAACACAAAAGGAGCTTTTCAAGTGAGCTCCTTAAGGTACACAAATGTTATGAAGTCTTTGCCAACAAGGATGTGGCTTCACCAATGGGGGGTACCATTTTTAAAAATATACTACTGCCATCACAGCCCCCCTTGTTCAAAATTATGTGGCCTATAACAGTACAAAACACATGAACCCTGGTTATCTAGTGATGGAAAATTATGAGAGGTGGAGGAAGGCCTCATTAAAACCTAGGCCCAATTGAAAGGAGAGTTTCTCCTACACTTGTGATGCCCATGCACTAAGTGTATGGGCTGACAAACATTTCCCCAAGGGGGATATATTTATTAAAAACATACTATGGGCATCCTAGACACCCTTTCCAAAACATTGACTGTAGCAGCATGGAACACATGAACCCTCGTGATCTAGTGGTTGAAAATGATGAGAGGTGGAGGAAGGCCTCATTAAAACCCAGGCCCAATTGAAAGGAGTGTTTCTCCTACACTTGTGATGCCCATACATTAAGTGTATGGGCTGGCAAACATTTCCCCAAGGGGGATACATTGATTAAAAACATACTGGGGCATCCTAGACACCCTTTCCAAAAAATTGACTGTCTTTAGCAGCCCGGAACACATGAACCCTTGTGATCTAGTGGTGGAAAATGATGAAAGGTGGAGGAAGGCCTCATTAAAAGTAGGCCCAATGTAAAGGAGAGGGTCTCCTAGACTTGTAATGCCCATACACTAAGGGTACTGTCACACAGTGGCACTTTGGTCGCTACGACGGCACGATCCGTGAGGTTCCAGCGATATAGTTATGATCTCGCTGTGTCTGACACGCTACTGCGATCAGGGACCCCGCTGAGAATCGTACGTCGTAGCAGATCGTTTGAAACTTTCTTTCGTCGTCAAGTGTCCCACTTTGGCGGCATGATCGCATCGTGTAACAAAGGTTGTATACGATGTGCGCACAGTAACCAACGGCTTCTACATCGCAAATACGTCATGAAATTATCGCTCCAGCGCCCTGCATTGCAAAGTGTGACCGCAGTCTACGACGCTGGAGCGATAATGGAGCGACGCTGGAGCGTCACGGATCGTGCCGTCGTAGCGACCAAAGTGCCACTGTGAGACAGTACCCTAAGTGCATGGGCTGACAAACATTTCCCCATGGGGGGGAAATTTTTTTAAAAACATTGTTTACGGGCATCATAAACACCGGCCAAAACTGTAAAGTGGTTTCCTACACAGTTGCTGCTGGGAAGGTGCAGGTTTTTGGTAAAAATTTGGCGGACGAATCGTTGGATGAAGTGATCAGGAAAAGGGGCATGGTGATGACAGGGAACGTACATGATTAATAACAGCAGTGGCTTTGGGCGGTATGAGATCCAGCATACAGCCTACAATGATTAGTCGTTTAGCCACCACCAATTGCCAGAATGTGTTTCATGCCCGTCAGAAGATCGGTGTAACAGATGTGCATGTTTGACTCGGCCTAAAATATGCCTGTCAAAAATATGTTACCAAACCAAAGTCGCACGTGTCTGTCTAAAGGGCAAAGTGCAACATGTTCATGAGATGCTGAATAATAGAAAGCAGATCAGTGTTGGAGGAAAACCAAACAAACTGATCGATGCTTGTGAAAAACTAAGTTTAAAGAGCAGTACACCGTCCGTAACTATAAACACACCCGTGGCACAAGCTTCTTCATCTTCACCCATACATATTACCAATAATATCCAAATGTCACAGTCTAAAATTATTTGTTCTAGTGTAACGAACACTGTTAAAGGAATGCCACTAAATGTAGATAACCATGACTCTGGGAAACACCAAATTTCCTCTTTACAAGATATGGACGACGATGGTATTGATAACGACTTTGAAATTTACCACATCAACACCAAGAAGATGAAGATCACAGCTGCAAAAAAGGGGAAAAAAGGCCTTGAATGTCTGGAAAATCAATTTTCTCTTGGGCAAACTTTCCCTCTTACTAAAGTGGTACCGAATGATGCATACACAGCTCTCATGTCTATTTAGCGTGAGATGGTTGAAAGATGATGTATTCTGTTTTGTCCATGTCCACTTTTTGAAAGCGAGCATAAAAGAAGGATAAAATAGCAGCAAGATGTGTGATTTTGGTCAGTAAGGAGGTAATGTCAGGTACAGATAGGTAGATCTGCATGTCATTGGCGTACTGATGATATTGCAAACCGTGCCATTACATCAGCTGTCCCAGGCCCAACGTGTAGATGGAGAAGAGTAGGGGTCCTAGAACTAAGCCTTGGGGAACACCGAAAGACCGTGGTCGAGGTGAGGAGGTGGTGTGGGAGAGAGAGACACTGAATATCCCCGTAACACCCTGGTTGTTTTTTAAAGACTCTGCCGATAACCCCCAAAAGGCCATTTGCACCAACGGCCATGCCTGCATCAGCAGGGGTAGCAAAACTCCCATCCTAACCACCACAAGCATGATCAGGCGCATGGCAGCAAAGCACCCGACTTTGTTGGTTGAACACAAGGCTCCATGACTAGTGTCTGTGGGTGATACCACTGCCTCTTCTGATGTTGTGCGTGCAAGCCAATCCCCTGTCCATGGTGCATGCAAAGATGCCTCATGCCCTGCATCTGCAGTTGCACACAAACTCAACTAGTACCATCAACAAGCACGTCCTTGTCCAAGCACAGCGTTCAGTTGTCCATACCCCAGTCTTTGGAATGCAAGCGGAAATAAGCAGCCAATGCCACAATACTAAATTCACACATTTCTCGTCTCCTTGCACTTGAAATGTTGCATTTTAGGCACGTGGGAGATGTAAGCTTTCCGCAACCTGATGCTGGTGACCATCCCAAGGTACTCGTTACCCAGCTGCCACAATTTTTCCCGGTCTGCCGTCACATTACACAAGCAAGCATGTGTCTCACAACATTACCCGGGCCCTCTACAATGCTGTTACAGGGAAAGTGCACCTAAACACGGACACTTGGACAAGTGCATGTGGGCAGGGATGGTACATCTCGCTGACAGCACACTGGGTCAGCGTAGAGGAAGCCATGACCCAGTCGGACATTGGGAGACAGTTAAATATTAATTATTAATTATTCTTAATTCTGTACTGAGCACATTGTCTTTCGCTGACATTACAAAAGCTATTTATGTATATATAGCTCAGAGTATAAGTTAACACCATATAGAGAGGACACATGGTCTGTGGGACATATATATTACATCTCTTAGGTGGGAGGGTGTTATGACCCCAATGGCAGAGGGTCTCAGAAATAATTACTAAGTCTGCAAACACAAAAAACCAGCTCATAGGGCAGTGGTAACTGAGCTGACCATATATCTAATCCTAGCACCACAAATAGCAGCAGCCGGGGAACGTGCCTACGTTGGTTCTAGACGTCTCGCGCCACCCGGAGAACTAACTAACCCTAGAAGGGAAAAGAAAGACCTTTCTTGCCTCCAGAGAAAAGACCCCAAAAGTTGGATACAAGCCCCCAACAAATAATAACGGTGAGGTAAGAGGAAAAGACAAACGTAAGAATGAGCTAGGTATTTAGCAAAGAGAGGCCCACTAGCTAATAGCAGAATATAGTAAGATGACTTATATGGTCAGCAAAAACCCTATCAAAATATCCACGCTGGATATTCAAGAACCCCCGAACCGTCTAACGGCCCGGGGGGAGAACACCAGCCCCCTAGAGCTTCCAGCAAGGTCAGGAATCACATTTAGTACAAGCTGGACAAAAATGAGAGCAAGCAAATAACCAAAAAACAAAGAAGCAGGCCTTAGCTTAATTTTGCACGAACCCGGACCAGCAGACAGGAGCAAACAGAAAGGATCTGATTACAACGATGCCAGGCACTGGACTAAGGATCCAGGAAGCTTATATAGCAACTCCCCTGGACTAAAGACCCAGGTGGGTGCCAAACTGAGGAAAGACAATCCCAGAGTCATATCACTAGTAACCACAAGAGGGAGCCAAAAAGTCTAATTCACAACAGGAGGGGGCTGTCACGTGGGGGCTGTCACCTCCTGCCTTCACCATCATTCTCCATGGAAGTCAGACAAGTCACAGAAGCAAGGAACAACTGGTAGCCATGAAGACTTCAGACTTCACACAGACAGACGACTTTTACCATTCAGAACTTTGGGAAAGATGTGGAACAAATGCTGATAGGAACAAATGGACAATCTGTTCGTAACTATTTCATCTATTTTATGTTTTGCTGCAATGTGGTTTTTCTGTGGACAATTAAATAAACCACTAAATTTTTTACGAAAATATCATGACATTTTTTCTTTAAGAGTAACACACCTGGTGAAGAGTCCTGATTAAATAAATGTGCAAAATAAGCATATTTAACATTGGCCAAGCCAGCCAAGATTTGATTTTTTTGCTATTTTTGCGTGAATTTCCTTCTCCTTGCACACGGGGGAACAGAAGACCTTCACTAAATGTCAATTGTGCAAGTTTTCAGGAATTCCACTACAAAACTTCAAGTCACAAGAGTCACACAGAGAGCCAATGAGTGAGACTAACAGGTGCCAGACGGATTGACAAGCACTAGCATTACAAGTGTTGAAAATAGACGTGCTGATGATCAGAGCCCAGCGTTGTCCAGCAAAGGAACTACAAGCGGAGATAGTTCAAGGTAAGAAAAATGGATTTAATTAATACGTATGCTAAATCAAGTCAGATGGAATTTTTAAGTTTGTACAAATCTAGTCTAGAAATGTTCTGGCTGAGTTTATATGCAGAATTCAAGATAGCAAATCTAAAGATAGATTGCAAGCTAATATCTAGAGAAAAAGAGAAACTGAAACAAAAAAGACTGTATAGAAAGAATTTCTAAGGAAATTAATGATGTTCTCAAGATTGACTGTAATGTGGAGAGTGAACAAGATGAGAGGCATGTGTCTGTAATGGCCACTCAAGGTGCTGTGTCTCATGATGAAAAACAAGGTGGAGGAAACGTAGGAGACATGAGAACCGACAAAGATGATGTACAAAGACCACTAAAAATAGAAGACGATTCGGAGGCCCAACTCCTCCAAACTAAATCTAGGAAAATCTTGTTAAAATTATGCCAGATCATTCCTGCATATGATGACAAAATCCATGTGTGCAGAAATTCAGAGATATTTGAGAGTTTTGCTGATAAGTTTGATTTGACTAATGAGGAGAAAAATCAGTTGTTTAAAATGTGGCTTCCAGTAACTTTTTCCACAAGGTTCGCATTAAAAATGCAGAATGATGAGTTCCATGAAGAAATTACTGATATAGAAAGATTAAACATTTTGATATTCTGTGGATTAAAAGAAAATTATCCAGATATTGATATTCTTCTAAAATTAAGGATTGGCCGGAAAGAATGTACTTTTATATTCATGTCCATATTTGAAAGGTTGTACAGAACTGTCATTACAAATTTCAATACACAATCAATGATAAATTGTTTTGTAAACAAATTTGGATTCCTAAATTCTGCATCTCGTGTTAGGCTACTTTCACACTAGTATAGTTTACAATACGTCGCAATGCGTCGTTTAGGAGAAAAAAGTCCCCATAGACTTACATTACTGACGCATTGCGAGGTATTGCCACACGTCGCAACCGTTGCGCTTTGGCGGCCCGTCGGCACAAAAAACATTACATGTAACTTTTTTTGCGCATAGTGTCTGCCATTTTCGACCGCGCATGTGTGGCCGAAACTCCGCCCCCTCCTCACCGGACACAACAAAGGGGCAGCGGAAGAGTCATAAGACTGCTTCCGCTGCCCACGTCGGGCATTATTTTCACAATGCGTGTCGGCATGTCGGGCCGACGCATAGCGACGGCCCCGTGCCGACGCTAGTGTGAAAGCAGCCTTATTGCATCACAAAAAGATTATTTATTTGAATGCGCGCAATCCCTTGATTTTTCTAGAAAACATGAGAATCTTGAAAGGAAAACAAATCATACTATGTTTTTGAAAACAGATAGAATTAAATCTTATCAGAAGCCAAAATCTAAATGTCCAAATCTGAGTTATTCCCAAAATCAAATCTATGAAGTACGAAGAAAATTACATATTTGTTATAAGCCCCATAAAAAAATTCAAGATTCCACTGAAACTGCACTGAAAGGGTTAAAAGCTGAATATTCAGATTTGTCTGTAAAGATGGCGGAAATTGACAGACAGGAACAAGTGTCTTCATAGAACTACATGATGGGGGGTATACTGAAGATGCCACTATTGTAGCTCTTCAAGGAATCTATAAGTCTAAAAATGACAAGAGCTTTTCAAGACATTATTGACAAAGAGTTGAGATTTGGTTTAGAAATTGGCTAAAAATGTAATTATATTATATGATGTGTAAATGGGTTATACAATGTATTATTTATTAATATGTAATTATTTGAAACAGTATAATTCTGCAGTTATATATAATCATATAGTATACAGTAAATACTGTAGCATAATTCTATAGGTAGAGATTGTGTAACTATTTTTACATGTATAGTGAAATAATTAAAAATTTACTCCAGTAATAATATTTAGAACTACATTATATACATATATTAAATATATACATATGTATAACATATTTAAATTGTTTTGTATTAATTTGATATTTACATTTTATCTTTTATTTCTCCTTAGAATTTTCATTTCAAAGCAGGAATTGAAGAAAAAACTCTTACATGGATTTATGTCTTTATTTACACAGGAAGTTACAATAACTGCATGATTTTATATATTTAACACTTAAAAGAAATAATACATAACTAACAATCTAAAATTTGTGTACTGTAAAAAAAAAATTATGTAACAATCTAAAACTTGTTTTTTCCTTTGCATGGTAATAATATATATTTACTGCATGGCATGTCACAACAGGTGTTTCAGTTTAAGGGCTCATTTCCACTGGCGAGAGACAAATCAGTCCGTAATCTGGACCGAAAAAAGGGATGTAGCTTCGTATGCGATTGTCATGCGAGTGTAATGCGAGTGCAATGCGATTTTTAATCGCACCATCCGTTTTACATCTGTATGACATCCGTATGCAATCCGTTTTTTTTCTCTGCAACTATTTTTAGACAGTCATTTAGAGGACCATGGACAGTGTTCTAGGCCACAGAATGGTGACGTATCCGTAAAAAACGGACGGAATACGGATGGTCCGTATTCCGTACGTTTTTTTTCTCGCACCCATTGACTTGCATTGGCGAGTCTCGTCCGAGACTCGCAGCAAATCGCAGCATGCTGCAATTTTTTTCTCAGTCCGATTTCGGCTGAGAAAAAAAATTGCAAATGAAAAGACACCTATTGAATAACATTGGTCCGAGTGCAATCCGATTTTTTATCGGATTGCACTCGTCCGTTTTCCTCGCCAGTGGAAATGAGCCCTAAAACTTGTAACCTTAGAAAGAAGAAGGCTTTGAAGCCCCTCAGCCTTTACAAGTCAAAGGTCAAGTTCTTATTAGTCCTATCTATAGAATGTTTTACAAAGTGTTAGGTAATGTGTATTTGGGGAATATTCAAAGAAATATTAAATTTAATAGTTTACAATGCACATTGATAATTAGGATACAATAATTTGGGTTAACATACCTTTGTATGTGAAATATGTATTGTGAACTTATATGTGTGTCACAGACTGAGTGACAGATGACAGATGAGCGTATGAGCAGCTGCTAAGAGTGACTATAACGTAAGAGTGAATAACGTGGAATGTGTATGTACAGTATGAGAGGCCTCATGGTATTCTATGAAATATTATTTGCTCAACATACAGAACAGACCAAAAGTTTGGACACACCTTCTCATTTAAAGATTTTTCTGTATTTTCATGACTATGAAAATTGTACATTCACACTGAAGGCATCAAAACTATGAATTAACACATGTGGAATTATATGCTCAAAAAAGTGTGAAACAACTGAAATTATGTCTTATATTCTAGCTTCTTCAAAGTAGCCACCTTTTGCTTTGATGACTGCTTTGCACACTTTTGGCATTCTCTTGATGAGCTTCAAGAGGTAGTCACCGGGAATGGATTTCACTTCACAGGTGTGCCCTGTCAGGTTTAATAAGTGGGATTTCTTGCCTTATAAATGGGGTTAGGACCAATATAGAATTTGTATTATGGCAAGAAAAAAGCTAAGTAAAGAAAAACGAGTGGCCATCATTACTTTAAGAAATGAAGGTCAGTCAGTCCGAAAAATTGGGCAAACTTTGAAAGTGTCCCCAAGTGCAGTGGCAAAAACCATCAAGCGCTACAAAGAAACTGGCTCACATGAGGACCGCCCCAGGAAAGGAAGACCAAGAGTCACCTCTGCTTCTGAGGATAAGTTTATTCGAGTCACCAGCCTCAGAAATCGCAGGTTAACAGCAGCTTAGATTAGAGACCAGGTCAATGCCACACAGAATTCTAGCAGCAGACACATCTCTACAATAACTCTTAAGAGGAGACATTGTGCAGCAGGCCTTCATGGTAAAATAGCTGCTAGGAAACCACTGCTAAGGACAGGCAACAAGCAGAAGAGACTTGTTTGGGCTAAATAACACAAGGAATAGACATTAGACCAGTGGAAATCTGTGCTTTGGTCTGATGAGTCCAAATTTGAGATCTTTGGTTCCAACCACCGTGTCTTTGTGCGATGCAGAAAAGGTGAACGGATGGACTGTACATGCCTGGTTCCCACAGTGAAGCATGAAGGAGGAGGTGTGATTGTGTGGGGGTGCTTTGCTGGTGACACTGTTGGGGATTTATTCAAAATTGAAGACATTCTGAACCAGCATGGCTACCACAGCATCTTGCAGCGGCATGCTATTCCATCCGGTTTGCGTCTAGTTGGACCATCATTTATTTTTCAACAGGACAATGACCCCAAACACACCTCCAGGCTGTGTAAGGGCTATTTGACCAAGAAGGAGAGTGATGGGGTGCTACACCAGATGACCTGGCTTCCACAGTCACCACACCTGAACCCAATCGAGATGGTTTGTGGTGAGCTGGACCGCAGAGTGAAGGCTAAAGGGCCAACCAGTGCAAAGCATCTCTAGGAACTCCTTCAAGATTGTTGGAAGACCATTCCCGGTGACTACCTCTTGAAGCTCATCAAGAGAATGCCAAGAGTGTGCAAAGCAGTCATCAAAGCAAAAGGTGGCTACTTTGAAGAACCTAGAATATAAGACATTTTCAGTTGTTTCACACTTTTTTGTTAAGTATATAATTCCACATGTGTTAATTCATATATACAGTGGGGCAAAAAAGTATTTAGTCAGTCAGCAATAGTGCAAGTTCCACCACTTAAAAAGATGAGAGGCGTCTGTAATTTACATCATAGGTAGACCTCAACTATGGGAGACAAACTGAGAAAAAAAAAATCCAGAAAATCACATTGTCTGTTTTTTATCATTTTATTTGCATATTATGGTGGAAAATAAGTATTTGGTCAGAAACAAAATTTCATCTCAATACTTTGTAATGTATCCTTTGTTGGCAATGACAGAGGTCAAACGTTTTCTGTAAGTCTTCACAAGGTTGCCACACACTGTTGTTGGTATGTTGGCCCATTCCTCCATGCAGATCTCCTCTAGAGCAGTGATGTTTTTGGCTTTTCGCTTGGCAACACGGACTTTCAACTCCCTCCAAAGGTTTTCTATAGGGTTGAGATCTGGAGACTGGCTAGGCCACTCCAGGACCTTGAAATGCTTCATACGAAGCCACTCCTTCGTTGCCCTGGCGGTGTGCTTTGGATCATTGTCATGTTGAAAGACCCAGCCACGTTTCATCTTCAATGCCCTTGCTGATGGAAGGAGGTTTGCACTCAAAATCTCACGATAAATGGCCCCATTCATTCTTTCATGTACCCGGATCAGTCGTCCTGGCCCCTTTGCAGAGAAACAGCCCCAAAGCATGATGTTTCCACCACCATGCTTTAAAGTAGGTATGGTGTTTGATGGATGCAACTCAGTATTCTTTTTCCTCCAAACACGATAAGTTGTGTTTCTACCAAACAGTTCCAGTTTGGTTTCATCAGACCATAGGACATTCTCCCAAAACTCCTCTGGATCATACAAATGCTCTCTAGCAAACTTCAGACGGGCCCGGACATGTACTGGCTTAAGCAGTGGGACACGTCTGGCACTGCAGGATCTGAGTCCATGGTGGCGTAGTGTGTTACTTATGGTAGGCCTTGTTACATTGGTCCCAGCTCTCTGCAGTTCATTCACTAGGTCCCCCCGCTGTTGTGAACTCCGTTTTCAGGCTCCCTCTTGTGGTCACAGATGGTATTGTGTGACTTTGGTTTTTTGGCTCCCCCTGGTGGTTTGGTTTATTATCCTGCGGGTCTGCTGGATCAGCTGCCTCGTTATTCACCAGGGAGGCTCCTATTTAGCCCTGCTTCATTTCCACTTGTTGCCGGCTGTCAATATATTCAGTGCTATTCTGATTACTCCTGATTATCTCGTTTTCTGCCTCTTCAGGATAAGCTAAGTTCTGTTTGAATATTTTTTGCTCATCTGCTTGCAATATGATTTCTGTGTATGATGAGTCTAGTCCAGCTTGCTAACATGTGATTTCTTTTTGCTGGTAAGCTCTGGGGTACGGAGTTGCTTCCCCCGCACCGTTAGTTGGTGCGGGGGCTCGAGCAATCTCTGCGTGGATATTTTGAATAGGGTTTTTCATTGACCGCACAGTTCTCTTCCTATTTTCTGCTATCTAGTATTAGCGGGCCTCATTTGCTAAATCTGATTTCATCTCTGCGTTTGTGCTTTCCCCTTAACTCACCGTTAATATTTGTGGGGCTGCTATTCTATATCTTTGGGGTCTTTCACTGAGGCAAGTGAGGACTTACTTTCCCTCCAGGAATAGTCAGTTTCTCAGGCCGTGACGAGACGTCTAGGATTTTTTAGGTAACGTTCCACGGCTGCCAATAGTTGTTTGCGGATAGGATCAGGTTGCGGTCAATCTAGTTACCACTTCCCGAGAGCTAGTAGACTGTTCAGTTACTTAGCTAGTCCGACCTGCGATCCTTGCCACTAGGATCATAACACCCCGCGTGGTTCTGGGATTTTTGCTCACCGTTCTTGTGATCATTCTGACCCCACGGGGTGGGATTTTGCGTGGAGCCCCAGATCGAGGGAGATTATCAGTGGTCTTGAATGTCTTCCATTTTCTAATTATTGCTCCCACTGTTGATTTCTTTACTCCAAGCTGGTTGACTATTGCAGATTCAGTCTTCCCAGCCTGGTGCAGGGCTACAATTTTGTTTCTGGCGTCCTTTGACAGCTCTTTGGTCTTCACCATAGTGGAGTTTGGAGTCAGACTGTTTGAGGGTGTGCACAGGTGTGTCTTTTTGTACTGATAACAAGTTTAAACAGGTGCCATTACTACAGGTAATGAGTGGAGGAAAGAGGAGACTCTTAAAGAAGAAGTTACAGGTCTGTGAGAGCCAGAAATCTTGATTGTTTGTTTCTGACCAAATACTTATTTTCCACCATCAAATGCAAATAAAATGATAAAAAAACAGACAATGTGATTTTCTGGATTTTTTTTTCCTCAGTTTGTCTCCCATAGTTGAGGTCTACCTATGATGTAAATTACAGACGCCTCTCATCTTTTTAAGTGGTGGAACTTTCACTATTGCTGACTGACTAAATACTTTTTTGCCCCACTGTATATATATATGTATATACACACACATTCACACACACGCACTGCTCAAAACAAAGGGAACACTAAAACACCACATCCTAGATGTCACTGAATGAAATATTTCAGTTGCAAATCTTTATTCATTATATAGTGGAATGTGTTTAGAACAATGAAAAATAAAAATCATCAATGTAAATCAAAATGAATATCCCATGGAGGTCTGGATTTGGAATGATACTCATAATCAAAGTGGAAAATCAAATTACAGGCTGATCCATCTTCAGTGGAAATGCCTCAAGACAAGGAAATGATGTTCAGTTGTGTGTGTGCTGCCTCCATGTGCCTGTATGACCTCCCTACAATGCCTGGGCATGCTTCTGATGAGGCAGCGGATGGTCTCCTGAGGGATCTCCTCCCAAACCTGGACGAAAGCATCCGCCAACTCCTGAACAGTCTGAGGTGCAACGTGACGTTGGTGGGTGGAGCGAGACATGATGTCCCAGATGTGTTCAATCAGATTCAGGTCTGGGGAATGGGCGGACCAGTTAATAGCTTGAATGCCTTCATCTTGCAGGAACTGCTGACACACTCCAGCCACATGAGGTCTGGCATTGTCCTGCATTACGAGGAACCCAGGGCCAATTGCACCAACATATGGTCTGAGGATCTCATCTCGGTACCTAATGGCAGTCAGGCTTCCTCTGGTGAGCACATGGAGGGCTGTGTGGCCTTCCAAAGAAATGCCACCCCACACCATTACTGACCCACTGCCAAACCGGTCATGCTGAAGGATGTTGCAGGCAGCAGATTGCTCTCCATGGCGTCTCCAGACTCTGCCACGTCTGTCATATTTGCTCAGTTAGAACCTGCTTTCATCTGTGAAGAGCACAGGGCTCCAGTGGCGAATTTGCCAATCCTGGTGTTCTGTGGCAAATGCCAAGCGTCCTGCACGGTGTTGGGCTGTGAGCACAACCCCCATCTGTAGACAACGGGCCAGTTTCTGTTTGTGCAGACACATGCACACATGCGGGGCTCTGGCAGTGCTCCTCCTGTTCCTCCTTGCACAAAGGCAGAGGTAGTGGTCCTGCTGCTGGGTTGTTGCCCTCCTACAAGTCTCCTGGTGTACTGGCCTGTCTCCTGGTAGCGCCCCAGCCTCTGGACACTACTCTGACAGACACAGCAAACCTTCTTGCCACAGCTCGCATTGATGTGCCATCCTGGATGAGCTTCACTACGTGAGCCACTTGTGAGGGTTGTAGAGTCCGTCTCATGCTACCGTGAGTGTGAAAGCACAACCAACATTCAAAAGTGACCAAAACATCAGCCAGAAAGCATTGGTACTGAGACGTGGCCTGTGGTCCCCACCTGCAGAAACACTCCTTTATTGAGGGTGCCTTGATAATTGCCAATAATTTCCATCTGTTGTTTATTCCATTTGCACAACAGCATGTGAAATTGATTGTCAAACAGAGTTGTTCCCTAAGTGGACAGTTTTATTTCACAGAAATTTGATTTACTTGGAGTTCTATTCTGTTTAAGTGTTCACTTTATTTTCTGAGGTGTGTGTGTGTGTGTGTGTGTATATATATATATCTCCTCAATATTCAAGTGAGAAGGCTGTATCAATAGATTAATTTTAACAGCCACCTATGATCTGCATACGTATTTGAGCAGTATCATAAAGCAAATCCCTTACAAAGGCTAAAACCTAGATAGGCCAGAAAATACTGACACAAAAAATTTGAAATGTGGGTAAAAGGACGCAATGTAAGTATATTTGTCTCATTGTCCTGATAAAATCAACATCAAACAGAGGACAGGGACCCATAATAAGTCCAAGCCCTAGACAGTATCCATAATAGGACTGTACACAATTAAGTTTCATAAGAATATGATAGATTTTCATAATAGAAAAAATGATACAATGATCGTGTTCTCATCTGGGCTTGTGATGTATCATTCAAGTGCCTGAGCCTTTTTTTTTTTTTCATCATTTTTTCATTTGTCTTGTGGCTTCTATATCCCCTGATGGACCTCAGTTATTCCCATGGGGGTAAAATGCGTTGGGTATTGATTTGTGGTGTTGCCTACCTGTGGATAGAGCCTGATCGGGGCTTCTTTTGGGGGATCCCGCACTTGAATGATATATCACATGCCCAGATGTGACATGCACTTTTTGTACCCATAATATTTAGCTCCCTACTTGCCATTTTTCTTGTCTACGATTCGGAACATGTTTTTAAGACTTTTTTCATTAAAAGTTGTAGTTTAGGGATCCTTGTTTTATGGTTTTCTTTTTTTTTTTGTTTCCCCTCTTGACGATACCCCATAGATTCTCTATGGGGTTAAGGTCAGGTGAGTTTGCTGGCCAATCAAGCACAGTGATACTGTTGTTTTTAAACCAGGTATTGGTACTTTGGGAGTGTGGACAGGGTTTTAATTTGCTGTAAGCCATAATCATAACATTAACATAAATAAACACTTGAAATCGATCATTCTGTTTGTAATGACTATTATAATATGTGAGTTTCACTTTTTGCATTGAAGAACTGAAATAAATTAACTTTTGATGACATTCCAATTTTGTGAGAAGCACCTGTACCTGATGCCTACCAGCTTTTGGCTGGAGGCATTCCCAAAGTGCGAGCATTGCTCCTTTAAGAATCGGAGTGAGTGTACGCAGACCTAGAGAAGCAGGAACACACAACAGGAAACAGATACACTGCCGATTGGCCGGGACATTGAGCATGTTGTCATCCGTGCCACAGGAGGGAGAAGGACCACACTGGGAAGTCAGAATTGCCTTTACAAATGTAACAGCATCATTACCCTCTGATTTCTCTTACAGGCGCATTATAATATTTTTCTTCAAGTGATTTTCTAACTTTTCAGCGCATTCTACTTATGCTGTCATTTGGTTTTGTAGTTTACAGACCTGGACAGGTAAGGGTCAGAATCTCTTAATTTATGTAGGTAGGTGGATTTCCCAGATTGTAAGCTCTATAGAAATGAGCTTTCAATACCCAAAGTCATTTGGACAGTTTTAGGTGGAGGAGAATGTTGTGGTCTAGAGGCAAAATTGTGATCACACGAGTGTGCCATGACTGAACTACTTCTCACTGTATTTAGTGGTTACTACTCACCTGGGTAGTCATATGTAGGAATCTCCTCTTTACACCGCTCATCACCCCTCACATATGTTTCTGTGGTATTAATATGGGTCAGATCTTCACCCTGAAACAAATATTGAGAGATGGAGAAGTCCTATGATCAGCTCTAATCCTGCCATCTCCACCGTTCTCATTACACAAGTATAAAACATATAATACTGGTGGATAAAGCAAGGCTGAGCACAAGACCTTCACAGCCATCTACACATCATAGTGGAGATCTTCTGACACCTCTCCATCTACCTGATGATCCTGAGGAATATCAGGATCTTCTTGTTTACAGTCCTGTGGAAGAAGAGGACGGGGACATCTCTCTGGTGTTGTCTTCTTACTGGATAGATCTGGAGGAAACACATACAGGGACTGAATTCATTCTTTACATACAGATAATTACAGGCCGTGTGTATTTAGTCCTGTCTATTACCTGGTGATGTGAGGGGCTGGGGAACCTCCATCATGACTTCCTTGTACAGATCTTTGTGTCCCTCTAAATACTCCCATTCCTCCATGGAGAAATAGACGGCAACATCTTGACACCTTATAGGAACCTGACACACACAATGATACCGTCATCCCCCCGATGCCTTCATAGCGTCACTGTATAATGTCCCAGCATTCCCAGCAGTGTCACCTCTCCAGTCAGCAGCTCAATCATCTTGTAGGTGAGTTCTAGGATCTTCTGGTCATTGATGTCCTCATGTATCAGGGGGTGAGGTGGAGGTCCCATGATTGGGCTCAAGGGTCTTTTACATCCTTCAGACACAGGGTCCAGACAGCGCTCACTAGAGGTCTTCTTCACTACTGTGTAATCCTGGTTATGGAGAGACACATTAATAAATCTCACTACAGACATTTCCAGAGTCCTCACCTCTCCAGTTCTGTCCATCTTGTATTCCCATAGATAAGAATGATGTAATGTGACTTCATCAGAATCTCTCACCTCTCCAGTAAGCCGGACGAGGATCTCTAGGGTGAGGTGTAATATCCTCTCTGCCATCTTGTCTCTGTCCATATCCATCCTTGATGGGTAAATCAGGAAAATTCTCTTATATAGAAGATCTTCACTGAGAGGATCCGATATTGTAGAGACCTGAATGAGAAGAAGATGAGCCGATGTAACATCATAAGAATCCTGTGTAATAATACAATTACTGGAGATAATAAGGGAAACATGAGGAGATTTATTATTTTACAGTATTTAGTTTTCTTTTTTACATCTACTAATGAAACCTATATATTTAGGCCACAGACAACAAGCAGTTTCTCCCTCGGAGTCGGCAGCTGAATACGTTCCTCATAGACTCATCTTCCATAACGCTAATTCTCGTCTCATTTACCGACCCTGGAATCGGCATTAGCAATACTGCAGGAGATATTCATTACACGTGACAGGAGAAATAACTACTTCATGATGAGGACGACATCTTCATCTTCTACTACGGCTCTAGAAACATATTTGTCCAGAGTCGGTCACTGACTCCATCACCACCGGCCTCTGTATGAAGGTTTCCCGTCTTCCCCGCACTGTAATCTTCTATCATGTTAGATCTCGTGTCTGATTCACACACAGAAGTTTGAGGCTTTTATAAAAATTTGTTTGTAAGAACCAAGACAGGGGATATATGAGGCCAATGTCTCCATGTACAGGGTTTCTTTTTCTCTGAATATGATGTTTTTCTTTTGTTTTTTTTCCCCGTAAGCTTCCCTAAGTTACATGAAAAACACAAAAAGAAAATAAAAAGGGGGATTGAATGTACTGTGGGAACATTATACTGTGTAGAGGCCCCGTACTATGAGAGTAATACATGTTTCCTTGGTTCCCGTCTTTCATAGTTGGGTTGTTTGTATCTATCAGCGGAAAAGGAACAAAACCATTGTGATTCTTATAAGGAGACAACACAAAACCCCCTAAACATAACATTTTATAACAACCCCACAATCTGTGACTCTTCAGGGTAAATCGCTATCCCACCATTGGATTAGAGCTGATACTATGAAGCTAAAGTGACTAAACAGACTTTCTGTCACCTCCATAAAGGGGCACTTTTCTGTGTTTGTCAGAACTGTCCGAGGATTATTAGAGGTGATAGTTCCCCCAATTAGAAGGGACACCTGTGGATATTGGGGTCTTTACCTGCTACAGTTCTGGTGTGTGGAGCTTCCACCCGCAGAGCCGCACTCCACATAGAGAATAATGGAGCCTCCAGCACTGACCTCCACCTGCAGAGCCGCACTCCACATAGATAATAATGGAGCCTCCAGCACCTACCTCCACCCGCAGAGCCGCACTCCACATAGAGAATAATGGAGCCTCCAGCACCGACCTCCACCCGCAGAACCGCACTCCACATAGAGAATAATGGAGCCTCCAGCACTGACCTCCACCCGCAGAGCCGCACTCCACATAGAGAATAATGGAGCCTCCAGCACCGACCTCCACCCGCAGAACCGCACTCCACATAGAGAATAATGGAGCCTCCAGCACTGACCTCCACCCGCAGAGCCACACTCCACATAGAGAATAATGGAGCCTCCAGCACCGACCTCCACCCGCAGAACCGCACTCCACATAGAGAATAATGGAGCCTCCAGCACTGACCTCCACCCGCAGAGCCGCACTCCACATAGAGAATAATGGAGCCTCCAGCACCGACCTCCACCCGCAGAGCCGCACTCCATATAGAGAATAATGGAGCCTACAGCACCGACCTCCACCCACAAAGCCGCACTCCACATAGAGAATAATGGAGCCTCCGGCACCGACCTCCACCCGCAGAGCCGCACTCCACATAGAGAATAATGGAGCCTCCAGCACCGACCTCCACCCGCAGAGCCGCACACCACATAGAGAATAATGGAGCCTACAGCACCGACCTCCACCCACAGAGCCGCACTCCACATAGAGAATAATGGAGCCTCCGGCACCGACCTCCACCCGCAGAGCCGCACTCCACATAGAGAATAATGGAGCCTCCAGCACCGACCTCCACCCGCAGAGCCACACACCACATAGAGAATAATGGAGCCTCCAGCACCGACCTCCACCCACAGAGCCGCACTCCACATAGAGAATAATGGAGCCTCCGGCACCGACCTCCACCCGCAGAGCCGCACTCCATATAGAGAATAATGGAGCCTACAGCACCGACCTCCACCCACAGAGCCGCACTCCACATAGAGAATAATGGAGCCTCCGGCACCGACCTCCACCCGCAGAGCCGCACTCCACATAGAGAATAATGGAGCCTCCAGCACCGACCTCCACCAGCAGAGCCGCACTCCACATAGAGAATAATGGAGCCTCCAGCACCGACCTCCACCCGCAGAGCCGCACACCACATAGAGAATAATGGAGCCTCCAGCACCGACCTCCACCCGCAGAGCCGCACTCCACATAGAGAATAATGGAGCCTCCAGCACCGACCTCCACCCGCAGAGCCACACTCCACATAGAGAATAATGGAGCCTCCAGCACCGACCTCCACCAGCAGAGCCGCACTCCACATAGAGAATAATGGAGCCTCCAGCACCGACCTCCACCCGCAGAACCCGCGAATTGGTCCTGATAGCTCCTCGTACCCCTGCCGGTCACGTGACAACTGACGTCACACAAGGTCCTGTCAGCTGAACGCGGCATCGTACACCTTGACCACGAGCTCTCCAAGCTCGTGCACCGCTGGGAAGGAGGCTAAGGGAGCGTTTGTCACCGGCTGGGACAGCGCTCCTGAAGATACTTTGGTTCCTGAGCTGCTGTTTTGATTTTCACTTCTACCACCATCTGCACAAAGGGGGATTCCAGGAGGAAAAAAAACCCTACTGTGGACATCAACATCGCCTATCAAAAGGTAAATACAGCATTGCCTGCCACCTGCATTTTAACTGGAAATAGATGTGCACCAACAGTTGGATCAAGAAACATATATGAGCTAATAGGACTTTATATTTTCGGTATATTTTAGGTATATACATACAAATGACTTTTTAGGCTATTTGATCATATAATTTTATTTTAATATACATTTAATAAAAATGTTCCCTCTTTTTTATTGGTACAGTTGGTATGTATAGACGCAAACTATATGAGTTTTTACGTTTAGTTTCTGACAACTTTGTGGTGTTGCCCTGTTTGCAGCCAAATACGTAAAATACCTCTCTAGTTGCACTTGCGCCCACCTATATATTTATATCTAGATGCAAATATAAATGACAGGGAAGGGCCCAAACATGGTGTCTAACCCAGCAATAAGAATATTACAGTGCATAGTGCGTATGTATACAAGTCTCTATTAAAGGGAACCTGTCAGCTGTTATGGCAGATATAAGATGTGGCCACTGCCTTTCAGGGCTTAGCTGCAGCATTCTATAATGCTGTAGATAAGCCCCCGATCCGAACTGAAAGATAAGAAAAATAACTTTATTATACTCACCTGCAGGGCGGTCCGGTCCGATGGGTGTCTCAGGCCCATGTCCAGCGCCTCCCTTCTTATGATCACCGCCCTCCTGTTGCTTCATGACTCCCCGGCATCGGCTCCTGCGCAGGCGTACTTATCTGCTCTATTGAGGACAGAGGAAAGTACTGCAGTGTGCAGGCGCTGGGAAAGGTCAGAGAGGCCCAGCGCCCACTCACTGCAGTACTTTCCTCTGCCCTCAGTAGGGCAGATAAGTACACCTGCGCAGGAGCGCGATGCCGGTGAGTGAGGAAGCAACAGGAGGGTGGCATCGCAAGAAGATGGGAGATGCCAGACCCTTACCTGAGACACCCATCCGACCGGAACGCCCCCGGGTGAGTATAATAAAAGTTATTTTTCTTATCTTGCAGGTTGGATGTAGGATGTATCTACAACATTATAGAATGCTGTGTATAAGCCCTGGAAGGTGGTGGCCGTCTCTTATATCAGCCAGATCTGATGTCAGGTTCCCTTTAACTCCAGTGAGATCATGTAATCCTGACAGAAGAGCTGACTAACTTGCATAAAAAGTGTAACACAACACGCTGCCAACGATCTGTAGCACAGGATGGAGAACAAGACATTGTATTCGCCATGAATGCTTGAATCATTCCAAGTGGCAACCAACGTGGGGACTGCTATGTATACTGAAAAGTTAGAACAACTATGTCAGCTGTGAAGGTAGATAGTTATGAGCGGTGAAAGTGCTCAGTATCGAGGTCATGGTAACAACCGCACTGCGTGCCAGCGGGGTCCGAAGGCCGAAGACAAGCAGGGCAGGAAGCGTGGTCCAAAAAAGCGTGCGCTCCGTTATCCCAAGCCTGGATATATAATGTGCCGTCAGTAAATAGAATGGCAAGGGAATGTATAATGGGTGCTGGGCCTAATATGTATGGAGATAAACACGAATAAGGACACATTATACATATAGAGGGGGAGTGGTGAAGAAAGTGTTTCCTCTATGAGCTGCCTATTAATGTGTGTGAATATTAGCGGTGAGCTGTAAAGTGTTAAAGTGTGGATAAACACTTAAGAAAAATGAAAATATGGGACCAGTGTATGCAATATTACTGTGAAAAAAATGTAAATAATAAAAGTGCGGATGTGCTGTGAAGTACTAAACTGAAAAATATCCCACTTGTAAAATATGTTTTTTTTTGCTGTTATTGTGAACAGTTAGGCTATGTGCACACGTCAGGATTTTCTGCTGAATTCTCCTGAACAAAACCACACTTTTCCTGCAGGAGATTTCCTTGCATTTTTTTCACGTTTTTTTTCTGGAGCTTCCCAATGCATTAAATAGCGGCAAAAACACAAAAAATCCGCAAAATTAATGAACATGCTGCGTTTTTTACAGCAATGATTTACAGCATATGCACAAAAATTGTGAAATGCATTAACCCCTTTCTGACCTCGGACAGGATAGTACGTCCGAGGTCAGATCCCTTGCTGTGATGCAGGCTCCGGCAGTGAGCCCATATCAAAGCCGCGACATGTCAGCTGTTTTGAACAGCTGACATGTGCGCGCAATAGCGGCGAGTGGAATCGCGATCCACCCGCCGCTATTAACTAGTTAAATGCCGCTGTCAAACGCTGACAGCGGCATTTAACTATCGCTTCCGGCCAAGCGGCCAGAAATGCACTCATCGCCGACCCCCGTCACATGATCGGGGGTCAGCGATGCGTCGGCATAGTAACCAGGTCTCCTTGAGACCTCTATGGTTGCTGATGCCGGCTTGCTGTGAGCGCCACCCTGTGGTAGGCGCTCATAGCAAGCCTGTAATTAAGCTACATAGGAGCGATCTGATGATCGCTGCTATGTAGCAGAGCCGATCAGGCTATGCCAGCTTCTAGCCTCCCATGGAGGCTATTGAAGCATGACAAAAGTTTAAAAAAATGTTTAAAAAAATATGAAATAAATTAAAAAAAATATAAAAGTTTAAATCACCCCCCTCGCCCCATTCAAAATAAAACAATAAAAATAAAACCAAACCTACACATATTTGGTATCGCTGCATTCAGAATCGCCCGAATCTATCAATAAAAAAAAGGATTAACCTGATCGCTAAACGGCGTAGCGAGAAAAAAGTTAAAAACGCCAAAATTATGTTTTTTTGGTCGCCACAACATTGCATTGAAATGCAATAACGGGCCATCAAAACAACGTATCTCCACCAAAATGACATATTTAAAAACACCAGCTCGGCATGCAAAAAATAAGCCTGCACCCGACCCCAGATCACGAATAATGGAGACGCTACGGGTATCGGAAAATGGTGCAAATTTGGGGTTTTTTTTAAGCAAAGTGTGGAATTTTTTTTCACCACTTAGATAAAAAATAACCTAGTCATGTTAGGTGTCTATGAACTCGTACTGACCTGGAGAATCATAATGGCAGGTCAGTTTTAGCATTTAGTGAACCTAGCAAAAAAGCCAAACACAAAACATGCATGGGATTGCACTTTTTTTTGCAATTTCACCGCACTTGGAATTTTTTTCCCATTTTCTATAACATGTCATAGTAAAACCAATGATGTCGTTCAAAAGTACAACTTGTCCCGCAAAAAATAAGCCCTCACATGGCCATAATGACAGAAAAATATAAAAGTTATGGCTCTGGGAAGGAGGGGAGCAAAAAACGGACACGGAAAAACGGAAAATCCCAAGGTCTTGAAGGGGTTAAAAATGATGGGATGCTTGTGTATGCATTTTTTAAGCGTTTTTCCCGTGGAAAACGGCTGAAAAAAACGTAAAAAAACCTGAACGTGTGCACATAGCCTTAAGCAAGTTAAAGATTAAATTATGTCTAAAAGGCCTAAAGTTAAAGATTTCACATTTCCTTTGTATATTAGGCAAATATTGGCATTTTTTTAAAATTTTAAAAAGTACAAAAAGGAAAAGGGGGCGATAAAAAAGTTTAGGCACGTTTGGAGATTTGTGTGTTCAGATAACTTTGACCGAGGTTTCACACCTTAATTAGCCTGTTAAGGCACGTGCGCAAGCTGCGGATTACTCTGCGGATTTTTCCGGACTGATTTTGGTAAATCTGCAGGTAAACCGCACTGTGGATTTCCTGTGGAATTATCTCGGATTTACCGCGATTTTTTTTGTGGATTTTGTGCGGATTCCACCTGCGGTTTTACACCTGCGGATTCCTATTGTGGAGCAGGTGTAAACCGCTGCGGAATCCGCACAAAACAATTGACATGCTGCGGAATAAACAATGCTACGTTTCCGAGCGTTTTTTTCCGCAGCATGAGCACTGCGGATTTTGTATTCCATAGGTTTACATGGTACTGTACACCGCATGGAAACTGCTGCGAATCTGCAGCGGCCAATCCGCTGTGGATCTGCAGCAAAATCCGCAGTGTGTGCACATACCCTTAGTGTTATGGCTTGCTCACTATCATTGTTAGGAAAGGCCAGGTGCTGCAAATTTCCCAGCTTTGTAAAAACCCAGCCTCCTCTAACCTTGTGCAGCCATGGGTTCTAAGCAGCTGCCGAGCTCTCTGACAATGGTGGAGGCCACAAAGCAGGAGAAGGATATAAGAAGATAACAAAGTGTTCTCAAGTTGCCCTTTCCTCAGTTCTAAATGTAATTGAGAAATAGCAGTTAACAGGAACAGTGGAGGTCAAGATAAGGTCTGGAAGACCAAGCAATATATTTCTAATATTAATGCGCCAGTAATGGGGAATCTCCACATACCTTTACCTGCAGAGCTACACACCACATATATGGCTGCTCTGTGCGCACAGGACCTGTGATGAGGTCACAGGAGGGGAGGAGTCAGGGGTCACATGATTGGGGGCCTCAGTGTATGCAGGACTCTGCTGTGCTGGTTGTCATGGTGCTGGATGAGCTGAAGTTTATGTGTGAGGTCAGGAGGGGTTTACAGTGTGGATGTAGCAGAGCCATGTGTGTATGAGGTGTACAGAGCGGAGCTGTGTATGAGGTGGAGCTAGTGCTTATCCATACGGTGGAGAGCAAGTTCCTAGCTAGGTGGCAAGGCCCATATGAGGTGGTGGAAAAACTGGGTGAAGATAATTACAAGGTACACAGCCGGGTCGAAGGAAGCTACACCAAATCTTATCATGTGAACTTGCTAAAACCTTGGCGAGCCTGAGAATCGCTGGATGCCCCTTGCCTGGGAGCCAGTCCCAAAGTGACAGTGGATGTTGTCACTGTTGCAGAGACTCTAACGCCCGCCCAGAGGCAACGGTGTCGGGAGCTGTTGCAGCAGAACTATGACCTGTTCTCTGAGCTGTCAAGGCATACTCAAGTGGTAGAGCATAAAGTGTTGATAGAACCGCATGTCAGGGTGAACCTCAAGCCCTATAGAATTCCGGAAGCACGTCAGGAGGTGATTTCAAATGAGTTGAAGAGGATGCAAGATCTCGGGGAGATAGAGGAGTCGAAAAGTGGATGATCGAGTCCAATCGTCCTCGTGCCAAAGCCCGATGGTGAGTGGCGGTTCTGCAACGACTACAGCAAGCTGAATGAACTTTAAAGATTTGATGCATACCCGATGTCTTATGTGGACGAGCTCATTGGGAGACTTGGTCCCGCAAGGTACATTACAACCCTATACCTGACGAAGGGCTATTGGCAAATCCCCATGTCCCATAGTGTCAAGGAGAAGATGGCCTTCTCGACTTCTGATGGGTGTTTTCAATACACCAGAATGCCCTTCAGTCTGCAGGGGGCACCGGTAACCTTCCAGAGGGAGATGGATCGGATCCTGACTCCGCATAAGAAGTGTGGCGCAGTGTACCTCGATGACATTGTGGTCTTTAGCCTTGTTGGGCTAGTTATCTACCAAAGATACAGATGGTTCTGGATGTTTTCAGAAATGCAGGGTTCACCATAGTTCCAAAAAAAATATGCCAAGTGTGATGCAGTGACTCCTGTTACAGGTAGGGGGTGCTGCATGGTCTCCCCAGGATACGCATGGAGGCCATAAGAATGCATGGCAGTCACAACTATGGTGATGAGACAAAGTCCAGCATTATTGTGAATGGCCAGTATGTGTGTCGTAGAGGAAGATACTCTGCGCTGTCAGATTGAAGTAAGGTTGTTCTGGGACCTGTAGTCCCACAAGAAATTGTGTTGTTTGTATAATTGTGTAGGGAGGCTGGCCAGGCTAGTTCTGAGAGTTGGGCGGGTTGAACTAGCCACACACAGCTCCCACCTATGGGAGTGGTTACAGCTTGATAATGTCCATGACCAGTGTGTGGGTCACATATGGAGAAAGTGTGGACCTGAGTGGTCTGTGTGCTAGGTCCTGGAAGGCTTCTGTGTTGGGAGGTCCTGGGAGTAGGACCGGATCCCTGTAGAGGACATGGGGAGGCCTTGAACCTGATGTTAGGGGTCAAGTTCCTGCCTCTGCACAGGGGGAATCTCGAGCCATCTCCTCTGCGGTCTCCCATTCCTCTCCAGCCACAGTGGAACCTGCTCAGCGGAGATGTCAATCCCAGCGTCTGGCTGAACCTGATACTGTGTGGATGGTTTCTGCTGCTTTCCCAGGCTCAGCCATTGTAACCAGTACTGGTCAGCGGCGAGCAGACGTCTCTGGGACTAAGTCCTGCTTTTTCCCTTCTGAGCATGCCCAAGGTAAGACCTCTCATTGGAGGTCAGGGGTCACATGCTCAGGTACTGCTGTGGCTCCCATTGGTCCTCTAGGAAGGTCCTGAAGTTGCTCTAGTATTGTAGCAGCTTCCATTGGTCCTCTTGGAAGGTCCTGAAGCTGCTGCAGCTATAAAAAGTTTGCGTGGCCATGCGCTAGTATCACTTCATGTTATGAGCTTGCTAATTGTGGTCGCGCCTGTATGATTGTATTCAGGGACCCAGCTGAAATAAGCCCCTAGAATACCGGCACCTCCGGTGAGGAGTTTTTGTGTGCTTCTCTGTGTGCGTGACCACTGACTGCCATCAGCTCAGCAGTTAGCTGTGTTGCCCTGTAACACTAGCAGGGCACAGCGTGTTCTTTTCTGTGTGACTCAGTGAAGTAACTGAGTTCACTTATACATATAGTGCCGTCATTTTCTAGCAGCAGGTTGTCTCCTGCAAACGCACCAATTATAACATTTATATTAACTCGGTGCGTTCTGCCAGTCCTCACATAATACTAGTGGAGCGGCCCCCAAACGCAGGGCAACGGGGTACTCGGTACCGGGTCTCTCTCTCTCTGTTCTGGGCATGTCACGGTGGCCTGACCGGGTCCGTGGCCCTGCTAAGGGGCGCTCAATTAAAGATGTAGGTGACGGTGTAGGTCGCAGTAAATAATGAGGACACAGGGTTGCAGTCTCTTTACCTCTTTACTGAAGGCTTCGGCATCTGCAATCCAGAGCACTGCTAACAGGGCTGGCTGAGACTGGCCGGTCCGAAGGCACATCCAGAGTTCCCTTTACAGGTGGAAATCAGTGGCCTTCCTACCAGCACCTGTGTGTTGTAGTACCTCCCTGCTGAGCACCACGGGATAGTCCTCACAACTGTTGTGCATGTTTCTGTTCTTTCTCTCTCCGTCCCCCAGATGACATGGATAGGACGCACCCGTATGACGGGGTAGGCCAGGAGTTATTTTATAGGGACCCTAGAGACGCCCCTCCCCACAATTGCCTCCGTTGTCTTCGTTAGGTGTAAAGGTGAGACAGCTAACCTAAAGTTACCTGCCCGGCCGTAGTTAAAAGTAATGCGTAGAGTCTCTTACTTCCTCAGCGTTCCGGCCGCCGGCTACGCGCCTCAGAAGGATGTTGCTGATCTTGAGGCACGACTCCTTCTGGTTCTATCTCCTTTGTGCTGTGATCCCGTTTCTCACTTCTCCACAATATGCTTCGCTTCGTGTCCTTTCTTAGGAGTCAGGGAGAATTTTGGGTTGGAGCGAATCTTGTAAGGGCAGATGTGTGAGGGAGTCCATTCAGGTTTCCACTACAGAGATACCCGCAGATCTCACTTCCCTACCCAAGTGCTATTGGTCCTATGCAGACGTGTTCTCCAAGAATATATACCCCAAAAAAAGTATTCAAAAGAATGAATAAAAATGTTGAGTGAATTTTATTTTATTGAAAATCATATCATGATTATACACAAAAACATTAATAAAATACTATAAATGAATCATAAACACATCACAATGCACAAGAATTTTATTAAAAAAAATGAAAACCACATGATGTCCAACGAGCCAATTTCAGTATATAGAAAAATATATAAAATTATACATATATAAAAAAATATATAGGAAAAGTTGTGTCAGGCAGGGGACAGGGAGCAACAGACCGTGTAGCAACAGGTATATAATTTACTATATTTTAACCAAAATACCATCGGCATAAAAATATATATTTGTGTACTATTAAAGTAGCAAAAAAGTGATTGTGTAAAAAAATAATTTATAATAGAATGGTGACTCTCTGATGAAGCGGTAGCGAAACGTACGTTGGAGTGGTGTATGCAGGGGACGGTGTGAGCTCCAGACTGGTGAGCACTGTGGCATGTGATTTTCCTTGATTTATATTATTCCAGCACTATTGGCACTCTGATCACTTGATTACATTCAAGGCATATATTATTACTATTTGCCTTTATCTACTTCAGATTATTTATTTATTTTTACTTCAAGTATGTCATTTATTATTTTTTTTGTGCACTATTGCTTTTGTGCACTATCACTTGGTATGAATTTTGGTGTATTTTTATTTATATTTTTTATCACTATTGATTGTAAGCATTCATTTTTGGTTATATATTGAGCATTTATTCACCATTCTATTCTAAATTATTTTTTTACACGATCACTTTTTTGCTACTTTAATAGTACACAAATATATATTTTGGTTAAAATATAGTAAATTATATACCTGTTGCTACACGGACTGTTGCTCTCTGTCCCCTGCCTGACACATCTTTTCCTATATTTATACATACAGTACAGACCAAAAGTTTGTACACACCTTCTCATTTAAAGATTTTTCTGTATTTTCATGACTATGAAAATTGTACATTCACACTGAAGGCATAAAAACTATGAATTAACACATGTGGAATTATATACTTAACAAAAAAGTGTGAAATAACTGAAATTATGTCTTATATTCTAGGTTCTTCAAAGTAGCCACCTTTTGCTTTGATGACTGCTTTTCACACTCTTTGCATTCTCTTGATGAGTTTCAAGAGGTAGTCACCGGGAATGGTTTTCACTTCACAGGTGTGCCCTGTCAGGTTTAATAAGTGGGATTTCTTGCCTTATCAATGGGGTTGAGACCATCAGTAGTGTTGTGCAGAAGTCTGGTGGATACACAGCTGATAGTCCTACTGAATAGACTGTAAATACAAATTCTATGGCAAGAAAAAAGCAGCTAGGTAAAGAAAAACGAGTGGCCATCATTACTTTAAGAAATGAAGGTCAGTCAGTCCGAAAAATTTGGAAAACTTTGAAAGTATCCCCAAGTGCAGTGGCAAAAACCATCAAGCGCTACAAAGAAACTGGCTTACATGAGGACCGCCCCAGGAAAGGAAGACCAAGAGTCACCTCTGCTTCTGAGGATAAGTTTATCCGAGTCACCAGCCTCAGAAATTCCAGGTTAACAGCAGCTCAGATTAGAGACCTGGTCAATGCCACACAGAGTTCTAGCAGCAGACACATTTTTACAACAACTGTTAAAAGGAGACATTGTGTAGCAGGCCTTCATGGTAAAATAGCAGCTAGGAAACCACTGCTAAGGACAGGCAACAAGCAGAAGAGACTTGTTTGGGCTAAAGAACACAAGGAATGGACATTAGACCAGTGGAAATCTGTACTTTGGTCTGATGAGTCCAAATTTGAGATCTTTGGTTCCAACCACCGTATCTTTGTGCGACGCAGAAAAGGTGAACGGGTGGACTCTACATGCCTGGTTCCCACCGTGAAGCATGGAGGAGGAGGTTTGTTGGTGTGGGGGTGCTTTGCTGGTGACACTGTTGGGGATTTATTCAAAATTGAAGGCATACTGAACCAGCATGGCCACCACAGCATCTTGCAGCGGCATGCTATTCCATCCGGTTTGCGTTTAGTTGGACCATCATTTATTTTTCAACAGGACAATGACCCCAAACACACCTCCAGGCTGTGTAAGGGCTATTTGACCAAGAAGGAGAGTGATGGGGTGCTACGTCAGATGACCAGGCCTCCACAGTCACCAGACCTGAACCCAATCGAGATGGTTTGGGGTGAGCTGGACGGCAGAGTGAAGGCAAAAGGGCCTATAAGTACTAAGCATCTCTGGGAACTCCTTCAAGATTGTTGGAAGGCCATTTCCGGTGACTACCTCTTGAAGCTCATCAAGAGAATGCCAAGCAAAAGGTGGCTAGTTACTTTGAAGAACCTAGAATATAAGACATGTTTTCAGTTGTTTCAAACTTTTTTGTTAAGTATATCTTGGGTGTCGAGTTCCCGCCTCTGCAGAGGGGGAATCTTGAACCATCTCCACTGCAGTCTCCCATTCTTCTCCAGCCACAGTGGAGTCTGCTCAGCAGAGATGTCGGTCCCAGAATCTTGCTCAGTCTCACTCTGTGCATAGGGTTACTGCTGCTTTTCCAGCTTCTGCCATTGAAGCCAGTCCAGGGCAGCAGCGAGCAGATGCTTTTGGGACTAAGTCCTGCTTTTCCCCTTCTGAGCATGCCCAGGGCAAGATCCCCCATTGGAGATCGAGGGTCACATGCTCAGATACTGCAGCAGATCCTATTGGTCCTCCAGCAAGGTCCTGAAGGTGCTCAACTTCTATGGCAGCCTCCCATTGGTCCTTCTGGGAAGGTCCTGTACATGCTGCAGCTATAAAAGGTTCGCATGACCGCGCAGCCATGTGCTAGTGTACATTTGTATTCGTGTGTGTGTTGATGAGTGCAAGTCGTCCCTAAATATCCCCTCCCTATTGTATGACTGCTCGCGTAAGGTGGATGATTGCTATCTAGCGCCGGACTTAGCCATCAGCACTTAACACACAAACAGCATCTAATTGCTGTGACCACCAGTGCGGCACCCTGCTCTTTCACAGGGCTTTCCTGACCCAAGCCTGGGTGGTTAGTGGCGTCCGCCAGTGCGGCACCGCACGCACTCTCGTGCATCTTTATTATTATTATTTCTTTCACTCTGACACCCCAGTTGCGGTGTCGAGTGCAAGAGGTCTATATGAACTCAAATTCTGTGTCTTGGGATTGAGTTCTGAGACTCCTTGCTTGCGCTCTTGGTGCGGTACCGCGGCCCTGTGACGCAACAGGGTTTGCTTCCTTCACACAGGGTGAAGTTAACCCATGTGTGTATCCACATTGTACTGCCATATAGTCCGTCATTACTTGGCAGCAGGTTCCATCTCTGCACGGTGGACCCCGGGCTGTGAACTCACCTTACTCTATCTTTCTTATTATTTGGTGCGTTCCGCTAGCCCTAACAAAGGGTTGATCTTATTTTAATGTATAAATATATGAGGGGACAGTACAGAGACCTTTCCAATGACCTTTTTACTCATAGACCTGAGACGGGGACAAGGGGCTTCCTCTACCTCTGGAGGAAAGAAGGTTTAAGCTTAGTCACAGACGCAGATTCTTTCCTGTAAGAGCAGTGAGACTATGGAACACGTATGATGTTGTAATGAGTGATTCATTACTAAAATTTAAGAGGTGACTGGATGCCTTTCTTGAAAAGTATAATGTTACAGGTTATATACACTAGTTTCCTTTATAGGGCATTGATCCAGGGAACCAGACTGATTGCCGTATGTGGAGTCGGGAAGGCATTTTTTTTCCCAATGCGGAGCTTACTGTTTGCCACGTGGGTTTTTTGCCTTCCTCTGGATCAACATGTTAGGGCCTGTTAGGTTAGACTATGGGTTGAACAAGATGGACTTAAAGTCTTCCTTCAACCTTATTAACTATGTTACTATGTAGTTAGCAGTATGCTGTAGTGATCAGTAGGTTGCAGTCACCAGTACGTTATGCCCAGTTCATGCTTCTGGAGACAAGAATCCGTAAGTTAGGCGGGCTTTCATCTCAGCAGAAATGCCAAACATGTGGACGCTATATGTGGTTTAGGTACACTGTGGAGCTCAGAAGGGAGGGGGCATTTGGATTTGAGAGCGAAGAATTTGCTGAATTTCTTTTGGTGGGTGAGGACTCATTTGGTTTTTCCAGAGCTTTTGTGCTACCAGTGGTATGAAAGCCTTTTATATTTCCGTTAACAGATGATGGACCTGAGTGGGAACTTGCTTTTTTGTGGATTGAGGTAAAGCTTTTATTGGGAATATTTTACATAACGTTTGGGATCACATTTATCCAGTGCACTACGCTGTCCACTTACTTTGGGGTTTCCATCTAAATTTTCTGAGTGATGTGATTCAGATGAAACCCCCTAGGGATCCATTCACTATAATGAGGCAGCAGAGTTACTCTGGACTCCGTCTGGCCTCTGTTCAGCGGTGTCCTTCTTTTTAGTAGTGCGTTTCAGAATAACAACTTATTCCTTCACCAGGTTTGGCTCCCCCTGTGTTAGAAGGCTTTGGGACTCGCGTACAAGCCGACACCTAAGGAAAAGAAGCTAAGTATAAGTACTTTTATTCCACTGCTACCGGCAAGGTGTCTCTGACAGTCTTGGAATAACCGGCACCTGTACCTTTGATACAGGTACCGAACGTTTATTTTAGAAGTCCTGCCAATAGATTTGACCACCGTAGGTGGATGCTTCACAACCCGGAAGAACGTTTATTGCTTCTAGCATATCTTGGTTTATTACATCACTAAGCGCTCTCAATATTGCCCTTTGGTAACTTTCCACGTTATAAATACATATTTTATAAGAGGGCTTCAATACACCCAAGACATCTTACAGTACCTTGACAGGTTGCATTTATACTAATTACCCCTTTCCCCTCTCACTTTAGTTTGAGTCTACACACCTTGATTTGAATCTCTTCATTGTCAAACATCACAAAGCTTTCTCTCATCTAACAGGTAATCAATATCATTTTGGTGTCTAACCCATGCATTTGGTTTTATAGGGCAAGTATTGTGCTCTTTTTTCAATATCTCCCTAAGTGGTCTAGGGCTATACTTGCAGCTGACCTGATGCACTTACATTAGCGCCGCTACACATTGAATCCATTTTATTTCTACATTCAGTAGAAATTGTAGGACAAATTCTGGTGCAATTTTTACCCATTTCCCAGTGTGAAAATGTAAAACTCGGGGCTAACACACAATCTTGGTGGTAAAAGTGTAAATTTTTTTCTCTTCACTTCTTCACAATGGTATAAAACTTTGTGTCACACCTGTGGTGTCAATATAATCACTGCACCCCTAGATGAATTAATTGAGATGTTTAATGGTAAAATGGGGTCACTTATGGGGGGTCTACTCTTCTGGCACATCAGGGGCTCTGTCAATGTAATATGGCCCCCTCAAACAAGTGCAGCAAAACCTGCACTGTAATATGGTGCTCTTCCTTCTGAGCTTTGCACTGTGCCTCAACAGTAAGTTTTCAACCACATATGGGGTATCGCTGAACTCAGGAAAAATTGAGTAACAAACTTTGGGGTCTGTTTTCTCCTTTTGCCCTCATGAAAATACAAAATTCGCAGCTAAAAATTATTTTTGTGGGAAAATGTGATTTTTTTCTTTTTTCAAGGTGCTCAATACACATCTAGTTCCATAAGGGGTCCATTTTCCAAAATGGTGTCACTTGTTGGGGGTTTCTACTGTTTAGGTACATCAGGGTCTCTCCAAACGTGACATGTGTCCGCTAATGATTCCATCACATTTTTTATTTATTTCTTAGTTTACACTGTGTCTCACTATGAGACACTCATTTTGTGCAGGCTGATCGCTTCTATAACATGCAGTGCTGCATGCTATAGAAGCTTTCAGCACTGCACGGAGTTGCACACTGACCAGAGAGACTTTCTGGTCATCACTGCACATGACCGGAAGTCTCCCAGCAGTAGAGACCCGGATGTCGTCATGACGACATCGGGTCTCCATGACAGCAATCGGGACCCCACGTCATGCCGTGGGATCTCCGATCCAAAGGGTCTGTCAGCCCCTTTGCCACCTCTGGAATGCTGTGGTCATGTTTGATTGCAGTGTTCCAGGGTTTAAAGTGCCGGGAGTGGTCCGTGACCGCTCCTGGCACTTAGTACCGGGTGTCACCTCTGATAATCATCTGACACCCGGCTGCGATCAGCTGCGCTCCCCCATGAGTGCAGCTGATTGCATGTGTCATACTACTAGTCCATCCATGGGAATTAGGTCCCAGGTCACATGGACGGAATAATACGTCTGTTGGCAGAAAGGGGTTAAAGTGATATTGTAACAATGGTGGGAAGAAGAATAATTTCACATTTCTTCAGATAATTTCAAGACACAAACTTAGGTAGGAAAGATAGTTTTGAGAGAAAAATTAGTATCTTATTTGTATACATTAAATAAAAGTCAATCAAATAAGAAGAGTTTAGCAATAAACAGAGAAAAATGTGTAGTCTTCGGATGACAAAAAAAACTGAAAAGGCCAGAGAAAACTGGAAGGAGGCCCAAAAAATTGTTAAAGAATGAGCAGAAAAGAAGGAATGTTTAGGAAGACACAAATGGACATTGAGTTGAGGAGGTTTGGGGATAAAGTGGGCAGGCTACTAGCAAATTTGGCAAAAGGAAGAAAGGGGAAAAAAATATAATAAAACTTAATAAAGAGGGTCTAGTAGTGGATAATCCCAAAGATAATCCCAAAGAGATAAGCTCAATCCTGAGGGATTTTTATGGAAACTTATACTAAGATGAGTCACAGGGGGATGACAGAAGCAGAGATTTTTTGAGTAAACTACAATGCCTAATTTCACAGAAACATATTTGATTGTGCTAAGTGTCCTTGTTACGGAGGAAGAGGTGAAGAGCTCTATTGGTGGTCTACCAGAAGGAAAAGCTCACTGTCCTGATGGGTTCACAGGTGATTTCTTTAAAGACATGACCCAGAAAATAGCTCCTATTCTAACTAAATGGTATAATGAGATACTTACAAGGTGAAGACTTGTTAGGGGAACCAATATGGTTCATAAAAGCTTGATACCAAAAGATGGGAAAAGCGCATAGGATCCAGCTTCCTATAGACCTATCTCTCTGATAAACCAGTATATTAAAATAATTTCCAAACTTATGGCAAACAGGTTGGCAGGGATACTCCTAGCTCTAGTGTCAGGTGGGCTTTCTGAAAGATAGAAGTGCGGTCACAAATGTTAGACAGACATTATTATTTATTTATATACCGCCATTAATTCCATGGTGCTGTACATGAGAAGGAGTTATGGAGCGCCCCCACGTAAGGGCAATGGGGTACTCGGTACCAGCTCCTTCGGTTCTCGATGGGAATGTCACGGTGGCCCGACCGGGCCGTGGCCCTTTGAGGGGCGTCCAATAAAAGGGAGAGTTCTTATGAGATAATAATGTTCATGACGCCACCTGAGGTATTCGGTCAGTGTGACCGACGCTGCTTAGGGGGTCCACTGGGGTGATGTGATGGTAGCTAGATGGTATACCTTCCCACAGGTGAAGTGTATCCCCAGGGCTTCCCAGAGTGTAGATGGTGAATGGTGGATGATGTAAGGCACAGTGAATAACGAGGACACAAGGTTGCAGTCTCTGTACCTTTTACTGAAGGCTTCAGCACATCCACAGTCCAGGGTACAGACCACAGGGTAGGCAGAGCCCGGCCGGTCTGAAGACAAATCTAGAGTCCCCTTATCCAGGTGGAAATAAGTAGCCTTCCTCTAGCGCCTGTGTGTTGTAGTACCTCCCTGCTGAGCTTCTCGGTGAGGTCCTCAAAACTGATGTTGGTGTTCTAGATGTTATTTCTCTTTCTCTGTCCCCCAGATGGTATGGATAGGACAAACCCGTATGACTGATGGCCTGAGGCTTTTTACAGGGACCCTACGACACCCCAGCCCCAAGTTGCCACCGTGCCTCCTGGGTATAAGGTCGGGCAGCTAACGTAGAATTAACTGTCCTGCCGGTCTCTGAAGCAAGGCTTGGAGACGATTGCTTCCTCTGTGTTCTGGCCACCGGCTTCTGCGCCTCAGAAGGAGGCAGCCTTTTGCAGGGCAGAACTCCTTCTGGTTTTCCTCTCCTTGTGCTATGACTTCGTTTCTCACACGCTACAATACAATTCTCTTTCGTGTCCTTCCTTAGGATGCTGCCGCACGTGGGGCAGGCGCAGCTCCGTGACCCTCTGTCTAGGCCTGAGAGGATCCCACCCCTGTCTGGGACCTCTCTGTCTGCAGCTCTGTGATGTTCCTCCTTCCCGTCTGTGTCAGGGCTCTGAACATTTTTTACCTTTTGTGCATTACTGCCCTTTTCCAAGATGGCATCTTTGGTCTCATGTGCACTGTGTCTTCCTGCTATAAAACTCCACCCCAGCCTTCAGTCTGTGCTAGAGTATTCTGTCTTGCATCCAGCTCCTGACCTGATTACTCCCTGGCTATATACCTGCTCCTGTGAACCTGTGTGGTGATCCTGCTACTCTGCTCTGAGTTCCTGCTGCATACACCAGTTTCCAGTAATCCTCCTTCATCTGCTGCTCGTGTTTACTTCCATCTGCATTTGCTTGACATGTAAGCGTTTGCTGCTCTGCAAGAACCTGAGACTATTAACCAGGCCTCCCTGGTTGAGCTAAGATATGATTTGAACTGCCTTATAAGCTTATCTATCTGTGTTTGGACTAAGACAAGGATTTGTTCGTGTCAAGTAGCCTCAAGAATAACTGTGCTTCATAGACTTTCTGCTTAAGTGCATTTTCCTCTGAAGTTTCCTATAGACTGCTGAGCTGCATTTGATCTTTGCACCAAGTGTTGTGGACTTGAGTTTCTTTCTGCACCTGTTTGAATCACCGTGTGATAATAAAGACTTATAAAACTGTGTCCTGTAGTTGTCTTGTTCCACGCAAAGAGTCTCCTGAGTTATTCCCTATAATTATTATAGTCTGCCTGACAGGGTTCTGCCTGGATCAAGTCCAGTCAGCTTCTGCCCAACTTCCTATCCAAACCACCAGTTTTACCTAATTGTGAGGAGTGCCCTAATAGATAGGAGCGTAGCTCCCCCTGGTGGTCTGGAGTGTGAAGTGTGGTGTATGGTTTGTGATACCTGGTAAAGTGATCTCCTTTAGTGCCTTGAGACGTAACATTACTCCCCCTGGTTTAAGAATAACATTACTGCAACGACCAGGACTCTGGGGCGCTGCAGTTACATACAAAATTATAGATATTGTTTACAGTAAACAAATTTACAATGACAGACTGGTACAGAGGGGAGAGGACCCTGTCCTTGCGGACTTACATTCTATGGGATAATGGGGAAGAGACAGAAGTTCGGGGGTGCAGCAGCTCTGGTGGTGGTGAGGCGGCAGCTCGGGTGGTGGTGAGGCGGCAGAATGGTTATTGTAGGCTGTAAGCTATCCTGAAGAGATGGGTTTTCAGGTTCTGTCTGAATGATCCGAGGGTGGTGTATAATCGGACGTGCTGAGGCGTGGAATTCCAGAGGATGGGGGATACTTGGGATAAATCTTGGAGGCAGTTGTGTGAGGAACAAATATGTGTGGAGGACAGTAGGAGGTCTTGGTAGGATCAAAGATTACGTGAGGGAAGATATTGGGAGATTAGTTAAGAGATATAGGGAGGGGACAGGTTGTGGATGGCTTTGTAGCTCAGTGTTCGTAGTTTGAACTGGATTCTTTGGGGAATTGGGAGCCAGTGGAGGGATTTTCAGAGGGGAGAAACAGGGGAGTAGCTAGGAGAGAGGTGGATTAGTTGGGTAGTAGAGTTGAGGACAGACTGGAGTGGTGCAAGAGAGTTGGCGGGGAGGCCACAGAGGAGGGTGTTGCAGTAATCGAGGCGAGAGATGATGAAAGCACGCACAAGAGTTTTAGTAGATTGAGGGCTGAGGAAGGGACGGATTCTGGAAATATTTTTGAGTTGGAGGCAACAGGAGGTGGCAAGAGTTTGGACGTGCAGTTTGAAGGACAGGGCAGTGTCGAGAGTTACTCTGAGGCAGCGGATTTCAGGTGCGGAAGAGAGCGTGATGACGTTTACCATAATAGACTGATCAGGTAGGGAAGAAAAGTGAGATGGAGGAAAGATGATGAGTTGAGTTTTGTCTACATTGAGTTTGAAGCGAGAGGTGACAGAGGATATGGCTGATAGACACTCCAGGATTCTGGACAGCAGAAAGATGACATCTAGGCCAGAGAGGTAGATCTGAGTGTCGCCCGCATACAGGTGGTACTGGAAGTCATGGGACTTTATGAGTTGTCCTAGGCCAAGGGTATAGATGGAAAATAGTAGAAGCCACAGGACAGAGCCTTGAGGGACTTCAACAGAGAGAGAGTGGGATGAGGAGGTAGTGTGGGAGTGGGAAACGCTAAATGTGCAGTCGGAAAGGTAAGAGACGATCCAGGACAGGGCAAGGTCTTTGATGTCAAGGGAAGAAAGAATCTGTAGCAGTAGGCAGTGGTCGACTGTGTCAAAGGCAGAGGACAGATCGAGAAGGAGGAGGATGGAGAACTGTCTGTTAGCTTTGGCTGTTAAGGTACCGTTACACTAAACAACTTACCAACGATCACGACCAGCGATACGACCTGGCTGTGATCGTTGGTAAGTCGTTGTGTGGTCGCTGGGGAGCTGTCACACAGACAGCTCTCTCCAGTGACCAATGATCAGGGGAAGGACTTCGGCATCGTTGAAACTGTGTTCAATGATGCCGAAGTCCCCCTGCAGCATCCGGGTAACCAGGGTAAACATCGGGTTAGTAAGTGCAGGGTCGCGCTTAGCAACGCGATATTTACCCTGGTTACCATTGTAAAAGTTTAAAAAAAAAAAACACTACATACTCACATTCCGATGTCTGTCACATCCCCCGCCGTCAGCTTCCCGCACTGACTGTGTCAGCGCCGGCCGTAAAGCAGAGCACAGCGGTGACGTCACCGCTGTGCTCTGCTTTACGGCCGGCGCTGACACAGTGGACGCCGGGGGACTTGACAGACATCGGAAAGTATGTAGTTTTTTTTTTTAACTTTTACAATGGTAACCAGGGTAAATATCGGGTTACTAAGCGCGGCCCTGCGCTTAGTAACCCGATGTTTACCCTGGTTACAAGTGAACACATCGCTGGATCGGCGTCACACACGCCGGTCCAGCGATGACAGAGGGTGATCAGCGACCAAAAAAAGGTCCTGATCATTCCCTACGACCAACGCTATCCCAGCAGGGGCCTGATCGTTGGTCGCTGTCACACATAACGGGATCCTTGCTACGCCACCAAAAGCGTGACGTTGCAACGATATCGTTAACGAAATCGTTATGTGTGAAGGTACCTTAAGTCATTAGTAATTTTAGTCAGGGCAGTTTCGGTGGAGTGGTGGGGGCGGAAGCCAGATTGGAGGTTGTCAAGGAGAGAGTTAGATGAGAGGTGGGAGGAAAGTTGAGCATGGACATGCTGCTCAAGGAGTTGGTAGCAATTAGCCTTAGGGTAAGTTCACACAAGGCATTTTTGATGCTAATTTTCAGCTGCTTTTTAAGTACCAGCAAAGCCTATGAGATTTCAGAACTCTCATGCACACACATTGGGTTTTTGTTTGATCAGTATTTTGTGCTTTGACATAGGGCATGTCACTTCTTTCAGCGTTTTTCACCCATTGACTTGAATGGGTGGTGAAAAAAACGCTGCAAATACGCTAGGTTGACTTTTCTTGCAGCATATATGCTGCACAAAAGTCAAGCAGAGCCGGATGTGATGTCACACTCGGCTCTGCTACATCGAGATAGCAGGCTGCATGATGCGTTCATGCAGCCTGTCATCCAGCAGCGGACCCCCATTCACTTGAATGGGGGGGTCAGACATTAGTGTTTGGCACGCTGTCATATGCATGACAGCGTGGCAAACACCGCTTCTGATCGGCGGAGAAATCCTCCCCACCGGTCAGAGAGCCGCAGCTCCCCGCTGTCAGAAGACAGTGGGGAGCACTCTGCTGTGATCGGAGGTGTAAAGTTCACCTCCAATCACTGGTGTCAGCTGATGGGACTACTGAACCCATCATCTGACACCTACAGCCACTAATGACAGTCAGAGCAGGAGCGGCAGATGAGAGTTTTCATCTGCCGCTCCTGTGCTATAAATAATTTAAAAAAGTGTGGGCTAGTTATCAATAATAGAGGGATCCTCACGCTTTTTAAAAAAAATTGTTTAAATAAATAATTTAAAAAAACGGCGTGGGATCCCCCCCATTTTTGACAACCAGCCTTGATAAACCTCACACCTGGGGGCTGGTATTCTCAGGCTGGTAAGGGGCCATGGATATAGGCACCCTTAGCCTAAAAGCGGGCAGCCCGCAGCTACCCAGATAAGGCGCATCTATTAGATGACAATTCTGGTGCTTTGCCCAACTCTTCCTATGTTCCCTGTAGCTGTGGCAAGCTGAGTAATGAGGGGTTAATGTCACCTTCCTATTGAAAGGTGACATTAAGTCGGCTTAGTAATAGAGAGGCGTCAATAAGATACCTATCCATTAGTATCTATAGCGGTTAAAGGGTTAAATAAAGACATTATTTTAGACAAGTATTTTAATGAAATAAAACAACACACAGTTTTGACCATATTTTTAGTGTTCTGCTATTCCATAGCGAAGCCCTCGATCTTCAGTAATAAAAATAAAATAAAAAAGCAAAAGTATACTCACTCATATTGAGTGTCCCACCCAGACTCTGGGGGAGATAAAGCTTACAACCAGGAGCGCTTCTAATGCGACCACTCCCGGCTGTAAGCGACTGGGGAATGAATGAGACAGAGCGGGCGCAGGCTTAGTAACTAGCGGTGACGTCACTGAGCCTGCGCTCCCTCACTGCCTGACCGGAGGTAACCTCTGCACCTTGGGAAAATACTGGGGAAGAGGATACAGCAGGTAATTTATCTATTCTATCAATCTATCTATTCTATCTACTCATTCTATCAATCTATTTTTTTCATTCTATCTATTCAATCAATTTATCTATTCATTCTATCTTCAGAAAGTAGTTTTTTTTCTCTGTGTGCACTCAACTTTATTGGCATGCGCAAAGAGAAAAAAAAAGCATTAAAAAAACGCACCTAAACCTGCGTTTTTGGTGCAGCTTATTTCCTGCCAAGATGATCAGGTTTTGCTGCAGAAAAAAAACGCAGCAAAAACACCCTGTGTGAACTTAGATGTAATAAAAAGTGGAGAGAATAAGGGTACCGTCACACAGTGCAATTTCCATCGCTACGACGGCACGATTCGTGACGTTGCAGCGTCGTATGATTATCGCTCCAGCGTCGTAGACTGCGGTCACACTTTGCAATCACGGCGCTGGAGCGATGCCGAAGTCCCCGGGTAACCAGGGTAAACATCGGGTTACTAAGCGCAGGGCCGCGCTTAGTAACCCGATGTTTACCGTGGTTACCAGCGTAAAAGTAAAAACAAACAAACCGTACATACTCACCATCTGATGTCCGTCAGGTCCCTTGCCGTCTACTTCCTGCTCTGACTGAGTGCCGCCGTACAGTGAGAGCACAGCACAGCAGTGACGTCACCGCTGTGATCTGCTCTCACTTTCCGGCCGGCAGACAGTCAGAGCGGGAAGCAGACGGCAAGGGACCTGACGGACATCAGATGGTGAGTATGTACGGTTTTTTTTTTTTTACTTTTACGCTGGTAACCACGGTAAACATCGGGTTACTAAGTGCGGCCCTGCGCTTAGTAACCCGATGTTTACCCTGGTTACCAGCGAACGCATCGCTGGATCGCTGTCACACACAACGATCCAGCGATGACAGCGGGAGATCCAGCGACGAAAGAAAGTTTCAAATGATCTGCTACGACGTACGATTCTCAGCAGGGTCCCTGATCGCAGTAGCGTGTCAGACACTGCGAGATCGTAACGATATCGCTAGAACGTCACGAATCGTGCCGTCGTAGCGATCAAAATTGCACTGTGTGACAGTACCCTAAGAGTGATAGTTGCATTAGACGCGGAGAAGGAGTTTGATAAGGTAAAGTGGAACTAGATAAGACAGGTACTAGACAAAGTAGATATGACAAGTAATTTCAGAAACTTTGTAAGAGTCTTGTATATAAATCCGAAGGTAAAAATTAAAACCTCTGAACCTCTAGGAGTGTCCTTTGTGAACATTTATATTTGATTTAGCACTTGAACCCTTGGCACACTACTTGGAACAACAGAGGGAACTTGAAGGGATAAAAGTAGGGGTCATGAGGATCAAAGCCTCATATTTTGCGGATGACATTATACTTTACATGGCAGATGTGGAGAGATTTGTCAGAAGTATTAGATCTCTTAGAAATTTTTGTTAGATTTTCAGGCTTCACCTTCAATAAAAGTAAATTTAGAAAATTCTACAATTGTCAGAAAAAGATAGAAATGAGTGCTAGAAGGCTGTGTGGCACTCTTGTAGGGTGCTCAAATAGGGTTCCACTCCATAAATAGAAAAAAGGGAATTTGGCACTCCAGCATGAGATGCTGAAATCATATAAATTTATTGCACATAAAAAAATCTACTTATGTAATTGATGTTTCGCCCTATACTGGCCTTCTTCAGAACTAAAATACAACAGATAAATAAAATTATATATATAAATCTATAATGTCATAAGGGTGCATACAATAGTTCATAATACATATAAACTAATCTCATGTGCGATATACTATAGAGGTAGAAAAATTGGAGAACCTAGGAGATAATTATATAGTACATAGCAGAAAGTAGCAGGCAAAATAGATTATGAGTGCAACTCCAGATCGATCGTCAACATTGTAAATACATAGAGGATATAGCCAACACTAAAGAAGGGCATATAGAGTCAAAATAATTAAATACGGTGAGAACAAAACTTTGCCAGATAGTGGGTCAATGCAGGTAACAGTTGCTGTAAAAGCTGAAAGATAATAATGATTGCTAAGAGTCACACAGCCCAGATCGAATCTGTCCAAACCAAAGCTCAATGCTTGGTAAACAGGTGGAATCAAACAGCCATTCACCAATATAGTCCTGTGCAGAGAGAGCAAACCGCGCTGAGGAAGAAGCACAGCCATGCTTGTGAAAGGGCGCTGAGTCTTCCGGTTTTGTCCAGTCACATGGTGCTGGCATGTGTATGTCACCGGAAGTGACGTGAATGATGACAGATGTCGCCACTGGGCGCCATATTGGTGAGGAACAAGTAACACTTCCTGCTGTTAAATTGTTTCTATGTTTGTTCACATATTATTAGAGTGTTTATATCATCAATGGTGACCTAAACAATGGTGAGTATCGCCCTTAGGTATTATACTAGTGAGAGACCAGAACGAACAAGTATAGTAAGATCACATGAGCGATCTTTCGCAATGTTCATTTTTGTTATTTTCTGTAAAGTAGTTAAAAATGATATACATTTCTCTTCATGATTTGAATTAGAAAACAGTGTGCAATGTTCCCAATGCTGGAAATCAAAACTAGTATGAAGATTTTGTGATTAACTCATGTTTTTGAACACACTGCTATTATTTTGAACACTACTCTATTGAGGTCATATGATAGGCAAATAGAGGGAGAGGAAATTGGGGGAAAAATCCTAGTAGGGTGGAAGGTAGGACAGAAGAACATTTTCAGTGAGGTTTGGAGGGACGCATAGTTTAGGATCATGCATAGAGCAATCCTGGCCTTTAATATACCAATATCCAAAAATACGAGAAGTCTTCTGACACATTGTCCAAAATGCAAACTTATTCCGACTTACTACATGGATTGTGGAGTTGCCCTTAAGTACAAGAATTCTGGAAAGATATAAAGCGTATATTGGAAAATACGAGTGTTCCTCTACATCTGTTACCATTTCTTTTCTATTACTGGAAGAGAAGGAAAAACTAACCCCAATATTCCGTACAATCTGTGTAATTGCCAAAAGAGGCTTCTTACAATATTAGTTTCCTGAATCTATTCCAAATTGGAAAGAGACAATCGGCCAAGTGACGGCCATATTCCATTTGGAAAGGATGAAAGCAGCCTGTGATAAGGAGAGATATGGAAAATTGCTTATGATAAAATAGAAAGACTTTGTACTCAGTTATTATAAAAAGGAGGAACTTCATAAAATCATGAGGCCCATTGACCAGACCAGTTCGTATTTACTGGAAGACTTTTGTGGAATATTGGGGAACTTAAATATAATTGATCCAAATGTGGAGGGAAAAGGGGGAGAGATACCGGCTAACAGAACATTGTATAGAGATTAAATAGGAAAGTGCAACATCCGAGGGGTTACTGTGGTCAAGAGAATGATAGGATAGAAGTGAACACTGGAAATATAAATAGTATAGCCTGCATGTCTGGGTGGCGGGAGGAAGTTAGGGAATTATATGTATGTTTATTTTATTTTTCAATTACTCCGTTTGGGATCCTTTCATTTTGAAAATGAAAGAAAGGAAACTAAATCTGAGAGTTTGTAAACTAAGTGCATATAATTTTATAATTTAATTATAGATGTTAAATTATCAATAAAAAGCAATTTTGTAAAAAAAAAATAGCTTTTTGTTCAGCAATGGAACCTTGAGTGGTGAGCCTGCATACAGACCATGGAGGTTGAGTGCATGCCTTACAGTTTTCTTTATAACAATTGTAGCTGCTCATTCCAGGTCTGTCTGTAGCTCTCCTCAGGTAATCCTTGGCTCTTGGAAAAAATTTTGTCTAAAACCTGGTCATGGCCGGTTTATGGTAAAATAATGTTCTTTCAATTACCAGACTACTGCCACAACAGTACTCACTAGAACCTTCAGTAGTTTATAAATGTTTCTGTAACCAATCCCATGAGTATATTTTGCAAGAATAAGGTTGCAAAGGTCTTGAGACAGCTCACTGGTTTTACGCATCATGAGATTTTTTTTTTTTGTGTGACATTCTGGCAAGGATTTCATGTCAATAGTAGATTTTATGTCAAACAGAACTTAATATTTATTACAGAATACTTTGTTTGCAATTACAGAGGTCAGACGTTTGCCATAGTTATTGACCAAGTTTACACACACACTGCAGCAGGGATTTTGGCCCACTCCTCCATACAGATCTCCAGTTAATTCAGGTTTCAGGGCTGTCGCAGGGCAACATTAAGTTTCAGCTCCCTCCAATGTTTTTCTGGAGATTGGCTAGGCCACTCCAGGACTTTGAAATGCTTCTTACGAAGCCACTTTTTAGTTGCCAAGGCTGTGTGTTTGGGGTCAATGTCGTGCTGGAAGACCCAGCCATGACCCACCTTCAATGCTCTTACTGAGGAAAAGAGGTTGTTGGCCACAATCTTATGATACATGACCCCATTCATCCTCCCTTCAATTTGGTGCAGTCATCTGATTTCTTTTGCAGAAAAGCACCGCGAGGTTTCCCCTATCATGCTTCATGGTTGGGATGTACTCATTCTTCTCATTCAAAACACAGAGTGGAAGTTATACCACAAAGTTATATTTTGTTGTCATCTGACCACATGACCTTCTCCCATGCTTCCTCTGGATCATCCACATGGTCACTGACAGGTTTCCAATGGGCCTGGACTTGTGCCGGAGTGAGCAGGGGGAACTTGCGTGCCCTGCAGGATTTTAATCTATGACAGCATAGTATGTTACTGACAGTAAGTTTGAGACTGTAGTCCCAGCTCCTTTCAGGTCTTTGACCAGGTCCTGCCATTTAGTTCTGGGCTTATTCCTGACTTTTCTTAGAATCACACTTACCCTTTGAGACGAGATCCTGCAGGGAGCCCCAAATCGAGGAAGATTGACAGTGATCTTGTGTTTCTTCTATTTTCTAAGAATTGCACCAAGGGTTGTTGCCTTCTCACCAAGCAGCTTGCCTATTGTCCCATGCAAGTCTTGTGCAGGTCTACCCTGGAGCCCATCCCAGTCTTGTGCAGGTCTACAATTTTGTCCCTGGTGTCCTTAGACAGTTTTTTGTTCTTGGCCTTGGTGGAGAGCTCGGAGTGTGGGGACAAGGGTCTTCTATACAGGTAATGATTTCAAACAGGTGCAATTAATACAGGTAATGAGTGCAGAGTAGGAGAGCTTCTTAATGAAAAACTAACAGGTCTGGGAGAGACAGAATTCTTGCTGGTTGGTAAGTGATCAAATACGTACCGTATTTTTTGGACTAAAAGATGCACTTTTTCCTCCAAAAACGTGGAGGAAAATGGGGAATGCATATTATAGTCTGGATGTACCAGCTCTGGTTGTGTTGGGGAGGAGGGTGAGTGGCATCGGGGGAGCAGCGGGTCACAGGAGGCTGGAGCCGGCTGCTGTGGCTAACTCCTGTGCGCGCTGCTAAAGAGAAATGAATATTCACTGCATTCCACGCACATGGATGTGGAGGGCAATGAATATTTATTTACTCTTTAATAGTATCTTGGTATGACTGGCCCCCAACCCCGGTCTTGGTAAGCATGGCCCCACCCCCATCTTGTCCTAGTATGCAAGGCCCCATCCTTATTCTGGTATGATTGGCCCCCCAGCCTGGTCCTGGTATGCATGGTCCCATCAGAAAACATAAAAAAAACAAATCATTACACTTACCTTCCCGGCACTCCCTCAAAGCATTTTGTTCCGATGCCAGCAGCTGCTTTTTGCTTGTAAGCAGCGCAGCTTGCAAGCTGAAGGGCAGCTGCCGTAATTCTCATTGCTCTGCACACCGGGACTGTGTGTGTGGTGGGAAGTGAGTATTCATTGGTCTTCAGTAGCGTGCACACTGTCAGCCGCCGGCTTTCTGCTGCTGCCGGGCAGCCGCACATGTGACCACGGGCAGCAGCAGGAAGGCTCTGGCTGACACTGCACTACTGAAGAGCAATAAATACTCACTGCTCTCTGCGCACACAGTCTCGGCATGCAAAGCAGTGAGTATTCTGGCAGCTGTGCTCTGCTTATGAGCTCCCTCTCATGCGCTGCTTACAAGCATAAAGCAGCTGCTGGCACCGGAACAAGATGCGGCGAGGGGGTGCAGGGAATGTAAGTGAAATTATTATTTTTTTTTGTTTTCTGATGGGGCCATTCATACCAGGATGGGGGTGGGGCCAATCATAATAATAATATTTATTTATATAGCTCCAACATATTCCACAGCGCTTTACAGTTTAACAGTTTCAAACACAGCAGTCATAAGTAACAATGTTAATAATACAATAATTAAAGCAAAATAAGACGACCCTACTCATAAGAGCTTACAATCTACAATGAGGTGGGGGAGATACAAAGTACAGGTGTGTATTTACAATGATGTATTTACAAGGATGGTCCAGCCATCTTCAGGGGGTGGGGGATAGGTGGAAGTAGTGAATGGGCTACACACACACATAAAATGACTGATTAGTGAACGTGATAGGCCGCTCTGAACAAATGTGTTTTGAGGGAGCGCCTAAAACTATGCAAATTGCAGAAGGTCCTAATATCTAGAGGTAGAGCATTCCAGAGGATTGGCGCAGGAATGGGAGGTACGGATCAGTGCAGAGGTTAGTCGAAAGTTGTTTGCAGAGCTCAGTGGTCGGTTAGGCCGATAGACCAAAATGAGGGAGGAGATGTACTGCACTGTGGAGAGCTTTGTGGGTGAGAACAAGTACTTTGAGCTGGATTCTATAATGAATGGGCAGCCAGTGTAATGACTGGCGAAGAGCGGACACGTCAATACCGATTAGCTAGATGGACAACCCTGGCTGCTGCATTAAGGATAGACTGGGACCATGCATACCAGGACCGGGATGGGGGCCAATCATACCAGAATAAGGTTGGGGACATGCATACTAGGATGAGATGGTGGCCCTGCATACCAGAATAGGGGTGGGGCCATACATAATAGGATGAGATGGGGGATCTGCATAACAGGATAGGGATTGGGGCCATGAATACTAGGACAAGATAGAGGCTCTGAATACCAGGATAGGGATTAGGCCATGCATACTAGGATGAGATTGGGGTCCTGCATAACAGGATAGAAGTGAGGATGATCATTCCTGCCAGGAAAGGGATGAGAGATCCATGCATACCAAGATAGGGACGAGAGGGCCATGCATACCAGAGTAGGGATGAGGGGACCATGTGTGTCACGGTTCCCACCGTGCTGCCAACACGGATCACGGATCCCAACAATATGTCAGGCATCCAGGATACCTTGATAATAAGGGGGTTGTTTGATTTCCCCTGGTTCCTTCCGAAGGGGATTTAGCTACATCCCACTTCCCAGTTCTGGTTTGGAACTTGCAGCTCTCAGGCGCCCCCTTTACCCTCAGGTCAGATCAGGTACTGCACCCAGGGTAATTAGTCGCCAAAAAGGCTGCCTGCTATGTACTGGCTATTGGGCACACTGCAGCGAGGATGATATAACTACTCCCACTCAGGCGGGAACAATAATTATCAATGCCGCTGGTCACTGCAAAGACGCCCAATTTCACAGAACAAGGTCGCTGCAACTAGCTCCGATTTTCACCAAAGGTTAATGAGTCCGGAGCCAACCCAAATCAGTAGCGTTATTCACCTCAGAGGACACACAGTCGTATAGAGCATGAAGAGACAAGCTAGTAAAATTATATATTTTACTCCATAAAAGATAGGCAGTATTTACAAAAATAGTAAACAGATATTATAAAGAAGACGAATTATGTGTATATCACAATTACAAATAAAAAGGGATTAACGGTGAAAATTGACTTATAATTCTTTTATAGCATTCAATGGTATGCCGTATGCTGGCTGGGGGAGGGGACCTTCCCCACTTATTCTCACGTCAGATTGCACAGCCTGTCGTAGCTGAATCCCCAGCAAAACACACTGCAATAATCCTGCTTTACACAGATATTCCCTGCCTAAAGCCCAGGCACTCCCCCCTGTGGTGACATCACTTAGGGGCTGAAACCTCCCCTTTTCTTACAATATGAAAACTATTTTTTATGCATAATTTGCTGTGTGAACCTCACATAAGTACGACACGATGCTCATGATGTTCCCCACGTCAGGGGCATTCTGTTAAGTGTAAATAAGGAGCCATTACATGAACTGCATAAGGAGAAATCCGCACTTTGCACAAATTGCGTCTAGCTGCTTGCGCTTTAAGTGGCTGATAGGTCTACCGATGGACATCCGGAATATGTAATTTGTATAGTTCCAGCCCAAATTGGTGCCGCGATATGTAACTTTAATAGAACAAAGAAACTCATGTCTTACACCAGTTCCAACTAGTACTAGATGGGAGGAGGGAGGAGTGAGCAGCTTTTGCAGAACCTGCTATTTGCCGGGGGCAATAAAAATTCTTCTTCACACACACACACACACACACACACACGCAACCAGCAGAGAAAAGAGGGGGGTCAGAATAACCCGCAGCGTGTGTCTTGTAAAGCTAGGCAGACTCAAACATGGCATATTCACATTATCGTGACAATGTATATCAGGATGTGGATGAAGGGACCATATACCAGGATAGGAGATATTAAGCACAAAATTTACCACATTTTTTGCTTCAGTTTTTATTTCCCTAATTTCCTCCTTTAAAACCTAGGTGAGTCTTATGGTCCAGTGCGTCTTATAGTCCAAAAAATATGTTATTTCATGCAATAAAATGCAATTTAACCCCTTCATGACCCAGCCTATTTTGACCTTAATGACCAGGCTGTTTTTTGCAATTCTGACCAGTGTCCCTTTATGAGGTAATAACTCAGGAACACTTCAACGGATCCTAGCGGTTCTGAGATTGTTTTTTTGTGACATATTGGGCTTCATGTTAGTGGTAAATTTAGGTCGATAATTTTTGCGTTTGTGAAAAAAATGGAAATTTGGGTAAAATTTTGAAAATTTCGCAATTTTCAAATTTTTTATTTTTATTCTGTTAAATGAGAGTTATGTGACAAAATAGTTAATAAATAACATTACCCACATGTCTACTTTACATCAGCACAATTTTGGAAACAAAATTTTGCTAGGAAGTTATAAGGTTTAAAATTTGACCAGCGATTTCTCATTTTTACAACGAAACTTACAAAACCATTTTTTTAGGGACCACCTCACATTTGAAGTCAGTTTGAGGGGTCTGTATGGCTAATACCCAAAAGTGACACCATTCTAAAAACTGCACCCCTCAAGGTGCTCAAAACATGGAAGGAAAAAATGAACATATAACTTTTTATTAAAAAAAAAAAAAAGATCTTTTAGCAACAATTTTTTTATTTTCTCCAGGGTAAAAAGAGAAACTGGACTCCAAAATGTTTGTACAATTTGTCCTGAGTACGCCGATACCCCATATGTTGGGGTGAACCACTGTTTGGGCACACGAGAGGGCTTGGAAGGGAAGGAGCGCCATATGACTTTTTAAATGAAAAATTGGTCCAATCTTTAGCGGACACCATGTCGCGTTTGGAGAGCCCCTGTGTGCCTAAACATTGGAGCTCCCCCACAAGTGACCCCATTTTGGAAACTAGACCCCCCAAAGGAGCTTATCTAGATGCATAGTGAGCACTTTGAACCCCAAGGTTCTTCACAAATTGATCCGTAAAAATGAAAAAGTACTTTTTTTCACAAAAAATTTATTTTAGCCTCAATTTTTTTCATTTTCACATGGGCAACAGGAAAAAATGGATCTTAAAATGTGTTGGGCAATTTCTCCTGAGTACACCGATACCTCATATGTGGTCACAAACCACTGTTTGGGCACACGGCAGGGCTTGGAAGGGAAAGAGCGCCATTTGACTTTTTGAATGAAAAATTTGCTCCAATCGTTAGCGGACACCATGTCGCGTTTGGAGAGCCCCTGTGTGCCTAAACATTGGAGCTCCTCCACATGTGACCACATGGAACTAATCTAGATGTGCGTTGACCACTTTAAACCCCCAAGTGCTTCACAGAAGTTTATAACGCAGAGCCGTGAAAATAAAAAATCATTTTTCTTTCCTCAAAAATTATTATTAGCCCGCAATTTTTTATTTTCACAAGATTCACAGGAGAAATTGGACCCCAAAAGTTGTTGTCCAGTTTGTCCTGAGTACGCTGGTACCCCATATGTGGGGGGGAACCACTGTTTGGGCACACATCGGGGCTCGGAAGGGAAGTAGTGACGTTTTGGAATGCAGACTTTGAGGCCATGTGCACACGCTGCAGATTCCATTGCGGAATTTTCCGCAGCGGATTTGCAAACTCCGCAGTGAAAAAACGCTGCGGTTTTTACTGCGGATTTATTGCGGTTTCTTTTGCGGTTTTCTCTGCGGATTTTCACCTGCAGATTTCTATTGGAGCAGGTGTAAATCCGCAGCGGAATCCGCACAAATAATTGACATGCTGCGGAAAATAAACCGCTGCGTTTCCGCGCGTTTTTTTCCGCAGCATGTGCACTGCGGATTTAGTTTCCCATAGGTTTACATTGTACTGTAAACTCATGGGAAACTGCTGCGGATCCGCAGCAAAATCCACAGCGTGTGCACATACCCTGATGGAATGGTCTGCGGGCATCACGTTGCGTTTGCAGAACTCTGATGTGCCTAAACAGTAGAAACACCCTACAAGTGACCCCATTTTGGAAACTAGACCCCCCCAAGGTACTTATCAAGATATATGGTGAGCACTTTGAACCCCCAAGTGCTTCACAGACGTTTACAACGCAGAGCCGTGAAAATAAAAAATCATTTTTCTTTCCTCAAAAATGATGTTTTAGAAAGCAATTTTTTTATTTTCACAAGGGTAGCAGGAGAAATTGGACCACAATAGTTGTTGCCCAGTTTGTCTTGAGTACGCCGATACCCCATATGTGGGGGTAAACCACTGTTTGGGCACACGTCGGGGCTCGGAAGGGAGGGAGCACCATTTGACTTTTTGAACGCAAAATTGGCTGGAATCAATGGTGGTGCCATGTTGCGTTTGGAGACCCCTGATGTGCCTAAACAGTGGAAACCCCTCAATTCTAACTCCAACACTAACCCCAACACACCCCTAACCCTAATCCCAACTCTAGCCATAACCCTAATCACAACCCTAACCCCAACACACACCTAACCACAACCCTAACCCCAACACACCCCTAACCCCAACCCTAACCGCAACCCTAACCCCAACACACCCCTAAGCCTAACCATAACCCTAACCACAAGCCTTATCTTAACCCTATTTACAACCCTAGCCCTAATTCCAACCCTAACTCTAATTCCAACCCTAAGGCTATGTGGCCACATTGCGAATTTGTGTGAGATTTCTCAGCACCATTTTTGAAAAATCCGCAGGTAAAAGACACTGCGTTTTACCTGTGGATTTAACACTGATTCCTATTGAGGAACAGGTGTAAAACGCTGTGGAATCCGCACAAAGAATTGACATGCTGCGGAAAATACAACGCAGCGTTTCCCGTGGTATTTTCTGCACAGTGGGCACTGCGGATTTGGTTTTCCATAGGTTTACATGGTACTGTAAACCTGATGGAAAACTGCTACAAATCCGCAGCGGCCAATCCACTGTGGATCCGCAGCCAAATCCGCACCAAGTGCACATAGAACTAGGGTTAGGGTTAGAATTAGGCTAACCCTAGCCCTAACTTTAGTTCTAACCCTAACCCTAGTGGAAAAATAAAAGTAAATATATTTTCTTTATTTTATTATTGTCCCTACCTATGGGGGTGATAAAGGGGGGAGTTCATTTACTATTTTTTTATTTTGATCACTTTGATATATATATCACAGTGATCAAAATGTACCTGGAACGAATCTGCCGGCAGATTCGGCGGGCGCACTGCACATACGCCCGCCATTTTGGAAGATGGCGGCGCCCATGGAGAAGACGGACGGACACCGGGAGGCTCGGTAAGTAAGAGGGGGTGAGATCGGAGCACGGGGGGGTGGATCGGAACACGGGGGGGTGGACAGGAGGATGGGGGTGCAGACAGGAGCGGACCACAGTACGGGACAGAACGGAGGACTGGGGAGATCGGCGGCAGTGGGCAGATCAGGGTTTCCAGCCATGGCCGATAATATTGCAGCATCGGCCATGGCTGGATTGTAATATTTCACCACTTTTCATAGGTGAAATAGTACAAATTTCTCTGATTGGTTGTTGAAAGTGAAACTGCCAATCAGAGCGATCGTAGCCACGGGGGCTGAAGTACGACTCCCCCTGTCCCTGCAGATCGGGTGAAATTGGAGTTAACCCTTTTACCCGATTTGCAGGGACGCGATCCCTCCATTATGACACAAAGGCGTCACAGGTCGGATTGGCACTGACTTTCATGACGCCTACGTGGCGTCACAGGTCAGGAAGGGGTTAATTATGCAAAAATCACACAATGTTATTTCCTGGCTTTTATTTTTAGATTCTGTCTCTTACAGTTGAAGTGTACCTACAAAATAAAAAAATTACAGACTTCATTCTTTGTAGCTGGAAAAACTTGCAAAAATCGGTATAGTCTCCAATAGTTATTTTCCCCATTGTATATATTTTATCCAGGTCAGAGCTATTTTTGACAGTCAAGAAAATACAATTTTCAAGTAATTCATTCTTTACACTCTAGGTATGATAATGACTTCTCGCTGTGTGGGATTTTTTTGTTTAAAAGGGTTGTTCTCTACTTGGACAATCCCTTCTCAAGCCTTATGTTTGATCCTATTAAAATAAAAATAATTATTCAAACCTTCCATGCCGATGCAGTTCCAGCAGTGTCAGCACTTGCGTTTATGAAGCTCATGCGAGTTTGTCAGGTCATGTGAGCCCTGCGGCCAATCAGCGCTGATGTCACTGTCCCCAACTTCAAATCAAATCAAAAGGAGGAAGTAGAGAGCAGTCGCAGCTCTGGTTTCCTGTTTATGTTCAATACTTCTGAAAGCGGGGACAGTGAGTGCAGGGCTTGTGTACTGTAACAACCTCACATGAATCCTGACACAGCTGAATTGGCGCTGGCAAGGGGGCTGTGTATGAGTATTTTTGTTCTAACGAGGCCAAACATAAGGAATGACAAGGTGTTGTCCTAGTAGTAAGATAACTGTTTAAGAAGTTACAATTTTTGATTAAATATTTCCAACATTCTGAACATGAAAAAGGCTTCTCCCCTGTGCAACTTCTCTGATGTTTATTAAAGAGATGATTTCCATGTAAAACATTTCCGACATTAGGAACAGGAAAAAGGCTTCTCCCCTGTGTGAATTCTTTGGTGTCTAACAAGATCTGATTTCCGATTAAAACATTTCCCACATTCTGATCATGAAAAAGGCTTCTCCCCTGTGTGGATTCTCTGGTGGATATCAAGATGCGCTTTCTTATAAAAACATTTCCCACATTCTGATCATGAAAAAGGCTTCTCCCCTGTGTGGGTTTTCTGGTGCGTAACCAAAGCTGATTTCCGATTAAAACATTTCCCACATTCTGAACATGAAAAAGGCTTCTCCCCTGTGTGGGTTCTCTGATGCTTAACAAAATTTGATTTGTGTGTAAAATATTTCCCACATTCTGAACATGAAAAAGGCTTCTCCCCTGTGTGGGTTCTCTGATGCTTAACAAAATTTGATTTGTGTGTAAAATATTTCCCACATTCCGAACAGGAAAAAGGCTTCTCCCCTGTGTGGATTCTCTGGTGGATATCAAGATACGCTTTCTTATAAAAACATTTCCCACATTCTGAACAGGAAAAAGGCTTCTCCCCTGTGTGGGTTTTCTGGTGCGTAACCAAAGCTGATTTATGTTTAAAACATTTCTCACATTCTGAACAGGAAAAAGGCTTCTCCCCTGTGTGGGTTCTCAGGTGTGTAACCAAAGCTGATTTCTGATTAAAACATTTCCCACATTCTGAACATGAAAAAGGCTTCTCACCTGTGTGGGTTTTCAGGTGTGTAACCAAAACTGATTTCTGAATAAAGCATTTCCCACATTCTGAACACGAAAAAGGCTTCTCACCTGTGTGAGTTCTCTGGTGCTTAACGAAATTTGATTTGTGGATACAACATTTCCCACATTCTGAACAGGAAAAAGGCTTCTCTCCTGTATGGGTTTTCTGGTGCATAACCAAATCTGATTTCTGTTTAAAACACTTGCCACATTCTGAACATGAAAAAGGCTTCTCACCTGTGTGGGTTTTCAGGTGTGTAACCAAAGCTGATTTCTGTTTAAAACATTTCCCACATTCTGAACAGGAAAAAGGCTTCTCACCTGTGTGAGTTCTCTGGTGCTTAACCAAAGCTGATTTGTGGCTAAAACATTTCCCACATTCTGAACAGGAAAAAGGCTTCTCTCCTGTATGTAATCTCTGGTGGCTATCAAGATGCACTTTCCGATTAAAACATTTCCCACATTCTGAACATGAAAAAGGCTTCTCCCCTGTGTGGGTTTTCTGGTGCATAACCAAAGCTGATTTCCGATTAAAACATTTCCCACATTCTGAGCAGGAAAAAGGCTTCTCCCCTGTGTGGATTCTCTGGTGGCTATCAAGATTGTCTTTCTGATTAAAACATTTCCCACATTCTGAACATGAAAAAGGCATCTCCCCTGTGTGGGTTCTCTGATGCGTAACCAAAGCTGATTTATGTTTAAAACATTTCCCACATTCTGAACATGAAAAAGGCTTCTCCCCTGTGTGGGTTTTCTGGTGCATAACCAAAGCTGATTTATGTATAAAACATTTCCCACATTCTGAACATGAAAAAGGCTTCTCCCCTGTGTGGGTTTTCAGGTGTGTAACCAATGCTGATTTCCGATTAAAACATTTCCCACATTCTGAACATGAAAAAGGCTTCTCACCTGTGTGGGTTTTCAGGTGTGTAACCAAAACTGATTTCTGATTAAAACATTTCCCACATTCTGAACATGAAAAAGGCTTCTCACCTGTGTGAGTTCTCTGGTGCTTAACCAAATTTGATTTGTGGATAAAACATTTCCCACATTCTGAACAGGAAAAAGGCCTCTCTCCTGTGTGTAATCTCTGGTGTCTATCAAGATGCACTTTCTGATTAAAACATTTCCCACATTCTGAACATGAAAAAGGCTTCTCACCTGTGTGAGTTCTCTGGTGCTTAACCAAAGCTGATTTGTGGCTAAAACATTTCCCGCATTCTGAACATGAAAGAGGCTTCTCCCCTATGTGAGTTCTTTGGTGTATAACAAGATTCCACTTCTGGTTAAAACATCTCCCACACTTGGAACAAGAAAATCTATTCTCTGCTGTGTGAATTTTTTGATGCTTAAGAAAAGATTCTTTGAGGGGAAAATGATTTCCATATTCTAAAAGTGAAAATGATTTCTTTACTGCAGGACCAATTTGTTTTTTAATGCTTATTTTGTGACTTTGATTTTCCTTAGTAGTCGGTAATGAATCAGAAGACAGGACCTGTTTCAAAAGATCAGACGATAGATCTTTGCTGTGAAGGGATGATGGTATATCTGGAGTAATGGCATTCACTTCAATTGTATCCTGTTGGATCTCAAGATTATCTGACTTAAAAACGGAAGATGTCAGCAGCCCCTCTGATTGCCTGGTGCAGTCATCTGTTAAAAATAAAACCAATTAGTTTTCATAAAACAATACTTGAATTTTACCATTTGTATGTAAACTATCCACAACATGACAAGTTATGTTGAATACGTAATTATTCACTAAGACAATGACAGCTCACAGTCTAAAAGAAAACCTCATAGGATGAACCAGTAGAGCGTGGTGTTCAACTGTTTGTCCATTCTGCCTCCGAAATATAGAGTAAAAAGTCACCAAACAATGTTATGTTGAGGAAAATTATACCAATAAACCTTCTACTCATCTCCCAAAAAAACAATTCCATACTCAGGTCCATCATATGTCAGTGAAAAACAGGTTTCTACATTACAAGTGGCTCAAAGGCTCTTGAAAAGCACCATGGCTTCAATACACCAATCCAGCAATATCCGCTTTCCCAAAGTCAAATTTTCCCCTCGCTTCTGAGCCTTGCAGTGTGCCCAAACCACATTTAGCATCCATGGATAAAGCACGTGTAAAGCGTGCACTATAAAAATTAATAATGATAATAAATAATAATGTATTTGGCATTACTATAGTGATAAGAATCCACTTAATTTACAAAGTGTGTGTCTCCTGGAGCACAATCTGGGCACTGTGTGTTGGGTAATAAAATGGCATATTTGCAATTTTCACTCTCCAACATCCACTGCGTGCTAATTTCTGGAAAGTGGCTCTGGGGTCAACATAGTCACTACTACAATACATTAATCCCCTAAGGGTTTTATGGGGATTTCTACTGCTCTGGTTTTCTGCCATTTTCTCATATTAGGGCTTTTGCATATGGAATGTCCTATCTCCTCTGGGATCTGCTGCTGTGATGTTTAGTTCTGTTACCAGGCACGACCTTATTCATTCTACAGGTGGCACTGGTAATGGAGGAGACATCGAAACCAGAAGCTCTGGGAGACGCAGGCTCTGCCCTGCCACAAAGATTAGGGTACCTGGGATTTGTAGTGCCATCCAATCTGGCAGTATGGATGTGTGTTGTCCAGCTCGCTGCTCCAGCCAGTTGGAAAGCACCACACCCTCCTAAAGCTGGAAGCATATTGCTGGAAGCTGTCAGATACAGCCTTCTCCTCTGGTTAATTCCTCTGTGCTCCTCTCCAGTCTTGTTTATTTGTTTCCTATTGTGACCTCGGCCCGCTTACTGACTATTCTTGTGTCTTCTGATTTTGTATTTTCTCTGCTCTCCTGGTACTCACCCGGTTACCTGACTATTCTTGCTACATCTCACATCACATAACAGAAGGTAACACCATGGCCGAAGCCTAGGGGGTCTCTGTCTAAGATCAGACCCAAGTAGAAGGATTAAAGTATGATGAACAAGGCAATCCCTAGGGATCTGTAAAATGGAGTAGATAGCGCCAAGTCTTTTCATGGTGGACATCTTTTGAGCTTCCAGGTGACCACGAACAAAGCCCCCAATGCATCGTATCCGCAAACTATTTCTGCAAGATCTGCAGTCAAATAGCTAAATAGCTTCTTAAACCAGCCATGTGCTCAGACAGTAGTGTACAACTGTATATAGGGTACTGTCAGATTCAAGAGAAATTGGAAAATAATTTGTAAGGTCTTTTTGTTTCCTATTATCCTTTGTCAAGAATTCCAAAGTTATCACTACAAAGTGACACATCAGGTTCGAAAAATTGGGTCCTGATTAGGAACAAAAAAGGACTGCGGGAAGTGGTTAAGTCAAAGGATTTGAGCAGTAACTACTGTAGTCAAAAACTGTGACTAAAGACAATAACACATTTACTTAAATGATCAAACTCAACAGTCTTCATCAGTAATAAATGAGTAACTAGTGGTGAAACCTCTCTGGGGTAATTAGAGTATGGGGCTCAGTGGCTCTTTCAAACTAAACTATTATAAGGACCAATGGTAGATGTCACATCAGTTTCAAGAAGAAATATTAGACATTCAAATACTTTTTTTTATAACAATTTAGAGCTGATGTGTCAAAGTTTGGATGGAGGAGAATGTTGAGGTCTAGAGGCAAAATGGTGAACACCCGATTGTGATACAACCGGGCTATACAACCGATAAAGCAGCCATAGCCGGTGACTGAGAAGAATCTGTGACTTCTCTGCATTTATTGGTCACTACTCACCTGGGTAGTTGTATGTTGGAATCTCCTCTTTACACCGCTCATCACCCCTCACATAGGTCTCTGTAGTATTAGTATGGGTCAGATCTTCTCCCTGAAACAAATATTGTAAAAGTCACAGACAGATGAAAAGAAAAGATAGTCACATCTATGATCAACTCTAATCCTGCCATCAGTTCCGCCATCAGAGCATTACAGCCCTTACTGACGAATAGGGCCTGGCGAGCAGAGGAGGCCCGCAGCAGGCCGCCTCTTCTCTTTGGGCCCCAGAGGTTCAACTGATCATGCATCGTCAGATGCACGGCAAGTTAAAATCTGTTGCCTTGTGGGAGATTACAAGCTGGCAGCTGATGTCAGAGGGCACGTTGCCGGCGTATAATGACACTCACATATGATGGTACACTCCTCAGATGTATCAGGTGGAGGACACCGCTGGACCTCAGCCAGGTCAGGATAAACTTTTTTTTTTGTAAAGCTGCAGTATGACGCTGCATTATACTACTATGGGGCTGCATTATACTATGAAGTGCATTATACCACTATGGGAGAGCATTATACTATGAGATGCATTATACTACTATGGGGGTGCAATATACTATTATGGGGGTGCATTATACTATTATGCGGGTGCATTATACCACTATGGGGGTGCATTATAGTACTATAGAAGTGCATTATACTCCTAAGGGGATGCATTATTCAAATATATATTACTTCGGGATGCATTATACAGATGCAGAGTTTTTCTATCAGTGGGCAGTGGGACTGTGGAAGGTTCAAGGGTTGGAGGCGGAGCTGGGGGGGGGGTGTAGCCTGGGCAGAGTCCCAAGTGGGCCCGAAAGTTTTGCCAGTATGGGACACCAAAATTCCTGGTGGCAGCGCTGCCTTCCATCTGCACCGTTCTCATTACACAAGTATAAAACATATAATACTGGTGAATAAAACAAGACTGAGCACAAGACCTTCACAGCCATCTACACATCATAGAGGAGATCTCATGACACCTTCTCTCCATCTACCTGATGATCCTGAGGAACATTGGGATCTTCTTGTTTATAGTCCTGTGGAAGAAGAGGACGGGGACATCTCTCTGGTGTTGTCCTCTTACTGGATAGAACTGGAGGAAACACATACAGGGACTGAATTCATTCTTTACATACAGATAATTATAGGCCGTGTGTATTTAGTCCTGTCTATTACCTGGTGATGTGAGGGGCTGGGGAACCTCCATCATGACGTCCTTGTACACATCTTTGTGTCCTGCTAAATACTCCCACTCCTCCATGGAGAAATAGATGGCGACATCCTGACACCTTATAGGAACCTGACACATACAATGATACCATCATCCCCAGAAACCTTCACAGTGTTACTGTGTAATGTCCCAGCATTCCCAGCAGTGTCACCTCTCCAGTCAGCAGCTCAATCATCTTGTAGGTGAGTTCTAGGATCTTCTGGTCATTGTTGTCCTCATGTATCAGGTGAGGTGGAGGCCCCGTGACTGGGCTCAGGGGTCTTCCCAATCCCTCAGACACAGAGTCCTGACAGCGCTCACTAGAGGTCTTCTTCACTACTGTGTAATCCTGGTTATGGAGAGACAAATTCATAAATTTCACTATAGACATTTCCAGAGTCCTAACCTCTCCAGTTCTGTCCATCTGTTATTCCCATAGATGAGAATGATGTAATGTGACGTCATCAGAACCTCTCACCTCTCCAGTAAGCCGGAAGAGGATCTCTAGGGTGAGGTGTAATATCCTCTCCGCCATCTTGTCTCTGTCCATATCCATCTTTGATGGGTAAATCAGGAAAATTCTCTTATATAGAAGATCTTCACTGAGAGGATCCGATATTGTAGAGACCTGATTGAGAAGATAAGCCGATGTAACATCATAAAAGTCCTGTAATAATACAATTACTGGAGATAAGGGAAGCATATGAGTGATTATTTTACAGTATTTAGTTTTCTTCTTTACATCTACTAATAAAACCTATATACACGGCTCAAAAAAAATAAAGGGAACACTAAAATACCACATCCTAGTGGAATGTGTTGAGAACAATAAAACATAAAAATGATCAATGTAAATCAAAATAAGTATCCCATGCAGGTCTGGATTTGGAATGATACTCAAAATCAAAGTGGAAAATCAAATTACAGGCTGATCCAACTTCAGTGGAAATGCCTCAAGACAAGGAAATGATGTTCAGTTGTGTGTGTGTGTGTATGTTGCCTCCTTGTGCCTGTATGACCTCCCTACAAGCCTGGGCATAATCCTGATGAGGCGGCGGATGGTCTCCTCAGGGATCTCCTCCCAGACCTGGACTAAAGCACCCGCCAACTCCAGAACAGTCTGTTGTGCAACGTGACGTTGATGGATCGTGCGAGACATGATGTCCCAGATGTGTTCAATCGGATTCAGGTCTGGGGAACGGGCAGGCCAGTCCATAGCTTCAATGCCTTCATCTTGCAGGAACTGCTGACACACTCCAGCCACATGAGGTCTGGCAATGTCCTGCATTAGGAGGAACCCAGGGCCAACTGCACCAGCATATGGTCTCACAAGGGGTCTGAGGATCTCATCTCGGTACCTAATGGCAGTCAGGCTACCTCTGGTGAGCACATGGAGGGCTATGTGGCCCTCCAAAGGAATGCCACCCCACACCATTACTGACCCCCTGCTAAACTGGTAATGCTGAAGGATGTTGAAGGCAGCAGATCGCTCTCCACGGTATCTCTACACTCCGTCACGTCTATCACATGTTTTCATCTGTGAAGAGCACAGGGCACCAGTGGTGAATTTGCCAATCCTGGTCTTCTGTGGCAAACGCCAATCTTCCTGCACGGTGTTGGGCTGTGAGCACAACCCGTGAGGAAATCACAGCTAGAATAAGATTGTTCCTGTACAGAAAAATTCAAAAAAGAAATTCACTGTGTAAAAACTGTACTTAAAAAATTACCTTTAAATGACATCTTAACGCAGTAAGGTGATAACAAGGACCACTGCCACCATTTAAAAGATACCAGGAGGTGCCTGTACCCATCACTAAACTGGACTGTTCCTACCTACCAGAGGAGGTTGGCACCCTACACCTGTGCAATGGCACCCCCGATCACTGGCGACTGTCCCTCCTACCCCTATCCAGCCCTGTGGGATGGGGAAAGGAATAGGAGTAGAAATATTGAAATGAGCGTTTGTTTGGACAGTATACCACAATTATAGTGATTGAAGAGATTGCTAAGACCGGCACAATAGCAACATGGATCAACATGCACCGTATCATGCAGCACACTATGAAGGGGTATCGTTTCCTTATGTGTCTGAACTCCAAACCCTGCTATTGTGCCGGTCATAGCAATTTCTTCAGCAGCTAAGTAGTCTCTTTATACTATGTATACTTTATTCACTCCTGATGAACCTTGAAAGGGGAAATTAGTGTTTCAGAGCTCTTAGGTCTGTTTATTTTTTTTTTTTTTATAAGTTCTTGATTTGATGACATGTACCTGTTCTTTAACATGCAGCTGAGCCTTATCTGGTTTTGAATATTTTTGGGCTTATTGCTTAACCCCTTTTCTGCCATCGGATGTACTATCCCGACCATGTGACCTGGGACTTAATTCCCATGGACGGGAAAGTATGTCATACCCGATCAGCCGCGCTCAGGGGGGGAGGCCGATCGCAGCCGGGTGTCAGCTGATTATCACAGCTGACATCCAGCACTGTGACCGCTCCTGACACTTTAACCCCTGAAACATGATTGAAGCATTCCGGTGGCATAGGGAAGCATCGCGCAGGGATGGAGATCCTCGAGACAATGCGATGTGATCGCGTTGTTCCAAGGGTCTCCTTCATTCTCCTCACTGCAGATCCCGGATCCAAGATGGCCGAGGGGGTCCTTCCGGGTCCTGCAGGGAGGTGACTTGTGAGCAAAGTGTCAGTTCAGCGATCTGATAATATATAGTGATGTCCCCCCCTGGGGCAAAGTAAAAAAGTTTAAAAAAAAAAAAATTACACTGTAAAAATATTTTTAAAAAAATCCAAAATAAATAAAGAAAAAAATATTGTTCCAATAAATACATTTCTTTATGTAAATAAAAAATAAATAAAAGTACACCAGTATCGCCACTTCTGTAACGACCCAACCTATAAAACTGTCCCACTAGTTAACCCCTTCAGTAAACACTGTAAAAATAAACAAAACACACGTGGCAAGACACGATGCTTTATCATATCGCCGAACAAAAAGTGGAATAACACGCGGTCAAAAAGACAGATATAAATAAACATAGTACCGCTGAAAACGTCATCTTGTCCTGCCAAAAATCGAGCCGCCATACAGCGTCATTAGCGGAAAAAAATAAAAAGTAATAGCCCTCAGAATAAAGTGATGCAAAAATTATTTTTTATATAAAATTATTTTTATTGCATAAAAGCGCCAAAACATAAAAAAAAAAACATATAAATGAGGTATCGCTGTAATCGTACTGACCCGAAGAATAAAACGGCTTTATCAATTTTACCAAACGCAGAACGGTAGGCACCCCTCCAAAAAAGAAATTCATGAATTGCTGGTTTTTGTTCATGCTGCCTCACAAAAATTGGAATAAAAAGCGATCAAAATAGTCACGTGCCCGAAAATGGTACCAATAAAAACATCAACTCGTCCAGCAAAAAACAAGACCACACGTGACTCTGTTGACCAAAATATGGAAAAATTATAGCTTCCAAAATGGGGTGACGCAAAAACTATTTTTTGCAATAAAAAGCTTCTTTTAGTGTCTGACAGCTGCCAAATATAAAAACCCGCTATAAATAGTAAATCAAACCCCCCCTTTATCATCACCTTAGTTAGGGAAAAATAATAAAATAAACAAAAATGTATTAATTTTCCCATTAGGGTTAGGGCTAGGGGTATGTCAGGGTTAGGTGTGTTTAGGATTATGGTTGAGATTAGGGTTAGGGGTGTGGTTAGAGTTGGGATTAGGGTTAGGGGTGTGTTGGGGTTAAGGGAGTATTGGGGTTAGGGGTGTGGTTTGGGATTAGGGGTGTGTTCGGGTTAGGGTTGGAGTTAGAATTGGGAGGTTTCCTATGTTTCGACACATCAGGGGCTCTCCAAACGCAACATGGCATCCGATCTCAAATCCAGCCAATTCTGCGTTGAAAAAGTAAAACAATGCTCCTTCCCTTCCAAGCTCTCTTGTAGGCCCAAACAGGGGTTTATCCCAACATATGGGGTAGCAGGATACATATTCAGGACAACAACTATTGGGGTCCAATTTCTCTATCCAATATCATATAGGGTGCCAACCTCCGCTGATAGACAAGAGATAGATAAGGGTAAGGCCCCTTCAATTCATTTTGACCCCTCATCAAGTCTGTTATCTTTTACAACCCCCTTTATCTTGGGTACGTGAAAATCTAAATATATTTTCACTCACCTGGTTTAGTACCCCACATTAAAATTTTGGCAGTAATAATAAAAAAGTAACATCAATCCCCCACTATAATTGTGGTATACTGTCCAAACAAACTCATTTCATTATCTCTCCTATTTCTTTCCTCATCCCACAGGGCTGGATAGGGGTAGGAGGGACAGTCGATGGGGAGCGGGGGCACCATTGCGCAACTGTAAGATGCCAACCTCTGCTGGTAGGTAGGAACAGTTCAGTTTAGTGGGTACAGGCGCCTCCTGGTATCTTTTAAATGGTGGTAGTGGTCCTTGTTATCACCTTACTGCGTTAAAAAAAAAAAATTACCTTTTAATTACATCTTAACTACAGTTTTTACACAGTGAATTTTTTTCTGGGGGTTGTGCCATCTTTGGACATCGGGCACTCAGACCATCTTCATGAAGTCGGTTTATAGCCATTTGTGCAGACACATGCACATATGTGGCCTGCTGTAGGTCATTTTGCAGGGCTCCTCCTGTTCCTCCTTGCACAAAGGCTGAGCCCCTTCCACATCTCCTGGTCTACTGGCCTGTCTCCTGCTAGCGCCTCCAGCCTCTGGACACTACGCTGAGAGACACAACAAACCTTCTTGCCACAGCTCACATCGATGTGCAATCCTGGATGAGCTGCACTACCTGAGCCACTTATGTGGGTTGTAGAGTTTGTTTCTTGCTACCATGAGTGTGTAAGCACAACCAACATTCAAAAGTGACCAAAACATCAGCCAGATAGCATTGGTACAGAGATGTGGTCTGTGGACCCCACCTGCAGAACTACTCCTTTATTGAGTGTGTCTTGATAATTGCAAATAATGTCCAGCTGTTGTCTATTCCATTTGCACAACAGCATGTGAAATTGGTTGTCAAACAGTGTTGCTTCCCAAGTGGACAGTTTGATTTACTTATAGGTATAGTCTGTTGTTTAAGTGTTCCCTTTATTTTTTTGAGCAGTGTATTTTAGGCCGCAGACAACAAGCAGTTTCTTCCTCGGAGTCGGCAGCTGAATACGTTCCTCATAGACTCATCTTCCATAACGCTAATTCTCGTCTCATTTACCGACACTGGAATCTGCATTAGCAATACTGCAGGAGATATTCATTACACGTGACAGGAGAAATAACTACTTCTTGATGAGAACGACATCATCTTCTACTACAGCTCTAGAAACATATTTGTCCAGAGTCCGTCACTGACTCCATCACCACCAGCCGCCTATATGAATGATTCCCGATTCCCCACACTGTAATCTTCTATCACGTTAGATCTCATGTCTGAGTCACACACAGAACTTTGAGGCTTTTATAAAAAGTGTCATGCTGCTGCAGTGCAGTATAACACAACCTCCACCAGAGGGAGCTTGAGAGAGAAGTGAGACTGCGTACACAGAGAAGCACTGCAGAGCAGCAGCATAGGCACCACCAAGTGCTGAGAGAGTGGTCCAACAAGCCGAGTCAAAAAACAACAATAGGCAGAAGTACTAAAGAGATCAGCAATACACGTGGTCAGGAACAAGCCAGGAGTTTCAGCAATGGTCAGAAGCGGATAAGACAAAGTCAGGAGGCAGAAGAGAGTCCGAATACAAGCCAAGTCAGAAACCAGAGTAACAAAACCGAAACGCTAGAAAAAGGGCAGACAGAGGGAGTCAACAGACACGGGGCAAGTCAGGGATCACAGCAGGACAAACCAAGAGCTACCAGAGTCAGGTTCACATGCCGAAGGCAGAACTATAGCTGACACCGCCAGCAGGATGCATGGGAGCTAAATAGCAAACCTGAACCTAGAATGAGGCAGAGCAAAATTAACTTGACATGATCCCCCCGGAAAAAGGGCAGACAGGATTAAACCCTGGCACGGATCATGACAAAAAGCTTTTTTGTTTGCATAAACACAGCGGACAGAAATTATCTGATCCCAAAGTCTCCATGTACAGTGTTTTATGGGATTTATTTCTGGCCTTAGGCTTTCCTATATTACAGGGGGAAAAAAAACAGATACTAAAAATTATTTTTTTTGACACGCTAAACATTTGTTTTACTCTTTTGGGCCCCAGAACATAGATTTACACTGCAGGGATGGCACAGGGGTGGCTACAACGAAGCCCTGGCAGTTTAACCACTTGCTGCTGCCAAAATCAAACATGACATCTAAGAAGGTGTGACAGTTTGGCTGAATGCCCTCCAACCCAAAATACTCGATAGTATGGGGCGGCCTAGTTACTAAGATACTTACTTGCCTAATGGTGACTGGGCCTGAAATGTACGAAGGTCTATTAGGCCGGGCCAGAGGCAGCGTCCAATAGGACAACCCCTTCTTGATTAATATGTTTGGCCCCGATTATAATAATAAACCCTATACTCAACACCCGTGCTGGTGCCGTTTGTATTGTTTAAATGTACCTGTAAATTCTAAATGTACCTGCAATGTTTGCTGAATTAAATAATAAAATACCTGTAGTAAAACACCCGTTAAAAGTTCCCTCAATAATACAATACACATGTGTGTGCGGCGGCGGCGCTCAAAGAGACAAAGAGACCCCAGATATTGGGCAAAGAAAATAAACATTTATTTAACCAAAAAATAACTGTTTAGGATCGGGGTCTATCTGAGGGTGAGATGTGGTGGACCTTGGGGGTGTGGAGCTAAGGATTGGGTGGTAGTTGATGAAGGAGTTACAGGGGAAGGGGCAACAAATTAAAGGATTGAATCATGAATGGAACTGGACACATTGGGAGTAGACAACACAGTGGAATCATGGGAATGGATAGACAAACTGGAAGGGACAGACACAAGGGAAGGTAGTGACACATTTGACAACAGAGACACATTGGTAGGTGAGGGTGGAGGAGGTGGGTCCAATTTTAGCAGGGTTTTTTGACTCCGGGTCTTCGTCCCGGTGGAAATGTTATTAGTTTTGGACCTTTGCAAGTGGGAGTGGTGGCCTCTGTAGCAGTCTTTCGGTGTGGTGCTGGACTGGGCAGCGTGGTGGATGCTGCTGGCTGCAGGGGTAACATAGAAACATAGTTATTAAGGTTGAAGGAAGACTTTAAGCCCATCTAGTTCAACTCATAGCCTAACCTAACATGCTGATCCAGAGGAAGGCGAAAAAACCCATGTGGCAAAGAGTAAGCTCCACATTGGGTAAAAAAAAAATTTCTTCCCGACTCCACATACGGCAATCTGACTAGTTCCCTGGATTAACGCCCTATCAAGGAATCTAGTGTATATACCCTGTAACATTATGCTTTTCAAGAAAGGTATCCAGACCCCTCTTAAATTTTAGCAATGAATCACTCATTACAACATCATACGGCAGAGAGTTCCATAGTCTCACTGCTCTTACAGTAAAGAATCCGCGTCTGTGATTATGCTTAAACCTTCTTTCCTCCAGACATAGAAAATGCCCCCTTGACCCCGTCTCAGGTCTATGAGTAAAAAGATCATTAGAAAGGTCTTTGTACTGTCCCCTCATATATTTATACATTGTAATAAGATCACCCCTTAGTCTTCGTTTTTCCAAACTAAATAACCCCAAGTGTAATAACCTGTCTTGGTATTGCAGACCCCCCAGTCCTCTAATAACTGAACTTGGTAGCATGGTGGGTGCTGAACTTGGGAGCAGGGTGGATGCTGCTGGGGTGCTGAACTTGGGAGCTTCGTAGATGCTGCTGGCCGCAGGGATGATGAAGTTGGCTGCGTGGTGGATCTGTGAACTGGAGGCGGGGGTGGTGGAGGATAGTTCGTCACTCTGGGAGTTTGAAAGTAGATGTTCGGCTGCTGGTAATATCTTCCGGCCTGTTGATTGTAACTTTGTGACTGCTGCAGCTGCAGCAATGCTTGGCTGTAAGCAGCCTGGCAGGCCTGCATGATGTTGATCTGGAATTGAGGCGTAAGGTTTACTGACACTTCCCGCTCTATTGAAGAAAGAAAAAAAATGTCACGCCGGTCTCTCAAGGTCGGCTTCCAGGCGATCAAGGCGTTTGCTGACATCCTGTATAAGTGTGTTCACATGGGTGAACCCACTCTTCAGTCTATCACCAAGCACCTTAATCCCATCCTGGAAGACCGAGCTTAAGTGCATAAACTCGGGCATGAGTGACGTCTCCCAGGCCTTCTGCTGCTGATGAGAAGACCCAACAAAAGCAGCGGCAGAGGGCTGGGAGAGGGGAAAACCGGATGGATCGGCGGCTGCCTCTTCCTGAGCCTGTTAGGCCTGACAGGTTGCTACATCGCTGGTGGATGATTGGGATTGTGCTTGTTCATTGGCCGGTCGATGAGGGTCCACTCCAACAGAGGACAATCCAGGTTGTGTGGTCGATAAAAAATAAAAAAACACATTAGTAAAACACCAAAAAAAGGTTAAATAATAGTAAGACAAAACAAAAGATACTCACGTTCGGGTAGCAAGCGCAGGCATCAGAAAAGCAAGGTTCCGATGGTATTTGTATTTGCTGAGTATCCTTTGAGCAGCACCACTTTTAACCTGGTTCTCCTGTCTCATGTCCTTGTTGAAGAGATCCTTCATCGAGCGCCAACGCACTCTTATTCTCTTCACTGTGGTGGGGAAAAAAAAAAGGAAAAAAATTAATTGTAAAACAATGCACCAACATTTACAGTTTCACTGGCGCGTCACACCACATTCAAATACTTACCAAAATCATTTCTGATACTGGCGTGGCACGGTCCAGAACATGCAGCAGCGATCTGGCCACTTGTTCCCAGAGTCGTCGAATCACAGCAATGTCGGAGTGCTGACGAGCACGGATGTACCACAAGGTGAATTAGTTGCTCGTTTTCAATGTCCAGTTTGGCTTCTTCCAGTTGTGGAACCTATAGATCCAATAAAACAAAATAATTTTAAAGAAAACTTGAAACAAAAATCAATTACAACTCTGATGAAAATGGGTATTATACCTACCGATAATTCGGTTTCCAGGAGTCCATCCTGACAGCACGCTGGAGGACGTCCTCCTCCTCCTTGCTGGGACAGGAAACAACACGAGAGGTTAAAAGGTCCCACTCCGCCCCCTTTCCTTTAGTGTTTTGACAAGTACCACACCATGGATAGATACCATTTGAATTTTATTAACCAAATCATATTTACAGCATATGACATAGTATACATAAGGGGGGGAAGTAACGGTGCTGTCAGGATGGACTCCTGGAAACCGAATTATCGGTAGGTATAATACCCATTTTCCAGGACGTCCCCCTGACAGCACGCTGGAGAATACCAAAGAAACTCCTTTAGGGTGGGACAACTGCCTGGAGAACCTTTCTCCCAAAAGACATTTGTTGGTTTGCTAACACATCCAATTTGTAGTGTTTACAGAATGTGTTCACACTGGCCCAAGTCGCAGCTTTACAAATTTGTTCTAATGATGCCCCTGCCCGTTCGGCCCATGACGCTGAAATGGCCCGAGTTGAATGGGCTTTTATTCCCACAGGACAATCTACCCCTTCTGACACATAGGCTTTTGAGATTACTGTAGTGATCCATCTAGCTATAGATGTTTTGGATGCTTTTTTACCCTTATTTTTACCCCCAAACAGGACAAAAAGATTGGGATCCTTTCTCCAAGTACTAGTGGCCTCTAAATAATCTAGTACTGCCTGTCTGACATCAAGAGAATGTAAAGATTGTTCTTTTGTATTAGAGGGTTTATTGCAAAAGGAGGGTAGAATTATTTCCTGATTTCTGTTTTGTACTGAAGCTACTTTGGGAATAAATGATGGATCTAGTTTTAGGATTATATGATCCTCACGAACCTGGAGGTACGGGTCCCTAATTGATAGGGCTTGTATTTCCCCTACTCTTTTGGCTGTCGTAATAGCTACCAAAAAGGCTGTTTTCCAAGTTCTTATTGCAATGGGCATGTTATCTTTCTGGGTAAAAGGATCTTTACATAGGGCTCTGAGTACTAAATTTAAATCCCAAGGGGGAGTTAATTGCCTAACTGTGGGACGTAATCTCTGGACAGCTTTTATGAATCTCATTATCCACGGGTGAGAGGCTAATGGATAATCCAGAAATGTGCTAAGTGCTGAAATTTGTACTTTAAGGGTACTAGGTCTCAGCCCCATATTAAATCCCGATTGGAGAAAATCCAGAACTCTGGGCACATCCGGGTTTTCTGACATTCCGGCCGACCTGCCACCTCTCATACAGAACTTCTTCCAAATTTTGTAATAAATTGATGAAGTTACTGGTTTACGACTAGCTTGGATCGTTGAGATGACTTCATCAGATAACCCTCGCGATTTCAGGATGTCCCTCTCAGGATCCATGCTGAAAGGTGCAATCGTTCCGGGTTTTGATGTAACACTGGCCCTTGATGAATCATGTCCTTCCATAGAGGAAGACTGACTGGACTGTCCATCGCCATGGCTCCTAACAACGGAAACCAGCTCCTTCTTGGCCAGAATGGTACTATCATCAGAACTGTTGCTTGGTCTTCCTGAATCTTCCTGAGGACCCTCGGAATGAGTGCTATTGGGGGAAAAGCATAGGATAGTGGTTCGACCCATGTTTGACTCAAGGCGTCGACTGCTTCTGGTATGTCTGTAGGGTTGAGGTAATAGAATCTGGCCACCTTCGAATTTTTTCTTGTAGCGAATAGATCTATCCTGGGAGTCCCCCAGCGATGACATAATTGGTGAAAGATTTCTTGGTTTAATTCCCATTCTGTGGGACAGACTTCTTTCCTGCTCAGATAATCGGCCAGGACGTTTTGAGATCCTTCTAAGTGGACTGCTGTGATTGACAGGACTGTGTTTTCTGCCCAAGAAAATATTTTCCGTGCCAATTCCTGAAGTGGTTTGTATCTGGGACCTCCTTGGTGTCTTATGAAGGATACTGCTGTCATGTTGTCCGTTAAGATTTTCACATGTTGGTTTTTTAAACGGGAGTGATTCCTTCTTAGAGCTTCCCAAATAGCGTAAAGCTCTCTGTAGTTTGAAGATCTTCGACTGATATCCTTTGGCCATCTGCCCTGGACGAATGATCCTTCTAGATGGGCTCCCCAACCCCACTGGCTGGCATCCGTAGTGATCACCACACACGGGGTACAGGTCCATGGAACCCCCACTCTTAGGTTGCTGTATTGTGTCCACCAGTGCAATGACTTTTTTACTGCCTTTGATAGGTGGATTACTCTGTCCAGTGATGACTGACGTCGATCCCATGCCGAGAGAACCTGATCCTGTAGCAATCTTGAGTGAGCCTGTGCCCACCTTACGCAAGTGATACAGGCTGTCATCTTCCCTAAGACCTTCATGGCTGATCTTATAGTGACCTGGTGCTTTATGAATTCCATGATTAATGCTCTTATTGACACCCGTTTTTCTCTTGGCAAAAAGGATTGTCTTGTGGTGGCATCTAGAAGAACTCCCAAAAATACCTTCCGAGATTCGGGTTTCATGTGAGATTTTTCTTGATTCACGACCCAACCTAGATATTTTAGGACTGCAATGGCTCGATCTCTGTGTAGGATTAAGATGTTTCTTGTTCTGGCTACCAGCAGAAAATCGTCCAGATAAGGAATTATTGTAATTCCTTCGTTTCTTAAGTATGCCACCACTTCCGCCACCAATTTTGTAAATATCCTCGGTGCTGACGCCAGGCCGAACGGGAGACCTTGAAATTGAAGGTGGCAGGTTTGGTCCGGAAACTTTACAGAAAACCTCAGAAGCTCCTGAGATGTTGCATGGATTGGAACCTGATGATACGCACTTTTTAGGTCTAGCGTACACATTACCGCATCTTTGTCTATGAGATGGACCGTTGTTTTTATTGATTCCATTCTGAATCTTTTGTATTTTACATAGACGTTCAATGGTTTTAAGTTTATTATTGTGCGTGTTTCCCCTGATGGCTTTGGGATTGAGAATAGTGAAGAGTAGTGACCTCTGGCTATTTCTGTTGTGGGGACCCGCACTATAACTTGAGAACTGAACAACTTCAGAATGTCTATGAACATTGGTGAATCTTTTGCCACCTTGGTAGGTGGGATACACCTCTGTGGTGCTGGGGATATGAGCTCTATCCTGTAACCCTCTGAAATGATTTTTAGGACATAGGCATTTTTTGTCACTTCTTTCCAGTTGTCCAGAAAGAGACTGAGCCTGCCCCCTATACCTATGGCGTCATTGTCTCCTAGATCTAGGGCTTGACCCAAACAGGGAGTTTCTTCCCCTTCGGTTCTGAGAATAGGCACCTCTATAGGAACCTCTGCTGGGTCTCCACTGTTCTCTATAATCCGGCTGCTTGAATTTATAGGAACTTCGAGGTGGAGGTCTCTTCCGAAATGGCTGGAATTTTTTCGGTTTTTCCTCAGGAAAACCTTTTTTATTATCTGATGCGGATTCCAGAATATCGTCTAATGCTTGTCCAAATACCTTGGACCCTGAAAAGGGAATAGCACATAATTTGTTTTTTGATGCATTATCCCCTGACCAAGATTTGAGCCATATAGCTCTACGAGTCGCATTGGATAACGAACTATTTCTGGCCGCAAATCTAACGGATTCTGCTGATGTGTCCGCCATAAAGGCTGTGGCAGATTTTATGATGGGTAAGGAGGAAATCAAATCGGCCCGTGGGGTTTTATTCACCAAATGTTCCTCTAACTGCCCCATCCACAAATACATTGATCTAGCTACTGATGTGGCTGCAATGTTAGCTTTTATCAGTGCTGCCGACGTCTCCCATGAACGGCGCAACAGAATATCTGCTTTGCGATCCATAGCGTCTCTGAGACTAGAAGAGTCCTCGAATGGAATAGCCGTTTTTTTAGTAACTTTGGCTATAGGCACGTCGATCTTCGGAATTTCCTCCCATGCCTTGATGTCTTCCGGATCAAATGGTAGACGACTTTTAAATTCTCGCGATACTATCAGTCTACGTTCAGCATCTTTCCATTCTTGTAATATCATCTGTTTGAGGTGATCACTCACAGGGAATACCGTCTGTCTTTGTGATGTCAGTCCTCCAAACATCAAATCTTGTCTGGATTTCGGCCGCGGTTCTTCTTTCATCTGCATTGTATTTCTCACCGCCTGCACTAGATCTTCCGTCTCTTCCACATGGAATAGAAATTTTCTTCCTTGATCCTGTTCCTCTAATGGTAGTTCTCCTTCTTCTTGATCCGAACTTCTCCCATCAGATTCTTCTTTAGAAAGCACTTCCTCATCATCTTGGTCCAGATCCAACCGTGGCCTTTTACGGCTCCGACCTGGGCTGGAGGGGTACCGCTGTGTCATGGAAGCCAATGAATTTTGTACCTCTTCCCGGATTAAAGACCTCATTTCAGATAGTAATGATGGTTGTTCTTCTCTTACAACTCTGGAAATGCAGGACTCGCATAATTCCTTTTTATGTGCCTCTGGTAATTTAGCATTACATATGGAACATCGTCTGGACTTTGTCAGTGCTTTGCCTGACTTTTTTGCCACTGACAGGGATGTCTGTTGAGTCTCCTTATCCTAAGTATAAGAATGAGTACATCTTAGTGACTTAGGAATAAGTGAGAAAGGTAATATGCGCTATGCGCACTTACCCCAGTCTCCTCACTCCTGGGATCCACATCCTCTGTTTAAATATAAATATATATATCATATAAATAGAACGTCTCCTGCTAGATATATGTATATAGGGATTTTGCAGCACTGCTGCACTTACCCCTTGTCTCTGGCATTGCAGACCTCCTCTCCGGCTGTTTCACTTGCATGCACCTGCGTCCTGGTTAATGTAGAGCTCACTCCAACCTGTAGAACGCCGGCGCCTATTTTTAAATCTGGCGCCTTTTTATATACGCTTTAGCGTTCCACCCTGTGGAACGCATACCCTGCCGCCGAATGTACCGGATCTGATGCCGCTGACGTCACCGGAAGCGCTATATCACTTACTTCCGCGTTCCCCGCAGTGGAACGCACGCTGAAGCCGGGAGGTTCTGCTGCCCCTGCCTGCTCGTATAAGAGCATGCGGACCTCTGCGCCCATCCTGGCGCCGGCGCCTCTTGTCCTTCCTGGCGCCTGAGCCGAGAGCCTCCCCCTGGGAGGAAGCGGCTCACCCAGGAGCGCGTCCGCTCGACTGGTCTCTGGACGCAGGGACTCCCACCCGGGGAGTATGTGCCCTGGGCTACCGACGAGGGGGAAGGATTTTGGACCAGCCGCACGATCCCCCTGAGCCCTCCGGTAAGCTTGATCTCTCGTGTGTCCCTCCATGCAGGGACAGGAAAAACACTAAAGGAAAGGGGGCGGAGTGGGACCTTTTAACCTCTCGTGTTGTTTCCTGTCCCAGCAAGGAGGAGGAGGACGTCCTCCAGCGTGCTGTCAGGGGGACGTCCTGGAAAAGAATACTTACACCACGTATTAGCTCATGAGACACCTGAGCCCAAGGTACCTGTAAAAAAATTACACGATTTAACACAGCTAAAGTATTGCCAGTCAATACATACCAATCAGTGGAAACAGGAACACATGGGCTACTTGCACAGTGAACAAGTCTGTAGGAACATGTTCACACACCACCAAGAAACTTGAAGACACAAAAGAGCATAGTAAAACCAAAAACACTCAGTTTCAAAAACATCACAGTAATCCGCAAGTTTGAGTAAAAAGATGTAAAAAACAGGGTATTTGGTTGATACGTTTTTTGCAAAAAATGTATTCTAAGCTGCTCCACCAAACGTCACGGTATACCCATATCAGAGCAGTCCTAACTGATGTATGCAATCCCTATCTGATGTATTTAAAAACCTGATCATCTGTATATTACCTGTGTGAACAGGGTTCAGAGAGGAAAAGTCCATGTGGACATGCTGAGTGGAACAGCTTTTATGCAGATAGCCCATGTTCCTACAGACCTGTTCACTGTGCAAGTAGCCCATGTGTTCCTGTTTCCATAATTGTTCTCTTGTGTCTACAAGACTGGGGAGTTACCCACCACTCCTCTTGGGCTATCTGCATAAAAGCTGTTCCACTCAGCATGTCCACAGACTTTTCCTCTCTGAACCCTGTTCACTTTTTATTCGCACTTGCGGATTACTGTGATTTTTTTGAAACTGAGTTTTTTGTTTTACTATGCACTTTTGTGTCTTCAAACATACCAATCAGTATAGCAAATGTGATTACATAATCGGTGTCATGTCCACCCTGGGAAGCAGTCACCTCTTCTCTTGAGAACATGGTTGAAGAGCAGGCAGCAATCAAGTGGAACACTACAGAAAAAAATGAAACAAAATTTAAACTTAAGAGCCAAACACAATGTAGCCCCCCCCCCCCACCAAAAAAAAAGAAAACCAATACTTACATTACAGGCAGTAGTCCAACAGCCCAGCAGTCAGCACAGGACAGGGACAGGTTACAGCACCAGGACAGATGACAGCACCAGAGACAGCAGCGCCAGGATACAACCAGTCTAAAGGAACAAAAAAAATAATAATAATTGAGAGAGACAGACATTTTCAACGGTTCTATACTTACATAGCCAGGTGTTATCCTCACCAGGAGAGCAGCACCAGGAGAGACGGCAGCACCAGGAGAGACGTATTAAAAAAAATAGGAGAATATGAGTCTTCATATATTAAAAACAATATTATTTATTAGTACCAAAAACATGATTAAAAAAATATATATATAAATAAATAAGTACAATTTCAATATTACATTCATATGGATAAGAATTTGATCCTAAAGGTGACAATATTAAGTTGCCGCCAACCTGGACACATGATGCAGCACTGAAGATGATGTCCAAATGAACAGTATATATAGCCATTAAATTTAACCGTAAGGAAATCGTAAGCACATACCCCACATATAGCGGGACAAAGGTAACATCGTAATTCAAGTCAGGTCATAAGGCTAATCTAGACTGAAAAGACATCACATGTCTCACAATACAGCGCTGTACAGAGAAATGTAAAAAAACATAGAATAAATATAGAGTTAATTACCCATAATAGTATCTCCGATTCCGTCCAGTCCAGGGGGCGACCACTGATCGCGACGCGCGTTTTGCGAGCCTGACTGTCCCTTCCTCAATTGGGGGATATAGATCAGGAGATAACTAGTCTTGTGCTACTGTCCAGATTCTTGTGCTTCCGTGCAGTCTTGAGAGTAATGGACTACCTGTCTCCACACCCCTTTTTATACATCAGTGATTTTACAGGTGGGAACAGTTTCCTGGACATGATTAGTGTGAAGTATGCATTGCGTTTCGAACGCACACGTACGCATGTCCTTCCGTACCAATGCGTTCCCATAGACAGTAATGTTTTTTGTTTTTTTTTTAAGCAATCATCTGCAATCGTCCATATGCGGATGATTGTGCAATATTTGTCGCCTCCAAAAAGGCAACATGTTGCGTTCACCGCGCCCTGCTGCACACAGCCAAACTACGCATGCGTACTCAAAAGCATGTAAACGCATGTCCTTGTGTACACCATGTTAAATATATGTACGCATGACATGCGGATCTATGCGGATGAAATGCTGCGCGCACAGACGCAAATGTGAAGCCAGCCTAAGAGCATCATACTGTGGAGAGGGGAGCTGAACAGGGGTGAGACTCGGGACATTATTAAATGTTAAGTGGGCACTTATTGTTATAGGGGCACTCTGGTTGTTGTGATTGTCAGAGGGGCACACAGGGAACATTATTACTTTCTACGTGAGAAGAGGGCATTACTATATTCTAAAGGTTTGTTTTACCATCTAGAGCAGGGGTGGGCAATTAATTTCCCCGGAGGGGGGCACATGTGAAGGGCCGAACCAATAGGCCGAAATTAATTCTGCTCAATATTAATATATTATAATCATTATATTATTGATAATTTTATTAATATTCATTGTATAACTTAATATTGAGCAGAAATAAGAATGCTGATATCCCATTATATATCGTATGAGCCCCAACAGCGGCATGAGCCTCACACAGCCTCCCTATATATACTGCATGTCGCCCCCATAGCCTCCCCATGTGAAACATGTCGCCCCCCCATGTGTGACATGTCGCCCCCCCATGTGTGACATGTCGCCCCCCCATGTGTGATATGTCGCCCCCCCATGTGTGACATGTCGCCCCCCCCCATGTGTGACATGTCGCCCCCCCCCCATGTGTGACATGTCGCCCCCCCCATGTGTGACATGTCGCCCCCCCCATGTGTGACATGTCGCCCCCCCCATGTGTGACATGTCGCCCCCCCCATGTGTGACATGTCGCCCCCCCCCCATGTGTGACATGTCGCCCCCCCCCCATGTGTGACATGTCGCCCCCCCCCCCATGTGTGACATGTCGTCCCCCCCCCATGTGTGACATGTCGCCCCCCCCCCCATGTGTGACATGTCGCCCCCCCCATGTGTGACATGTCGCCCCCCCCCCATGTGTGACATGTCGCCCCCCCCCCAGTGTGACATGTCGCCCCCCCCCCCAGTGTGACATGTCGCCCCCCCCCATGTGTGACATGTCGCCCCCCCATGTGTGACGCACCATGTCGCCCCCCCCCATGTGTGACGCACCATGTCGCCCCCCCCATGTGTGACGCACCATGTCGCCCCCCCCCATGTGTGACGCACCATGTCGCCCCCCCCCCATGTGTGACGCACCATGTCGCCCCCCCCCATGTGTGACATGTCGCCCCCCCCATGTGTGACATGTCGCCCCCCCCATGTGTGACATGTCGCCCCCCCCCATGTGTGACATGTCGCCCCCCCCCCATGTGTGACATGTCGCCCCCCCATGTGTGACATGTCGCCCCCCCCCCATGTGTGACATGTCGCCCCCCCCCATGTGTGACGCACCATGTCGCCCCCCCCCATGTGTGACGCACCATGTCGCCCCCCCCCCATGTGTGACGCACCATGTCGTCCCCCCCATGTGTGACGCACCATGTCGCCCCCCCCCCCCCATGTGACGCACCATGTCGCCCCCCCCCCCGTGTGACGCACCATGTCGCCCCCCCCGTGTGACGCACCATGTCGCCCCCCCATGTGTGACGCACCATGTCGCCCCCCCATGTGTGACGCACCATGTCGCCCCCCCATGTGTGACGCACCATGTCGCCCCCCCACATGTGTGACGCACCATGTCGCCCCCCCACATGTGTGACGCACCATGTCGCCCCCCCCCATGTGACGCACCATGTCGCCCCCCCCCCCGTGTGACGCACCATGTCGCCCCCCCCCCCCGTGTGACGCACCATGTCGCCCCCCCATGTGTGACGCACCATGTCGCCCCCCCATGTGTGACGCACCATGTCGCCCCCCCATGTGTGACGCACCATGTCGCCCCCCCATGTGTGACATGTCACCCCCCCCATGTGTGACGCACCATGTCGCCCCCCCCCCATGTGTGCAGCACCATGTCGCCCCCCCCCCATGTGTGCAGCACCATGTCGCCCCCCCCATGTGTGCAGCACTATGTCGCCCCCCCATGTGTGCAGCACCATGTCGCCCCCCCATGTGTGCAGCACCATATCACATCCCCATACCCTCCCCATGCTCACCCAAACAACCCATACACGAGGAAAAAAAAAATAGCACACAAAAAAAAAAACACATACCTCGGTCCCGTTCCCTGGCGCTCTGCTTCTCTGGAAATGTGAGAAGTGAAATGTGTCTGGTGTAATCTCTGCAGATGAGTCCTGGCTGGAGAAGTTGTCGCGTCGGTCTGGGCCAGATGGAAAAGACGTCAGCTGTTCACCCGCAGAGCCGCACTCCACATAGAGAATAATGGAGCCTCCAGCACCGACCTCCACCCGCAGAGCCGCACTCCACATAGAGAACAATGGAGCCTCCAGCACCGACCTCCACCCGCAGAGCCGCACATCACATAGAGAATAATGGAGCCTCCAGCACCGACCTCCACCCGCAGAGCCGCACTCCACATAGAGAATAATGGAGCCTCCAGCACCGACCTCCACCCGCAGAGCCGCACTCCACATAGAGAATAATGGGGCCTCCAGCACCGACCTCCACCCGCAGAGCCGCACTCCACATAGAGAATAATGGAGCCTCCAGCACCGACCTCCACCGCAGAGCCGCACTCCACATAGAGAATAATGGGGCCTCCAGCACCGACCTTCACCCGCAGAGCCACACTCCACATAGAGAATAATGGGGCCTCCAGCACCGACCTTCACCCGCGGAGCCGCACACCACATAGAGAATAATGGAGCCTCCAGCACCGACCTCCACCCGCAGAGCTGCACTCCACATGGAGAATAATGGAGCCTCCAGCACCGACCTTCACCCGCAGAGCCGCACTCCACATGGAGAATAATGGAGCCTCCAGCACTTACGTCCACCCGCAGAGCCGCACTCCACATAGAGAATAATGGAGCCTCCAGCACCGACCTTCACCCGCAGAGCCGCACTCCACATAGAGAATAATGGGGCCTCCAGCACCGACCTCCACCCGCAGAGCCGCACTCCACATAGAGAATAATGGAGCCTCCAGCACCGACCTCCACCCGCAGAGCCGCACTCCACATAGAGAATAATGGAGCCTCCAGCACCGACCTTCACCCGCAGAGCCGCACACCACATACAGAATAATGGGGCCTCCAGCACCGACCTCCACCCGCAGAGTCGCACTCCACATAGAGAATAATGGAGCCTCCAGCACCGACCTCCACCTGCAGAGCCGCACTCCACATAGAGAATAATGGGGCCTCCAGCACCAACCTCCACCCGCAGAGCCGCACTCCACATAGAGAATAATGGGGCCTCCAGCACCAACCTCCACCCACAGAGCCGCACTCCACATAGAGAATAATGGAGCCTCCAGCACCGACCTTCACCCGCAGAGCCGCACACCACATAGAGAATAATGGAGCCTCCAGCACCGACCTTCACCCGCAGAGCCGCACTCCACATGGAGAATAATGGAGCCTCCAGCACTTACGTCCACCCGCAGAGCCGCACTCCACATAGAGAATAATGGAGCCTCCAGCACTGACCTCCACCCGCAGAGCCGCACTCCACATAGAGAATAATGGAGCCTCCAGCACCGACCTCCACCCGCAGAGCCGCACTCCACATAGAGAATAATGGAGCCTCCAGCACTTACGTCCACCCGCAGAGCCGCACTCCACATAGAGAATAATGGAGCCTTCAGCACCGACCTTCACCCGCAGAGCCGCACTCCACATAGAGAATAATGGGGCCTCCAGCACCGACCTCCACCCGCAGAGCCGCACTCCCCATAGAGAATAATGGAGCCTCCAGCACCAACCTCCACCCGCAGAGCCGCACTCCACATAGAGAATAATGGGGCCTCCAGCATCAACCTCCACCCACAGAGCCGCACTCCACATAGAGAATAATGGAGCCTCCAGCACCGACCTTCACCCGCAGAGCCGCACACCACATAGAGAATAATGGAGCCTCCAGCACCGACCTTCACCCGCAGAGCCGCACTCCACATGGAGAATAATGGAGCCTCCAGCACTTACGTCCACCCGCAGAGCCGCACTCCACATAGAGAATAATGGAGCCTCCAGCACTGACCTCCACCCGCAGAGCCGCACTCCACATAGAGAATAATGGAGCCTCCAGCACCGACCTCCACCCGCAGAGCCGCACTCCACATAGAGAATAATGGAGCCTCCAGCACTTACGTCCACCCGCAGAGCCGCACTCCACATAGAGAATAATGGAGCCTTCAGCACCGACCTTCACCCGCAGAGCCGCACTCCACATAGAGAATAATGGGGCCTCCAGCACCGACCTCCACCCGCAGAGCCGCACTCCACATAGAGAATAATGGAGCCTCCAGCACCGACCTCCACCCGCAGAGCCGCACTCCACATAGAGAATAATGGAGCCTCCAGCACTTACGTCCACCCGCAGAGCCGCACTCCACATAGAGAATAATGGAGCCTTCAGCACCGACCTTCACCCGCAGAGCCGCACTCCACATAGAGAATAATGGAGCCTCCAGCACCGACCTTCACCCGCAGAGCCGCACTCCACATAGAGAATAATGGGGCCTCCAGCACCGACCTCCACCCGCAGAGCCGCACTCCACATAGAGAATAATGGAGCCTCCAGCACCGACCTCCACCCGCAGAGCCGCACTCCACATACAGTGATGTGACGTTCATGAACGAGCGGACTCAAAGAGCCGGCTCTTCACTGTGAAGGATATGAGCCGGCACCTGTCAGTGAGCCGCTTGTTACCTAGTGGCTCTCTGCTCTCCTCCCTTCCCTGTGCTGCTGACATCAGCCTGGTGGTGGAGGGGGAGGAGAGGAGCCAGGAGAGACTGTGTGCTGGAGGGGGAGAGAGGAAAGCTGCTGCTGAAAGTACTCAAATCCAAACATAAGTCTAGAATTGCCATGAAAAACACGCAACAAGACTCAAACCACAATGTTCAATAATATTAAATGCAGTAATGTTTATTAATAATTACAAAATAACAATAATAATTTTTACCAGCAAAAAAACCTCCAAATGTAAATGGAGCGGATATATCCACATAACATCAATAAAAAAACCTATCTGAGGAATCAATAGCAAAAAATGCCCATACAAAAGGACCTGTCTTATAATGAGCTGCAACCTGTCAGAAAATGTGACAGTGGTGCACAGAGCTCAATGAACATCGGTGGTGGAATAAATAGAGCTTTAATTAGTTAATTACTGCCACACAGCATGTATATTAGCGCCCACTACCTCTATCAGATTGTACCGATAAAGATTACAATTACAGAGTGGACACAGGGCAAGCTAAGGATAATGATGATGTCCGTGTCTCCGGTCCTATACCCCGTTGCACATTTTTTGCATTTGTTTGATGTTCTTATAATGAAAAATAATATAAACAATGTTAATCTGTTAACTAGAAGGTTTTGTGTCATTATTTTGGTGAGATTACTGAAGAGCCGATTCAAGAGCCGAAAGAGCCGGCTCTTCTTGCTGAGCCGAGCCGAAAGAGCCGATTCCAAAAAAAACCCCTGAAGTCCCATCACGAGCGCCGACCACAGGGTGGCGCTCACAGCAGGCCAGCATCAGTAACCATAGAGGTCTCAAGGACCTCTATGGTTACAAAGCAGAAGCATCGCCGACCCCCGATCATGTGACAGGGGTTGGCGATGCGCTCATTTCCGGCCGGAAGCGCCGGTTAAATGCCGCTGTCAGCGTTTGACTGCGGCATTTAACTAGTTAATAGCGGTGGGTGAATAGCGATTTCACCCGCCGCTATTGCGGGCACATGTCAGCTGTTCAAAACAGCTGACATGTCCCGGCTTTGATGCGGGCTCACCGTGGAGCCCTGCATCAAAGTGCGGTATCTGACCTCGGACGTACTATCCCATGTGAGGTCAGAAAGAGGTTAAGCCCTGCTATGAATGCCCCATGGAAAAGCTTCCTACCTGCTTCTCCCATGTTTTCATTACCCAAATCTGCGTGTCTCAGTTTCAAATTTCCCCAGAACTGTTCTACTGTGTCATTAGGACCTTGTACTATGTCCAGTAGGGCGATTGTGGATTCCCCCACATTTTTCTAGCACCATGCATGTAGACCTTGTAGGAAGTGTAACCCTGACTCTACAGTTCTGACATACTGTGCGTCCAACTCCCGTTCTAAACTATATGATCTCCCTGCCCTTTTTATTGCCTCCAGAACTGACTCCATTCGTGCGTCCCCAATTTTCCCTCTTAGGACGGACTCTAAGTCTGCCCATGTACATGTGTAGGTATTATTCAGTCCTACCATCCATCTGTAGAAGGCCATCGGTAAGTCATATGGGTCAGGGGCGTCCTTGACCAGTGTCATGTGGTCTTTTGGGCTCCATGGTTTGTAATGAGAGACAGTTGTCGTAGTCATGGGTGCAGTCGAGCGTCTGGGGGTAAATGTTGATGTTGCTGCTGCAGCGCCGGTTGCATCCATAGTGTGGAGATTTGGTTGATAGTCTCCGTCATCTAGTGTGTTGGGTGCGCCAGGCTGTCTTCTGATATTATTGTCACATTGTGCCCATGGTCTTGTGTCGCAGTGTGAGTGTGGACATGTTCAGACATATTCTGTTAGAGAAATATATGAATATGTGTATGAATTATACGAATGTATTAAGGTGGATCCTGATTTCCCCATCAACCCCCATAGGCTGACCCTGTAGTATAATGCAGCACCCCATTGGCAGACCCTGTAGTAAAAGGCAGCATTCCATAGGCAGACCCTGTAGTATAAGGCAGCATCCCATAGGCAGACCCTGTAGTACAGGGGTGTCAAACTGCATTCCTCAAGGGCCGCAAACAGGTCATGTTTTCAGGATTTCCTAAGGGTATGTTTCCACGGTCAGGATGGCCGGCGGTATCGCCGCAGCGGCGAAGCCGCTCGGCGCTAAGCCCCGCCCCCCTTTCTGGGACGCGATCATGCCGGATGTGTTAACTCTTCACATCCGGGATGATCGCTCTCTCCCATAGCGCCCTGTGATATACCTTGCGGGGACGCTGCGTCCCCGCAAGGTGTACGGACATGCTGCGATATGAAAAGACGCGCAGCATGTCCGGAGTCGCAGGGCCGCCGCGTGCGGGTTTCCACGCATAGTGGAGACGGGATTTCATAAAATCCCCTCCACTATGCTGGAACATCTGGACGCTGCTTGTTTGACACTGCAGCTCTGCGCAGCGTCAAACAAGCAGCGTTTCCTGACCGTGGAAACATACCCTTAGCATTGAACAAGGTGCTGTAATCATTGTGTGTAGGTGATTAAATTATCACCTGTGCAATACAAGGAAATCCAGAAAACATCACCTGTTTGCGGCCCTTGAGGAATGCAGTTTGACACCCCTGCTGTAGTATAAGGCAGCATCCCATAGGCAGACCCTGTAGTATAAGGCAGCACCCCATAGCCAGACCCTGTAGTATAAGGCAGCACTCCATAGGCAAACTTTACAGCACAAGGCAGCACCCCATATGCAGACCCTGTAGTATAAGGCAGCACCCCATAGGCAGACCCTGTAGTAAAAGGCAGCACCCCATAGGCAGACCCTGTAGTATAAGGCAGCACCCCATAGCCAGACCCTGTAGTATAAGGCAGCACTCCATAGGCAAACTTTACAGCACAAGGCAGCACCCCATATGCAGACCCTGTAGTATAAGGCAGCACCCCATAGGCAGACCCTGTAGTAAAAGGCAGCACCCCATAGGCAGACCCTGTAGTATAAGGCAGCACCCCCATAGGCAGACTCTAATATAAGGCAGCACCCATAGGCAGACCCTGTAGCACAAGGCAGCATTCCATATGCAGACCCTGTAGTATAAGGCAGCACCCCATAGGCAGACCCTGTAGTAAAAGGCAGCACCCCATAGGCAGGTGGGCCCCCTCTGAGCACAGAGCCCGGGGCGATGGTCCCCTCTGCCCCCTGGTAGCTACGCTACTGAGTCCATCCCTAGCATAGAACCTGTAGCTAACTAAGAAGTTGGCCCAGTTCTCCAGGAACCCAAACCCCTCCTTCCTACACTAATTCCTGAGTCACTTATTTATCTCCTTAACTTCCCTTTGCCTCTGGCATGGCACGTGGTACAGTCAGTATTTCTGAGAATACCACCTTGGAGGTCCTTACTTTAAGGACCTTCCACCTACCTCTAACTTTGTCATTTGTGCCAATGTGCACGACCGCTGGGTCCTCACCAGCCCCTCCCAGTAATCTGTCCACCCGATCAGCAATGTGTCAGACTCGAGCGCCAGGTAGGCAGCACACTGTTCGACGATCCCTGTCTTTGTGACAGATTGCCCTATCTGTTCCCCTAATAATTGAGTCCCCCACTACCAGCACCTGTCTGGCCTGCCCTGCTCTCCTATTTCCCTCCTTACTGGAGCAGACACTCCTCCGGCTTTCAGAGGACATGCCTGGCTGCAGCAGTGCTACCCCTGTACAGGCACCCCCCTCATCTGCCAACTTAGCTAACTTATTGGGGTGTGCCAGATTAGGACTAGCCTCCCTGGCACTCTTCCCTTTACCCTGCCTTCTGTCACCCAGCTAGCTGCCTCACTGTCCTGCAGCTCCATCCTACCATCCCCCCCTCATCTATCCCATTGAGCGTCTGCTCAGTGAGCAGCAGACTCCTTTCCATATTGTCTATGGATCTCATTGTTGCCAGCTGCACATTTAGATCCAGAACCTGGGCTTCCAAATGCACAACGTGCTCACATCTCGCACAGCAGTATGCACCCTCGACCGGCTGATCAAGGACTGCATACATGTGGCCAGATGTGCACTGGATGGCATTAACAATAGTGGAGCACATTTCCTAATGGGGATTCCACCAGACCGAAACGTTAAAAAGAAATTTAGAATATTAATAAAATGCAAAAAGCAATTCAGTAATTCCTCCCTTGTAAACTCCCTGAATATAAAGTCACTAAATCACAAGTCACACACTTACCGCCGGTCACACTTACGCTCCGGACACACTCAGCTCGTTCACACTCGCTAACAAAGAAGAATTAAAGAGATTTTTTTTCCCCTTTAGCAGCAATCCAACCTACAGCTCAATGACTTCTGTACACCTCGTACATCCGTACACACACGGCTCCACTCCGTACACACGCGGCTCCGCTCCGTACACCTCGTACACACACGGCTCCGCTCCGTACACCTTGTAAACATGCGGCTCCTCACCATACATCTTGTACACATGCAGCTCCTCTCCATACACCTTGTACACACACGGCTCCACTCTGTACACACAGCTCTGCTACATCCACACTGTAAACCCCTCCTGACCCAAACACAAACATCCCCTCATCCAGCACCAAGACAACCAGCACAGCAGAGTCCTGCATACACTGAGGCCCCTGATCATGTGACCCCCCTGGCTCCTCTCCTCCTGTGACCTCATCACAGGTCCTGTGAGCACAGAGCAGCCGTATATAACTCATAGCACACCTGCATTTCTGCTGCATAGCAGCGATCTGATGATCGCTGCTATGTAGTAGAGCCGATTGCGTTGTGCCAGCTTCTAGCCTCCTATGGAGGCTATTGAAGCATGGCAAAAGTAAAAAAAAAAAAAGTCAAAAAAATGTGAAAAAAAAATATATATAAAAGTTTAAATCACCCCCCTTTCGCCCCATTCAAAATAAATCAATTAAAAAAATCAAACCTACACATATTTGGTATCGCCGCGTTCAGAATAGCCCGATCTATCAATAAAAAAAAGGATTAACCTGATCGCTAAACAGCGTAGCGAGAAAAAAATTCGAAATGCCAGAATTACATTTTTTTGGTCGCCGCGACATTGCATTAAAATGCAATAAAGGGCAATCAAAAGCCAGCTCGGCACGCAAAAAATAAGCCCTCACCCGACCCCAGATCACGAAAAATGGAGACACTACGGGTATCGGAAAATGGCGCAAATTTTTTTTTTTTTTAGCAACTTTTGGAATTTTTTTTCACCACTTAGGTAAAAAATAACCTAGTCATGTTAGGTGTCTATGAACTCGTACTGACCTGGAGAATCATAATGGCAGGTCAGTTTTAGCATTTAGTGAACCTAGCAAAAAATCCAAGCAAAAAACTAGTGCGGGACTGCACTTTTTTTGCAATTTTACTGCACTTGGAATTTTTTTCCCGTTTTCTAGTACACGACATGCTAAAACCAATGATGTCGTTCAAAAGTACAACTTGTTTCACAAAAAATAAGCCCTCACATGGCCATATTGACAGAAAAATTATGGCTCTGGGAAAGAGAGGAGCTAAACACGAACACGGAAAAATGGAAAATCCCAAGGTCATGAAGGGGTTAAACAGCTCAGGCAGAAGGTCCAGGCAGCTAAGCCCTACTGGAGAATATGCCAGATAGAAGAATTAGTGCAGGTGGCAAAAGGGGTGGAATTAGATCAGAAGACAAAGCCAGTACAGATACATTATGCTTCCAATGACGTTCAGGGGCACAGGACAACTTCTACCAGAAGGGACTGGCGGCAGATGGAGTGCTATAACTGTGGGAAAAGGGGGCACATCAGCCGTCAGTGCAGGTCACCCAGAAAAGAGACTCAGCCCAAGACGGACGCCCCAACCCAAAACCCACAATAGGAAACAGGCAACCCCGTAGCCATCTACCCCCTTAGGGCACGCACACACCCAAGCCCACTAGGGGTAGTCCCAGTACATCTCCCAGAAGGTAGAAAAATCCCATTCCTGGTGGATATGGGGGCAGCCAAAACAGTAATCCGCCAGGAACATGTCAAATCATCAGACATATCAGACGATACCCTCTACACTCAAGGCTTTGAGGGATTGATCCAAGAATGCAAACTGACTAAACCACTGCCCCTCCGTTTAGTTGACCACACCTGCCTCGCACGGCTACTGATCAGTGACAAGTCACCTGTTAATTTGCTAGGTTCTGATGTCTTATAGGCAATACAAGCACATATCATGTACGAACCTGACGGTACCGTTAAGCTGACAGATGGAATTCCGGAATCCGCACTGTGCAAAGTGCTGGCGTGCCTGCACATCTCAGACTCCCTCTCCCCACCTGAAGCACATGAGTCACTAGCACAGGTCCCAGATGTGCTATGGGCAAAGTCCAAGACTGATATCGGACATATGCCAGTTCCTCCGTTAATGATTAACTTGAAGCCATGAGCAAAGCCACCTCAAGTTAAACAGGACCCTTTAAAGGGAACCTGTCACCTGAATTTGGCAGGACCAGTTTTGGGTCATATGGGTGTGGTTTTCGGGTGTTGCCTTGCGCAGGCATGTACTCCGGAATACAGAGAATGAACTTCAATCCAATATTGCGGCCAGTATGCAGCCAGCGGGTAAGAAAAGGGTGAATCAAACACCCGAAAACCCCGCCCATATGACCCAAAACTGGTCCCGCCAAATTCAGGTGACAGGTTCACTTTAAAGGGAACCTGTCACCCCGTTTTTTCAATATGAGGTAAAAAAATATAGTTCTTACCGATAACGGTATTTCTCTGAGCCCATGACGGCACCACGGAGAGGGGATCCGCCCACCAAGGACAGGAAACCTACAGATAAAAAGGCGGTACCACTCTCCTGCATCAGTTGTTTTACATAGAAAATGATGGGAGACTACTAAAACATTTGTTAATTTTAACTGTTTAGCATAACGAGATACCGCGTGACTTTAAAACTATGAATAGACTATGGCACTATTTTGATGTGAGCACCCACAAGTGAAGGGAGGGAATGTACGGGTGCCGTCATGGGCTCAGAGAAATACCGTTATCGGTAAGAACTATATTTTTCTCTGATCGCCCATGACGGCACCACGGAGAGAATTGCATAGATAGTACATTCAGGGAGGGACCACCGCTTCCAGAACCCTTTTACCGAAGGTAAGGTCTGAAGAGGAGATTAGGTCCAATCTATAGTGCTTATAGAATGTGGATGATGAGGACCAGGTAGCAGCTCTACATATCTGGTCGATAGAAGCACCAGCCTTCTCCGCCCAGGAAGATGCCACTGCCCTTGTCGAGTGAGCCTTAACCTCCCCGGGAACGGACATCACACTTGCCGAGTATGAAAGACTGATGGCGTCCGTGATCCATCTTGCTATGGTGGCTTTCGATGCTTTTTTCCCCTTTCGGGGACCCTGGAAACACACAAACAGAGAGGGATCCTCCCTACTCTCTCTAGTGACTTCTAGGTAACGTAAGAGACATCTTCTTACATCTAGTGTATGTAATGTTTGTTCCTTCTTATTTATAGGGTTGGGACAGAAGGAGGGGAGAGATATCTCTTGAGACCTGTGAAATTTTGAAGCCACTTTCGGGAGATATGCTGGGTCTGTTTTTAAAATGACCCTATCCTCTAGAAATTGTGTGTAAGGAGGGTTAGCTGAGAGAGCCTGTAAGTCGCTGACCCTACGGGCAGAAGTGAGGGCGACTAACAGAGCGGTTTTGAGAGATAGGTTTTTTATTGAAGTTTTGTGTAATGGTTCAAATGGTGGACTAGTCAGGGCTTTAAGGACCAAGTTTAAGTCCCATTGAGGAACGACTTTTACCGGAAGAAGCCTTGATCTTCCTGCTGCTCTGATGAATCTAGAGACCCACCTGTTTGAAGCTAAGTCAAAATTGAATAGGGCTCCCAATGCCGCCACGTGAACTTTCAGGGTACTAGTGGCTAACCCCATCTCCAACCCGTTTTGTAAGAACTCTAATATGGAATTAAGGGGAATTTCTTTCCATATTTTTGCACCTGATGAAGACAGAAACTTTTTCCATATCTTGCCGTACTGTTTCGTTGTAACCGGCTTCCTACTTTGTAATAAAGTTGAAATTAGCCCCGGGGAGAACCCCCTGTTTTCTAATAGTTTCCTTTCAAGAGCCAAGCTGTCAAGTGCAAGTTCCTGACCTGCGGATGACAGACTGGGCCCTGTGACAATAGATCCTGGAGGTCTGGTAATACCCAAGGGTCGGATATTGACATCTTCCTCATCCATGAGAACCAAGGTCTCTTCGGCCAGAACGGGGCAATTAAGATGACCAGAGCCCCGTCCTCCCGAATCTTCCTCAGCACTGCTGGAATCAGAATAAGAGGAGGAAAGGCGTAGACCGGATGGTGACCCCAAGACATCAGGAAAGCGTCCACAACTACTGGGTTCCCCAGAGGAGGTAGGGAGCAAAAGGAGGCTACTTTTTTGTTTAGATGACTCGCAAAGAGATCTATTTTGGGAACCCCCCATTTTTCTGTGATCTGGGTAAATATTGCTTGATTTAGTTCCCATTCTCCCTGTTTTAGGCTGGACCGACTGAGGAAGTCTGCTTTGTAATTGTCTACTCCCTTTATGTGCAGGCTTGTTAGGGATAGGAGGTTGCTCTCGGCTATTTGTAGGATTGAGTTGGTCACTTCCATTAGATTTTTGGAACGGGTGCCCCCCTGGTGATTTAGGTAAGATACTACCACCCGGTTGTCCGACATCACTCTTACGTGATGAGAGTGAAGGACCCCCAAGAATTCCTGAAGGGCAAATTTGACCGCAAGAAGTTCCTTCATATTGGAGGATTTGTTTGCTAGAGACGGAGACCAGATGCCCTGGGCTACCAGATCGCCCAGATGAGCCCCCCACCCTGAGGGGCTTGCGTCCATATTCAGGACCTTTGAGATCTGAATTACCCATGGGACCCCCTGGGAAAGATTTTCCTGCGATAACCGCCCATCTAAATGCCCTCCTAGATGGGTTTGTTCTGATAATATCTGCCATTGGAGATCTCTTGAATGTAATTGGGCCCACTGGACCGCGGGGATGCAAGAGGTCATGGAGCCTAGGAGGGACATACCCTGACGGAGTGTTATGGAGGGGAGAGATTGAACTCTTGATACTAAACTTTTTAGTTTCTGTATTTTGTTCTCCGGGAGCCGACATTCCATTTTTTTGGAGTCTAGAGTGAGACCTAGGTACTCCTGGACCTGAGAAGGCATTAGTCTGGATTTTTCTATGTTTATTAGCCACCCCAATTCCTTTAGGGAATGAATCACTGTTGCCAGTTGATTCTTGCAATGTTGCGGGGAGGAGCCTATCACCAAGAAATCGTCCAGATATGGTACAATCAAGGTATTTTCTTCCCTGAGGTGAGCCATTACCTCCGCGATCAGTTTTGTGAAAATCCTCGGGGCTATGGCTAGACCAAAAGGCAGAGCTGAGAACTGGAAGTGACTTAGGACTCCTCTGATGTAAACCGCCATCCTGAGGAATCTTTTGGTGATCTTTGTGTATTGGGACGTGATAAATAATATGCATCCTTTAGGTCTAGGACCACCATGAAGCATTGAGGAAACAGCATTTTGATAGATGATTTTATCGTTTCCATCTTGAATGCCTGAACCTCTAGGTAATCGTTTAGGTTTTTCAGATTTATAATGGTCCTGAAGGAACCGTCTGTTTTTTTCCTCAGAAATAGAGGGGAATAGTACCCTTGCCCTCTTTCTTGAGGGGGAACCTCCAGGAGAACCCCTTATTTTTGTTCCTCTTATCCTCCCACTTTCCTTGGCCTCTTCCCGGGTTTTTGCGGAAAAACCTCTTGTTCCGAAAGGGCTTCCGGTAAGAGGGGAGACCCAGAGAAGGAAAGGACTTTTTCTTGTCCCCTGCTTTTTCCAAAATGTCGTCTAAGGTAGAACCGAACAAAAATTCTCCTTCGCAGGGGATAGTACACAGTTTTGTTTTTGTTTGGAGGTCGCCTGGCCAGTTCTTAAGCCAGAGGGCGCGCCTGGCCGCGTTAGCAAATACTGCTGACCTAGCGGCCAATCTGATTGAGTCGGCCGAGGCGTCGGCCAGGAAAACCGCAGCCCCCCTCATTACTGGTAAAGTATTCAGTATCGAGTCTCGGGAAGTCTTCCCCTTTAATTGACCCTCTAGCTGATTCAGCCAGATCATTAGGGAACGAGATGTACATGCAGCTGCTACTGCTGGTTTTAGGCCTCCTCCCGCTGCCTCCCAAGAGCCTTTGAGGAAGGTGTCCGCCTTCTTGTCCATAGGGTCTTTTAGGACCCCCATGTCTTCAAACGAGAGAGCGAATTTTTTTGACGCTTTAGCTATTGCTACATCTAATTTGGGGGCTTTCTCCCAAAAGGAGCAGGATTCATCCTCGAAGGGGTATTTCCTTTTTGGAGTTAAAAGAGACTTTTTCATGGGTTTTTTCCATTCTTTTTTAATTAAAGCTGCAATTGCGTCATTAAGCGGAAAAGCTCTTCTCTTTTTTTGTTCTAGGCCCCCAAACATGATGTCTTGTACCGATTTTTTTAGGGTGGGAGTCTACTAACCCCATAGTACTTCTCACTGCTTTTATGAGGCCATCGGTGTCCTCTAGTGAGAAACAGTTGTGCCCCCCCAAAGAAGAAGTGGATGATGCAGATGAGGAGGACGAGTCGGAGGATACTGAACTCGCACTACCGCTGTCAGATTTTGAGACCGGAGACGGAGACCTGTCTCTGGTCCTTCTCCGTTTTTTTCCCCTTTTTAGGGATCTGAAGACGACTTCCACTTGCTCCTTAATCAAGTTTTTTAGATCGGTTGCAAACCCAGGCAGGCCTTCGGATACTGTCTGCTGTATGCAAGTATTACATAGCCTCTTCTCCCAGGCAGGTAGAAGATCTTCTCTGCAGATGGCACAGATTTTACCTACGCTTTTCCTCCCCTAAAAGAGACAAATAATAATCTTACTGTCTCTGACTTTCATGAAGATCAACTTACCACCTCCAGGACCCCTAAATACCGGTTGGGGATTCTCCGCCTCTGGCTTTTTCCCCGACGCCGTACTGGACCCCTTAGGGTATGTGTCCACGTTCAGGATTGCATCAGGATTTGGTCAGGATTTTCCATCAGTATTTGTAAGCCAAAACCAGGAGTGGGTGATAAATATAGAAGTGGTGCATATGTTTCTGTTATACTTTTCCTCTAATTGTTCCACTTCTGGTTTTGGCTTACAAATACTGATGGAAAATCCTGACCAAATCCTGATGCAATCCTGAACGTGGACACATACCCTAACTGTGTTGGGACCTTTGGCGTTCTTTGCTGGTGTCCTGGTGTTCTTTCTGCTGTCGCCTTTTTTGCTGCTGCTGCTGCTGTGGCGATGCTATAGGTGGAGGTGATTCTGGCAAGGGAGATGCCGGGTCGCTCATACTGCTGTTGGTCTGCGGTCGCCCTAGATAGCGCTCTGGTGCTGTGGCGAGTAGTAGCTCTTGAGGCTCCTGCCGATATATTGCAGAGCCACTGGGAGGATGTAACTTCTCCCATTTAAAGCTTTCCCGACGCTTTTGCTGCGTCCTCTTTTTTTTTTTTTTCTTTCGCGCCTGCGCAGTAGCACCCGGCCGGCGGCGAGGAGCGCCGAACGCCGGCGCCTGCGCAGTCGAGCTTCTGCGGCGCCTGCGCAGATTGTCTGTGCGCCCGAGCGGCAACCCCGCCGGCGCCTCGCGAGACCAGCGCAATCCCGGGCATGCGCCGAACTTTCAAGATGGTGCCCGGAGTGCAGATATGGCACTGCTGACCGGCTAACCCAGATGTTGAGCTTTTTGTAGATGGTTCAAGGAGCATCGGTGAGGATGGCCGGTTCTACACTGGGTATGAAGTGGTCACACAGCATGAGGTAGTAAAAGCAGAACCACTCCCTCCTCATATGTCTGCACAAGAAGCGGAGCTGACAGCACTCACTGAAGCACTTAAAGGGGCTGAAGGTAAACGGTACACCATTTACACAGACTCCAGTTACAGTTTTGGAGTCACACATGACTACGGCCCCATATGGAGGACAAGAAACTTTCTTACATCAACAGGTACTGCTATTAAAGCATGGGCACCTCATCAAGCAGCTAATGGACGCACTACTACTTCCAAAAGAGGTTGACATAGTTAAGGTAAAAGCACACACCAGGCTCGCGACCAACGAAGCATGAGGCAATGACAAAGCGGACCGAGCAGCTAAGGAAGCTGCAAGGAAGCCACGGCAACACGAGGCCCCTGCGGCCACTCCACTGATTATGGTAAGCACTGAGTGTAACCAGTTGGACTTGAGTATCTTAGAGGCTCTGATTCGGCAAGCCACCGGGGAAGAGAAAAAGGTCTGGTCGAAAGCTGGAGCTCGGGAGCACGAATGTTTGAGGAAGGTGGGACAGCGGGTGTGTCTGCCAAGATCTCTGTATCCTGCAATGGCCCAAGCGGCCCACGGTCCAACGCACCTGTCTAAAAATGCCATGTGTGCTCTGGTGGAGAAGCAATGGGTCGTGCCTGGTTTCACAATGGTTGCTATTAGGTTTACACAGGCATGTCTCACATGTGCACAACACAATCCAGGCAGTGTAGTGAAAGTACCACAAAACACACACCTAAGCCCCTCTACCCGTTTCAACGACTGCAGATTGACTTCATACAGCTTCCCAAGGTAGGAACATATGAATATTGTCTTGTGTGTGTCGACCTCTTCTCAGGGTGGCCGGAAGCTTTCCCGATGCCAAAAGCTACTGCACGAGCTACTGCAAAGAAATTGATGTCAGAAGTCTTCTGTAGATTCGGACTGCCTGAAACCATAGAATCTGACAGAGGTACCCACTTCACTGGAGAGGTAATGCAAAATGTCATGCAAATGTTAGGGGTCACACAGGCGTTTCACACCCCCTACAGACCACAAGCTAGCGGCAAGGTAGAACGGCTAAATGGTACACTTAAGGTAAAGATCCAGAAAGCGAGTGACGAATTGGGGAAGCCATGGACAGAGTGTTTGCCTTTAGCTCTGTTCTCCATCAGGTACATGCCTAACAGAAAGACAAAGGTGTCCCCCTTTGAGGTTTTGTTTGGGTCAGCACCAAGACTTGGCCTGTACTTCCCACAGACACTGCAGCTTCAGTATGACAGCCTCACCAACTATGTCCAGAGCTTTCAAGAGGCTCTCATGCGTGCATAAACAAGTGTTTGATTCTATTCCAGACCCAGAGAGCCGAGAGGGAACCCACTCTCTACAGCCCGGAGATTGGGTGGTGGTCAAGAGACATACAAGGAAGCCTCTGGAGC